>NC_084835.1:34633857-34993857 GCF_033115175.1 Lepus europaeus
TAGGGCTGTACTAACAGGAAATTCACAAATAATTCTCCCTTGTCAGTTACTGAATAAACACATCTGCCTTAGAAATTTTTACTTCAGGTTCTAGTCTAATGGCCCACACTTCTAAATTACACTTTTAATTGAAAAGCAACAACATAGAATTTTTTTTTCATTAGATGCTCTGTACTTTCTCACGAACATGTGAGTGTTGCTGATAAATCCATGACTGCACACCCCACACTTTCAGTTTTCACCTTCTGAAAGCTTAAGAAAATAATGCCTTTCCTCAAAAACAATACGTGATCAGAAACACTTGCTTTAAAATTCGACATTTGGTGTGTGAAGCTTCTTAACAAGTGTTTATTAAACTGCATAATTTCAAAGCCTGGAGTGGTATATTGCAATGTTTTCCTGGGAGTTGATCATATTTGCATATCCTTTTACACTTCCTGTGAAATTAATATTGCCTTTTGTATCTTGAACTTAGCTAATATAACTTGCCATTTCTACTTTTCATTGCTTTGAATAATATAGAGCGAACGCCCAAAGGGACCCCTGCAATGTCTATATAAGCTCTATTCTCTCACTGATACATTTTTTTCATATGAATATATTAAGTCAAGATTAATAAACCTTTGAAGAATCCACCAGACCTGCAAAAAAGCAAGATTCATCGTGAGAAAGCTGCTCGGCAAATAAAGGTAACTACTCCTAAAACCGGAGCCTAAACAAGGGTTCACAGAGCCCTAGTCACATCCAACAGTGTGCAAGAGACCATTAATCACACGGGCAAACTTTCAGCAATCACTCAGTGTAGGAGTGAACTTCAAAAAGTTTACCACTTCCTAGGTACATAGTCGCAAAGATTCTCCTTATTCCTATAAACTGTATTTCCTCATTTTCAAAATGGAGACAATGATTTCTTATTTATTTCTAAACTGTTCTTTGGAGGATCAGAAAAGAGCACATTGGCTGAAATGCAAAATGAAAATAAAATTCATTATGATTGTTATATACAAAAAATAATTTGTTCATAAAAAATGAGAGGGGAAGTGATGATGGTGATATGAAAGAATCAATAAAAAGAGAAAGAGGCAAAGTCAGGATCTTTGAACGATAATTCTAACTAATGATATTTACTGAGGGCATGCTCAGGCCTCAACCATAAAGACTGCTGCTTCTTTGTTGATTCATTTTTCATTTTCCATAATTGTTGCTCTACAGATTTTCCACAAGCAGCCTAATTTTTAAGCCACACATCATTTTATTTAGAATTTCATTTAGTCATTCTCTCAGTTACTCAATGGTGACTTCTACTGGCAGAACCCTGCAGTAGCAAGTGAAAGGCCCCAAACTTGCAGCCTAGGAGAGGTAAGGAGAGGTCAGAAGTTTGCCTTCTCTATGTTTGTTTTCCCTTTCCTCCATCGGCCAGCTTCTGCTGAACCTAGTCCCTGGCATTCTGACAGCCACTGAAACAACATGATTATGCAAAAATGAAACAGTACGAGAAATTATGAGAACTCCCTTACAACATGCTACAACATGTCTCTACATGTCTATGGGAAAAAGCTTGTCTAACTATGACTTGATTGTAAATGCAAAAAACGAAAAGAATAAGACTGAAAAATTTAGTAACAGAGATAGTTTTAAGTGTATTCATGGCAAGAATAGCATCAGCAAAGTCAAAATCAAACAGTAAAACCATTTTACAATACATATCACAGATTAAGCATTGAACAGCCTAATATGATAATTTTTAATTCTTAAAATGTTTATAGAATAAGTAAAATAAGGAATTAGCAATTCACAGGAAAGGATAGAGGAGGACTCCCTAAATGTGAAAATACACTAATTCCATTTGTAATAAGAGAGGCCAATTAAAACTACTATGAGAGGGAGAGTGCTTGGACAAGCAATAAGGACTGCATTTCATATCAGAGTGCCTGGAGTCAACTCCCAGCTCCAACTCCCAATTCTAGCTTCTTGCCAGTGTATACTCTGGGAAGAAAAAGGTGGTACTGGCTCAGATGATTGGGTTCCTGTCACCCACATGAGAGAACTGGATCGAGTTCCTGAATGTCAATTTCTACCTGCCCAGTTCTGGAAGATGCAGTCATTTGAGGAATAAAGCAGTGGATAAGAACTCTGTAGAACTGTCTACTTTCTCTTTCTATGTCTCTCCATCTCTTAAATAAACAGAAAATAAAATATTTAAAGAACTACGGTAAGAATTATACATTTGGTACATTAATGTAAGAAGTTAACAATAAGAGACACTACATGTAGGGTACATAGGAACTCTACCATCCTCACAACTTTCTGCAAATCTAAAAGTCTTCTGATCTTAAAGGATAACCTTTTTTTTTTTTTTTTTTTTTTTTGGACAGGCAGAGTGGACAGTGAGAGAGAAGCAGAGAGAAAGGTCTTCCTTTTGCCGTTGGTTCACCCTCCAATGGCCGCCGTGGTAGGCGCGCTGCAGCCGGCGCACCGCGCTGATCCGATGGCAGGAGCCAGGTGCTTCTCCTGGTCTCCCATGGGGTGCAGGGCCCAAGCACTTGGGCCATCCTCCACTGCACTCCCTGGCCACAGCAGAGAGCTGGCCTGGAAGAGGGGCAACCGGGACAGGATCGGTGCCGCGACCGGGACTAGAACCCGGTGTGCCGGCTCTGCAAGGCGGAGGATTAGCCTAGTGAGCTACGGCGCCGGCTAAAGGATAACCTTTTTAAAAATTAAAAAAAATATACTGAGATATTATTTCTTTCCTACCAGAATGGCAAAAGCTCAGAAGCTTCTCAGTATAGTCAGTAAACTGGGTGCAGAGATCCAGTCCCTCACATGCATTGCCAGGTAGAGTGCAGACAGTATAACCTGTGTGAAAGGAAATTCAGCACCAGCTAATAACACTATAGAGGAATATGCCAAAACATGAATGGGAACATGTAATGAAAAATAAGTTTATTTTGGTGAAGAAATTTGAAAGCCATGTATAGTTTTTTCAAAAGAACACCTTTATTGTGAATTCCTGAGGATCCCTCATATGAATGGATTTCATTTTTTTTGCACAAAAATAAACTTTTTTCAATCCTTTCTCCATGAACATTTTAAAGATCTTTACATATTTCTACCCCTTTACATCTATCTAGCCATTTACATGTACATTTACTTATCAGCAAAAATTAGTTATAGTCACTCACCCTGAATACATACCTTCAAGTATATGAAAAAAACAGACACAGTGTTACTCATTGTGGCATTACTTCTAACAACATATGAGGAAGAACCTAAGCACCAACCACAGATACAGCTATGGTACATTCACATAAAGGAATACTATTCAACTGTAATAAGGAATGAGAAGGCTATTTAAAAAGCTAATAATTACTAGGAAAAAAATCAAGATGAAAAAGAATATACACAGTACACTATCTTCTACAGAAGACAGAATGAAAAGTAAACAAAAATAGATATTTGCTTCTTTCAAAAATATTTGTTTATTTGAAAGGCAGAGTTACTAAGAGAGAGGTAAAGAGAAAGAGACAGAGACAGAGACAGAGAGACAGAGAAAAAGAGAAATCAATCAGGTGGTTTACTCCACAAAATCTAGAAATGTCTGGGGCTGGACCAGGTCAAAGGCAAGACCCAGAAACTGCATCTGGAGCTCCCATATGGCTGGCAGGGGCCCAACTACTTGGGCCATCATCTGCTGCTTGTCCAGGTTCATTAGCAGGCAGCTGGATTGAAAGCAAAGTAGCTGGGACTCAAACCAGCCCTCTGGTAAGAGACATCAATGGTACAAACAACTGCTTAACCTGCTGTGCCACAATGCTGGCCAGTATTTGCTTATATTTAAAATAAATACCTGAAGGATAAATCAGGAACTATTGAACTACTGACTATTTAATATTGAGTATGGGCAAGAATGAGGTAAAAAGGTAGGGATGGAGTAGGACATCCTTGAACAACTTTTTTACTAGTTTTTTAATGTATTTTTTATTTTAGATATGGAAAGTTGTATTTTATTCAAAATGAAACATAAAAAGCATTTAAAAACCAAATCTAAAGATTAAGAAAAAATAAATCTAATAATGATACAAATAATGACATATGAATAAATGAATTCAAATAACTTGTGAATACAGCTAGGCACAAATATTTAGTGGAATACAGTACAAAAAGAAGTATAAGTAAATCCTGAACATTTCTTAGAAGATTAGTTTTGGGAGTGACTTCGATATAGTTAGTGATTCTGGAATAGATTTCTGTGTATTATAGGACAGAGCAAACAATTCAACACATTTGGTTGTCATTGTGGAATAACTGAAACACAAATATAGAATGGGGAAACTTGAGAATGAAACCTGTAATGTTGGATTTGAATTGTTGAGTTGTAGATGACTACAATCTATATGTAGAAGCAATGACTCCTCAGAAGCAATCAGCCCACCTACTGGAAAAATCTTTGTTTCTAAATTCCATTCTCCACTAAAGGGAGCCAGGGTTTGACTGATTCTTCATGAGGAGAAGAAAAATATAAGGTATGGTTGAAATACCCTGTTTTGCTCAAGGACATACTCTAAGACTGATGGAGATTTGACAAAAACATATAGGAATTAGCATCCAGATCTTGATAGCTACTTTAAGGACAATTTGGGCCTCAAAAAGAATAAGGAACTGTTTACATAGTTCTATCAATTTATGAAACTTAATTGAGCTACATGCTATGGTTTGTGGAGTTTTCTACAGGTTTCCATATTTCAATTCAAAGTTTATAGTAAATTTTTTTCAAAACTCTGATGCAAGAAGCCAAGGATATATGTTTTACATTAGCTGACAGGAGAACCATGGTCTATGAATAAATTGTTTCTAGCATAATGATAACTGAATAATCCTACTGTGGATATGAGCTGGGGAGATCTGTTACCAAAGAATACCAGCCAAGAAATGTATAAAAATAATACAAACAAAAAAATACCATTTGGCAAGAATCATCATTGGATAATTAAACCAGTGAATACCAGGTTCGTAGGACACAGAATTTTCACCTAGTATTCAAGAACCTCCCAACAGATTTATTAATTTCAAAGAAAAAATAAACCTTAAAAACAAATCACTCTAAAAATATCACCATCAACAGACTAAATGGCGCTATCAATAATGGGTATGAACCAGTTACATGTCTTCAGTGAGATACAATGCGAAAGATTCACTGTTACCTGGAAGCATGTTTGTTAAAAATGTTTAAGCTGAAACAATCATTTGGAAACAACTGGACAGGTCCACAGTTCATGGCCTTCCAAAAGACATTGGCTTAGCGTCTTAAAAAAACACACATTCAGGAAAGACAAAAGATAGGCAAAAGATTACTCTAGATGAAAAAGTCCAACAAGGTGTAATAACTAAGTGAAATATTAATCTCTAATTGCTTTAAAACAAAAAAAAAAGGAAGGAAATAAAATATGACAAGGTACAAGGTACATGAATGGGGACATCTGAATACAACAGATTATCACATCAATGTTAAATTTCTTAGGTGTAATAACAGTTTTACAGTTGCATGTCGAATTTAGGTGATATAAGATTAAATGTCAAAGTATAGTAAAATGTCTACAATGGAAATGCATTTTCATATATATGAGAAAGGAATAATTCTGCAAAAATGTTAACAAATGAATTCTTATAATGGTACCTGGGTATTTAATCTACTCCCTTCACTCAAGTTTTCTTAATATTCAATACTTTCAAAATAGACATTTTGAGAAACAATGACTTGAAAAGCCCTATTTTGATGGTCAAAGGACAGTTTTTATTTTTACTTTTCTATTTTTCTTTTCTTTTTTTTCTTTTCTCTTCTTCATACTATATGTTGAACTCTTTACTTAACATAGAGTTAAACATATGTATATAAAGTCTATTAAAAATAGATTGCAGTAAAAAATAAGAGGGGAATAAGAAAGAGAGGAGGAAGTTAGTAACTGTAAAGCTGTATAATTCTGCATACAGTCCTACAGACTTACTTCTAAGGGTACAGTCTAAAAACTTGGCATGGGACTCCAACTCCCATTAAAATTAGTGGTAAAAATGCCATCTTATTTGTTAAAGTGATCATATTAAGTGTTAAAGTGAACATGTAGATAGGATTAAGTGTTAAAGAGATCATGTAAATAGCATCAAGTGCCTGGTAATAATAATAGACAGAAATAAAAAGGAGGGAATGTCCAACATGGGAAGCAGTCCACACAGCAGACTCATAGAATGACGATCGCTTTAAGTAACACTCTGACCTCAGAATAAGCCCTTAAGGCTTCCTGGTCTGGCTGAAAGGCCTGTAAGAGCATTTCAGAAATAGAAAGCCAAGACACTGTGGCAAAAAATATTCTTCATGAAGGATCTCTGTGAGTGAGACTCCAGTGGAAAGAAGGGGCCATCAAAGAAAGAGGTACTTTTATCTGAAGGGAGGAGAGAACTTCCACATTGACTATAGCCTTGTTCAAATACTGATGGAGTTTGTAGTCAAAAAAGGCTTCCATAGCCATGGCAGCTTATGGCAAAAGCCTCCAGTGAACACTGACATCATAAATAAGAGTTTTAATTGTTAAATTAGCAACAGAAGTCACTGTGTACTTACTCCCCATGCAGGACTTCTGTCTTCAATGAGTTGCACTATGAGAATTAACTGCAAAACTTGCCTTCAAACAATACATCATACATTGTATGTGGGAGGGGGGGTGAAAACTGTTGAAATCTTTACTTAGTATAGAATTGATTTTCTGTATATAAAGTTAAAGTAAAAATTGAACCTTAGTGAAGAATGGGACGGGAGAGGCAGTAGGTGGTAGGACAGGAGTGGGGGTGGAAGGGCCAGTATGGGAGAAAGAACCATTGTATTTATAAATTTGTACCTATGAAATTTGCATTCACTAAATAAAAGCTTTAAAAAATAAAAAAAAATTCAATACTTTCAACACATAAAGCTGAGGGAAAAATAATTAAGATAAACTAAGAACATCAAGTACAACAAGAATATTGTGTGTTTATTACATGTTAGACCCTATTAACTCATTTAGTCCTCATGTTAATTCTGTGATTGATATTAATAATATCTACATTTAACAGATGAAGAAATTGAAAACTTTAAATATTTGCCCAAACTAGTGAGTTGAATAGCTGGAATTTGAACCTAAAAAAGTTGGAGTTAGAGTTAATTATCATAGACATGATATTATTCTGCTCTCTAAATAAATTCTGCAATTGATTAGTAGAAAACAAACATTGTAATCATATTAATCATGAGCTTAATGATTATATGCATCTTATATCTCCTACATATGCAATGCAGAATTCCAGAATTTTCCTTTGGGTCTGAGTTGTTCTCTTCCTTGTGCTAGAAAATACCATCAGCAAAACTGTAGGCTACTGAGTTAGGAACATACTACTTCAAAGCAGGATGGAGTTATGCATTCGGGGCAGCGATTAAGGAACAACTTTGATGAGTGCATCTCATATTACGGTTCCTGGATTCAAGTCCCAACTTCCTGCTAATGCACAACCTGGGAGGCAGCAGTAATAGTTCAAATGCTTGGGTCCCTGCCTCTCCATAATATGGGGCCTGGACTGAGTTCCAGGCTCCTGATTTTAGCCTGGCTCAGATGAAGCTGTTGCTGGCACTTGGATAATGAATGACTAAATGAAAATCTCTCTAGGTCTGTTTCTGTATTTTTCTCTCTTTCTCTCTACCTTTTAAAGAAAATTAAAATGAATAAATGAAATAAATAAAAATATCAAGATCAATATAGGTGTGATTTTCAAAATAGAGAATACAGGGAAAGTCTGAAGATCAATATTTATATCTAGAGTGTTAAATAAATCAAAAAAACAAGAACACAAGTACAGTTGCTTTGAGGTTTCTGTGGAAAATGCCATTATAAAGTGAACCATTTCCTCAGCTGGTAGACCCAAAGACCCCTGACACAGTGGAAATTACATCATTAGTCGATTAATCAGTTTTCTTTTACAATAACACAATGGGGTGCTCTCTTTAACTCAACAGAGTAACCAGCTCACCAACAGTATCTCAAAGAGAGGAAAGTCACGAAATGAAAAAATAGACACGAAAAGCCTCGAAGAGAGACCGAAGCAGACAAAGGTAGTCTCACTAGAAAAGAAAGAGAAATGGAAAGGGAAATGTCAGCAATCAAGGCTGGAAGAAAAAAGATCAAGAGAAAAAAAAAAGTCTCTTATGAAAGAAAAGGGACCAGTGAGGAGATAGAAATCTTGACCAGAACTGAAGCTTAAAAATGCAACCCAACAAAGGAAGCTGCAATAGCAGAGCTGTTCACTGAGTCATGAATTTCTCTCACCCTAAAATTTAGAAGGTACATTGTGGAACTTTGAGAAACACGAAGTATATGAGATTGGAATCTTTCCTTCAACAACTCAAGCAGCTAAAAGTATTCCCATTTTTGCATGTACTTATTTTAAATACAATTTAGATGTAATTCAAATGATTTCCATCATACCATAGCTAATATTCTTATATGCAATATATCCTTCCAAAGATTATATCAGTTGTATCATCTATACAAAAAGTAATATGTATTGCCTGCTGCAGCACACAATGAGTATATGTATTGTAGGATGGAGAACTGGTTACATTTCTGATATACTGACAGTATATAAGGCAGCATTGTTAAGAAGTGGCATTGAGTATGTACAGATCTTTTCAATTTTGGACACAACACACTTCATATTATTCCATTTTCTATCATCCCATCCCAGGGAGGAAGAAAAGGGCAAGGGAATCTAAAAGAAGTGTAAAAACAAATAAGCTTAAGAACCAGCTTTGCATTTCCCTGGCAAATTCCCACTTTGATTGCAAAAACCAGTACCAACCAATGAAATGAGGATTTGTCATCTAGTATATGAGAGCAAATTTGAAGTAAGGAAAATACAACAAAGGAGAGGCTTCCAAACATGTATCATTGCCTGGTACCATATATTTGAAAGATACCTAGTGATATGCAACTGAGGAAATCTAGAAATTGACCTCCTAGCGTGCCCCTCTGTGTGTTCTCTACTCAGCAAGTTCCCTACAAAGACTGAAAATTCAAGCATGAGTGGATATTTCATACATTTAATTTAGAGCAAATACTTCCTCCCAGATCTCCACCAGTGGATGAAGAGCATGGAAGTAAAAATCCATTTTCTGAACACTCAACAGCTGATTCCCCAAATCCTACTGGTTCTTTTGGGAATCTCAAGACAGGGACCTAATCTTCCCCACCAGCAATAGGAACGTCACTCAAATTAACCAACCTTGGTCTTATGTAGGGAGTATTATACAAAGCAGCTAAAAGAAGACAGACTTCTAAGACTGTGGGCATTTAAATTTACATAAGACTCAAAGTTCTTAGGGACTATTATTTCTCACCACAAAGACTAAGGGGAAAGGAAAAATGATCACTTGGAGTGAAAAAGGGTTGTGAGAAGGGGAGAAAGTAGAAGCAAATATATCCTGACGTTATTACAACTGAAGCCTACAGGTTCACTGACAGCAATGTGTTCACATGTTTTTTTGTTTTTTCCCTAATGAATTATCTATCTATTTTTTTTTTTTTTTGACAGGCAGAGTGGACAGTGAGAGAGAGAGAGACACATAGAAAGGTCTTCCTTTGCCTTTGGTTCACCCTCCAACGGCCACCGCGGCCAGCGCACTGTGGCCGGCGCACCGCGCTGATCCGAAGCCAGGAGCCAGGTCTCTCCTGGTCTCCCATGGGGTGCAGGGCCCAAGGACCTGGGCCATAGCAGATAGCTGGCCTGGAAGAGGGGCAACCGGGACAGAATCCGGCGCCCCGACTGGGACTAGAACCCGGTGTGCCAGCGCCGCAAGGCGGAGGATTAGCCTGTTGAGCCATGGCGCTGGCTTTATCTATCTATTTTTGATACAAAGCTCGTGTAAAGAGGGGGCAAGCATAACATTGAGACTGTGAATATGGAGTTATCCTCTGCTAAGGGAATCAATTTGGAACTGACTAACTGACAGAAGTGAGAAACATGTATGACTGGAGCACTTCAGCAGTGGATGTGGAGAACAGAATTCTCCAGAAAAGGGAAAGCAAGATTGGCTTTGGAGATTCAAAAAGGCAATCAATCCTACTTAAGGATGACCTGTCAACTGTCAGGACCCACATAAGCTGTTTGTGCTAAGGACTTGACACTTCACTGTAAAGCAAAATTTTAAAAAAGCCTATTAATTCCGGCAACCCATATTATTCTTGTTTTAATAATTTGATTTAAGGTAAACAAATTTCATGCAATATATATATACAGATTTAGGAAAATAGTGATGATATTTCCCACTCTACCCCCCCTTTTTTTAAGGTTTATGTATTTATTCGAAAGAGTTACACAGAGAGAGAAGGAGAGGCAGAGAGAGAGAGAGAAAGAGAAAGAGAGAGACAGAGGTCTTCCATCCACTGGTCACTCCCCAGTTGGCCGCAACAACTGGATATACACTGATCCAAAGTCAAGAGCCAGGAGCTTTTTCCAGGTCTCCCAAGTAGGTGCAGGGGCCCAAGGACTTGGGCCATCTTCCACTGCTATCCCAGGCCACAGCAGAGAGCTGGATCAGAAGAGGAGCAGCCAGGACTAGAACCAGCATCCATATGGGATGCCGGTGCTTCAGGCCAGGGCTTTAATCCACTGTGCCACAGCACCAGCCCCTCTACCCTCCCTCTTGCCCATACTTCCATACTTCCTCCTCCTTCTTCTCTTATTCCTTTTCTTAATTTTTACAATGATTCACTTTCAGTTTATGTTATACTCGTAAGATTAACCTTACACTAAATAAAGAGTTCAATAAATAGTAAGAAGCAGCAAAACACTGTTCTTTAACCATAGAGACAAGAGCAGCAAAAAACCATTGAATTTCAAAATGTGAATTTCATTCCTGTAAATCACATTTTGGGTACTGTATTAGTTATCACAATCAGGAAAATCATGATATTTATCTTTTTGGGGACTAGCTTATTTCACTAAGCAAAATGGTTTCCAGTTTCATCCATTTTATTTCAAGATAGGATTTCATTCTATTTTATGGCAGAGTAGTATCCCATTATATATATATATATATATATATATATATATATATATATATATTCCAACAGTATCTTAGTGGAGTCTGTTGAGTCCCCTACATATAGAATCATATTTCTTCTATGATCCACTGTTTTTCAGGAACATGTTGTACAGTCTATATGTGCTGGCCTATTTTCTAGAGATTCTTGAGTTGTTAATTTCCAACTTCAATCTACTGAGTTCAGAAAAGATTCAGGGTATGATTTCAACTTTTTTATTTGCTTGGACTTGCTTTATGGACTCACATATGGTCTATGCTAGAGAAACTTCCATGCACTAGTGAAAAGAATGTTTATTATCCAACAGTGGGATGAAAGGTTCTGTAGACACCAGTTAGGTCCACTTGATCCATACTTTAGATAAGCTCTGTTGTTTCTGTGTTGATTATATGTCTAGTTGATCTGTCCACTGATGACAGTGGGGTGTTGAAGTCCTCCATTAATACTGTATTGGAGTCTATGTTTCCCTTTAGATCCATTAACATTTGCTTTAAATAGCCAGGCACCCTGGCATTGGATGCATACACATCTTCCTGTTAAATAGATCCCTTATTCATTAAATATTGCCTTCTTTATCTCTTTTAACACTTTTGTGTTATAGTTCACTTTGTCTGATATTAGGATGGCTACACCTGCTTGCTTTTGCTTTCCATTTTCTATTAGCACTCTTTTCCACCCTTTCACTTTCAATCTGCATGTAATTTTGCTGGTGAGGTGTGTTTGTTGTAGGCAGAAAACAGATGGGTCTTCTTTTTTAATCCACTCAGCCAATCTGTATCTTTTTATTAAAAGGGAACCTTATATACTATTGATGAGATGCATATTTATTTTAAATATTTTATTTATTTATTTGAAAGGCAAAGTTACATAGAAGCAGTTGTATATGCAGAGAGATAGAGAACGTCCATCTGCTGGTTTACTTCCCAAACACCCATCTGGTTCACTCCCCAAATTGCCACAATGGCCAGAGATGAGCTGATCTGAAGCCAGAAACCAGGATCCAGGAGATTCTTCCTGGTTTCCCACATGGTTGCAGGGGCCCAAGCACTTGAGCCATCTTCTACTGTTTTCGCAGGCCATAGCAGAGAGCTGGATTGGAAGTAGAGCATCCAAGAATTGAACCGGTGCCCATATGGGATGCCAGCACTGGAGGCAGCAGCTTTACCTGGTAAGTTACAACATGGGCCCCTAATCTGTATTTTTTAATGGAAGAATTTAGGCCATTTACATTCAAGGTTATTATTGATAAGTAACAAGTTGGCCCTGCCATTTTTCTATAAATATTCCTATTGTTTACTTTGGATTTCCTTTGTACTTGTACTGGGAGATTTTCTGCCTTCACCTTCTTTGATAACAATGACTACCTTTGTGTGTTTCTGTGTGCAGGACATCCTTAAGCATCGTTTGTAAGGCTGGACAAGTGGTGACAAATTATTTCAATTTCTGTTTGTTAAAGATCTTTACTTCACCTTCATTCATGAATGAGAGTTATACAGGGTACAAGATTCTGGGTTGACAGGTTTTTTTCTTTTCAGTCTTGGGCTATGTCTCTCCATTCTCTCCTAGCTTGTATGGTTTCTAATGAGAAATCAGCTGTCATTCTAATTGGAGATCCTCTGAAAGGAATCTGCCGTTTGTCTATTGCAAACTTTAAGAACTTTTCTTCATGTTTTACTGTTGAAAGTTTGAGTACAACATGTCATGGTGAAGATTTCTTCCATTCATGTCTATTAGGAATTCTATTTGTCTCATGTATTTGGACATCCCTTTCTTACTCCCAATTAGGGAAGTTTTCTGTAATTATTTCACTTAATAGGCATTCTAATCCATTGTCTTTCCCACACCTTCATGAACTCCTAACACCCATATGTTGGGTCATTTGATAGTATCCCATAAATCTCAATCATTGTTTTTAATTTTTCTAATTCCTTCTCCTTCTCCTCTTTCTTCTCTTCTTCCCCTTCTCCTCCGTCCTCCCCCTCCTTGTATTCCTTGTCAGAGATTTCATCAATTTCTTTACCTCACATTCTTTTTTTAAAAGATCTATTTAATTTTTTAAAGGCAGGGTTACAAAAAGTGGGGAAGAGACAGAGACAGAGATCTTCCATCTGCTGGCTTACTCCCCAAATGGCTGCAATGGCCAGAGCTAGGCCATCTGAAGCCAGGATTCTATTCTGGGTCTCCCACTTGGGTACAAGGGCCCAAGCACTTGGGCCATCCTCCACTGCTTTCTCAGGCCATTAGCAAGGAGCTGGATTGGAAGTGGAGCAGCTAAAACTCAAATTAGCGTACATATGAGATGCCAGCACTGTAGGTGGAGACTTAACCTACCACACCACAGTGCCTGCCCCCATCTCACATTCTAATATTGAAGTGTTGTTGTGTTCCTTTCGGTGAGTCATGCTATCTTCCTATTTCTTGTTTCTTGAATTTCTGCAATTATTTTTAGGCATCTGTGGAAATACTTGTTGGTTTTCTCCTCTGATGGATTTTATCTTCGCCTATATCTCTGTGACTTAGTGGAGTGTCTGCTCTTTCAGTGAATACACAGATGCATCTGCTGGGTGTGGCCAGGGAGCTCTGGTCAGTGCTCCAGGCTATGGTGAGTATCCAGGATGACATCCACTTTGGTCAGCAGAGGGGAATATATGATCACCTCTGTTGGCATAATCACCCCTGCACCTCCTCTCTTCCAACATGATCAATGCCTAGGTATAGCCCACAGTGAGTGCAACACTCACTCGCACTGCTACAGTTCTCAATGGGAGCATGGATCCCACTGAATGATCTACCCTAGACAATCAGGGAGCTCTGAGCCTCTGGTGCAACACACCAGATTACCTAGAGAGCCAGATATACCCTGCGCCCTATCATGCAATCACGAAGTTCCCATAGGTTGAGCACAAAAGGCTCCCACAGTCACAGGGTGTAGAAGATCTACTCTGGCCTGCCACCCTGTCCTGACCACAGAAAAAGTAGAGACATTCCCAGAACCAGCTGCCTGTGAGTACTTTACCTTGGCAATTTGAGCTCCAGAGCCTATGATATATTAAGAGGCTGGAGGCACCTCCCAGTCTTACAGAGGTACCCAGGCCTCTCTCAACCCTCCCAGCCAGACTCAAAGTCAGTGGAAAGCATGGATTTTCCCTCTGGTAAAATGCCCAGATCACACCTGCACACAAGAGCCACTGCAGCCGTTACTGGTGTCACAATGGCACCTTCTCCCTACCAGTATCTGGGTGTGTGCTCAAGAGACACTGCAGCCTCTACAGGTATTAAAATGGCTCATTCTTCCCACTGGTTGCTGGGAGACTTTGTAGAGGTATGGGGGTAAAGAAACATGCTTTTTTTCCTCTGGGTCAGGCAGGTACCCTGCCCCATTAAGGCTCTTGTCAGGACTCCAAGACAGTGTGGTCTGCAAGGCTCTTCCTCTGGAGATATCACCAACTACACCAGCTGCTGCAGTCTTTTTTCACCTCACTCTCCAAAACTGATGTATCTCCCAGATCTTGGATGCAAGGATCGTGTGCTGTGCCCATGCTCATTGCTGTGCGTCTGCACCTTCCATGCTGATTCATGGCATTCCTCTTCTTTTTGCAGAATTTCCACTACATATTTCCCTCCAGATCTCTTCTGAAAATGCACTTCCTCCACTTTTTTCCTAGGATTTTCCCCTTGCGTAAATCAATATGTCTTTGCCCTAGTCAGCCATCTTGGAATTCCCCACAATCCATCACCCATGTTATTTTGTAATCTTTTTAGAAAAAATGCTCTAAAAAGTGTTTCAGGTTCGGGGGACCCAAAGCCTAAATCCAGACCTAAAAAAGATGATTTGAGGATATAATGAAGTACCCACAGCCATCCAAGACAGAAGCTGTTTCCACCTCATTGGACCTGCATTAATATGAATCAATATTCTCACTTTGCTCTTCTCTTGTAATAATCTGAATTCAACCTTGTCTACTTGCAACCAAAAGAAACTGGAGACTTTTAAGACAGAAATAAAATCATGGTTGCTAACTTTGTGGCAGGAAAAAGAAACGTGAACCAATGCTATTTTCAACTTTCAGAGTATCTTCCATAAGCTCTAATTTTGTTTTTGTCTATATTTCAGGATGTGGTTTAAAGTAATTTAAGCATATATTTGTGACCAGTTTTAAGGAAACAAACCATGGAACAGACTTTCCACATTTTTCAAGGATGTTTTTCCTTTAATTGGCTATAAGTGACAAAAAAAAATTAAGTTGACACCATAAAAATCTTAGTTAATGATACCCTTTTATGTGTTCTCCATGTACCAGACATGTATTTTTATTTCTTTCTTTGATAGGGTAGTTATTCTCTACTGTGAGTTCTATTTAAATTCTCTTCTGTCTGCCAGTCCACATGATTTTGAAGGCATTCATTTCAAATGCTGTGATTTATGTCAAACACCCACCAGCAGTCCTTTTACACCTACAGTCGCCTTCGGACACATTATATTAGACAACCAAAGTTCTTGGAAATCTGCAAGAACAGTATTTTTGGAATATTTCGTTTAAGTGAGACTATGCTTTTGTGGGACTTTTCAAGGAAATTTATAAAGTGATAAAAATATTACAGGATATTCCTAGCTTTTCTGATTGGAAATATGCAAAAGGGAGAGAGAGAGAGAGAGAGAGAGAGAGAGAGAGAGAGAGAGAGAGAGAGAAAGAAAGAAAGATTTTCTTCCATGTGGTTTCACCCATGTTCATGTGTTCCCAACATACAAGGAAAAGGAAACCTGGTTATTACTAAATATTTCTCAGAAGCTAATAATGCCAAAT
Organism: Lepus europaeus; assembly: GCF_033115175.1. NCBI lineage: Eukaryota > Metazoa > Chordata > Mammalia > Lagomorpha > Leporidae > Lepus > Lepus europaeus. The sequence goes on from NC_084835.1 coordinate 34,649,783, forward strand.
TAAAATTATAGGAAGACATTGTTGCAGACAAAGCTCTTGCTTGAGACCCCAACAGATCAAACTGAATATCAGAATGGAGTCACAGAAAAGTTCTATAACACAGAAGTTAAGTTGTTATCCGAGCTTCTCAGAAATCAGCAGAAACAGCCAAATTTTCCATACAGGTCTGTTTCAATGTCATGATAAAGGACTACTTTAGTCCTTTCCCCTCAAAAAAAAGTAACCTGAAATAACCCTATGTTGACCAATCACTTATTTCTCTGTTGTTCTGTCTCCTTGCCCTTGCATACAAGGATAGCAACTTTAGAAAGCCAATCCACCCTTTGTTCCTTCTTTCTGCTTTTTAGACTTTCTTTGCTTATAAACCAATCTCTTCTGCTTAGCTCACTGGAACACTTATTATATTCTATGGAATGAAATGTTGTTCTATTTTAGAATCTTAAATAAAGGAATTAAGATAATTAAATTTTCTGTAATTTTCTCTCATGACACTACTTATAACATTACATTTGTCAAAATTTTGACATTTAACCCAGAAGAAACAAAATATCTTATTTCCAAAGTATTAGAAAATCAGAGTGGACCATTTGTCTTATAAATGATTCATTTAGAATGACAAAAGTAATCGCTATTTTACCAGGAACTGACCAGTTTTTGTTTTGAAGAACAGCTGGCAGTGGGTTTTGACAAGTCACTCAGTTCTAAGACATGATTCAAGTCCTCATCAAGTCCTGTCATCAGCCAGAGAAACCTTGCCCCCTCTGCTCAACAATAAAATTTATACTGACCTAATCAAAAAGTGTTGAACCGATTTTACCTTAAACAACTGTAAGTACAGTCTCACTGAATGATACCGTTTTGTGTTATCCATTTACTAAACATGTATTTTCATTTCTTCCATTCCACAGAGCACTTAATCTCAACTGAGAGTTCCATTTAAATTACAAACACACACACACACACACAAACACAGCAGTGCTCCCACTACCACCATGATGGTGTATTTTCCAGAAAACAGTCATGTCCACATTGAAGGAAATTAAGAGATAAGTAAAGCCTCCTGGCCAGAGGTCCTGGTGTCTGCATTTAAACCCAGGTCACTCATGGGGTGGGATCTCCGCAGGGCAGTGGCTTTGCCCCACAGAGTACAGCCATTTCTAACACCGTGGGTTGCTTTAACCTTCAAGAGAATACAGAAGACTCATTCAAAGCTGGCAAGTGAAAAGATATCCTGGCAGTCGAATTTCAAACTAGGCCTCATATCAGAGTCTTTTTTATAGTTTTTAAAAGAAGGATTTTATGCTTTCCTAATGAAAAAAAAAAAAAAGAAAAAGAAAAAACCTCCAGCATTAGTAGCTTCTGCCTGATAAATGCCACAGGGAGTGAAACAATAAGTCTGAAAGTGAGGTAGATGGGTGGAATTATTTTTCTCACAGTAGGCAACATGCAACAAAAACAAGAGACTATTGAAGTTTAAAAGAATAATCTATATTTATTCTGGTAAAGACTTTTATCATATCAGCACTTTAAATACCACTGCAAAATGCTGACATTAATTACGAAAATGCTACCATAAAAAATTAGAACTCCCAAGTAATGGATTTTCAAAGGTGTTTCCTCCTCTGCCTGAAACACACATGCACATTTCAGGTACCTCTGTTAGAATGTCCCTAAGTCAACTGTAACTGTACTACATGGAAGGTAAATATCTATACTATACAACAATAAGAAAAAACACATTTAAAAAGAAAAGAATGGGGGCCAGCATTATGGCATAATGGATAAAGTACCATCTGCAGTGCAGGTGCCAGTTTGAGTGCCGGATGCCCCACTTGCCATATAGCTCTCTGGTGATGTGCCTAGAAGAGCAGTGGAGGATGGCTCAAGTGCTTGGGCCCCTGCACCCATGTGAGAGATCCAGAAGCAGCTCCTGGCTCCCAGCTTTGGCCTGTCCCAGCCCCTGCCACTGTGGCCATTCAGGGAGTGAACCAGTGGTGGATGGAAGATGTCTCTCTCTCTCCCTCTCTTTCTCTGTATCTGTGGTTTTCAAAATAAATCAATTTTTTTTAAATTAACAAAATGAAAAGAACGTGATCCATATTACACTTAACCTGAAGGCCTGAAGCTCACATGTGCCAGGTTTCCTGTTGTATGGTGGAGGTGGGGAAATGTAGCAGAGCAGATATCACTCAGGACTGTAAAATCAAACTATACCTGGAACCAAATACAAGCTTTACTCATTGGGTAACCTGGGCTACTAACTGAATCTCCCTGAGCCACAGCTTCTTCATCAGTCAAATGCTGGCAGTCATGCCGTGGGGTTATTTGAAGGATTAAATAGAAATGTACCAGAATATACCACTCTGAAACATTCCATATTATCAAGAGGTTTATTCCATGCTAAAGGTAACTGAAAAGAAATGAACACAACAAAAGCTCTCTATCTTTCCCCTATTTACCTAAAAGCAGGATATGAGTTCGTCAAGGTACTCATCCCTATACCCATCAAGAAAGAGGAGAGTCAATCATCAGAGACAATTCTAGACCCTTATCAGCCAGGAGAAATGCCAGAGGGCATGGTACTAACTAGCCCTCACTTTCCTTTAATTCCCCCATATAGTTAGTTTGCCACCCTAGAAACTCAAAGTCCTTTTCCTTTGTCACATCTCTAACATTTTGTTGTGTTTTTGTTAAGGACTATAGAAGGCTGAGTTCTAGCCAACCTGCTGGATTACCCAGTACTTGGTGTTCCCATGTGCATACGCAGTGCCCACATTAATAGTCTGCTGTTTTTCTCTTTCTCATCTGTCATTTGTCAGTCTAATTTACAGAGCCCCAACTGGAGAACCTAGGAAGATAGAAAAAAAGATTTGGCTCACAACAAAGCACTCAGGATGTGGAGGGAGTTGGTATTATTATTGCCATCGTAGATGATTGTCTAGTTAAACAGACACAACATACCCAGGGATATAAAGTTACTGTGATAAAAGAGTTGAAAACACACACACACACACACACACACCTTGCCCAGCCAAGTAACTCGGTCAACACTCACGGCTGTCTGACTCTATTTTGTTAGAACTGGAAGTCTACTCCAGAGATGAGAGGCCCAGCAGAGGATGTAGAATCTCAGCAAAATGGGAAACATAACCCATATGACTATACTAAGCAATTTGAGAGTTACTGGATAGTCTTCTCTGCATTGACTCTTGCTACCCAAAATGTGACCCCCAAAACAGAACACCTGCATCACCTACAGACTTCTGAGAAATGCCCCACATCATGCCCCACACCACACTTGCTGAATACAGAATTTTAATAAGACTCCAGGTGATTTGTATGCACATTAGAATTTGAAAAGTGCTGCCATAGACCACAAAATTTAATAAATAGTTTATCCCATCTGGGGTGTGTTTCTGCAATATTTGTTGCTAAATAAACCACCCAAAGCTTAGCGACTTAAAATGACAACCACCATTTATTTCTCTCTCCTTCTTCAATATGGGCAGAGTTTAGTGGGAAAGCTCATTTGTGCTCCACAGTGTGGTAACTTGGGAAGTTGAACTGGGACTCCATGGTGCAAGTTGGCTTCTCTTCACTCACACAAAAACTTCTGTGTTGTCTGGGACAGCTAGGGGCTGGCTGGGCCTCTCTCCACGCCTTTGGCGTCCTTTAGGACATCACCCAAGTGGCCTGTCTCCTGCACATGATCACACTTCCTGATGTCAGGTTACTGGGATCAGCTGGGATCAGACGTTGTGGATCGATTGCCAGCTGTCTTAAGGTCTAAATACAGAATGGGAACAGTTTATTTCTGCCATTTTCTATTGACCAAAGCAATCAGGCCAACCAAAATCCAAAAGGGAGGCGAAAGAACTTCATTTCTTGATAGGAGAAGAGGCTTGCACAGACAGGAATGGAAAGCTCTGTTAGCAACAGTCTTCACAGACCAGCCACTGTAGGGCGCCTATTACTTTTTTTAGCACTCTTCTCTCTTTTCTCCTGATTGGAAAAATAGCCACTTCATTTCAATTACCTAACTGTATGCAAGACCCTACTGGGAGTATAAGGAATTGGAGTATAAGGAATTGTAAGGCATGATATCTCCCCTCAAGGAGCTTGTTATAATACAATTGGTGAAACAAGGCATACATACCATAAAATTTTAATAATAATAAAATACTACTAATAATAAAATATTTAAGTAGCAGTGCACGATAATCATAGAAGTGGTGTCCTAAGGCTATGAACCATTCATTTAACTAATTGTGGACACAATAATCACTCTGAGTGTTAGAGAAGAGAATGGCAGTGGGGGAGAAGGTCCCTGGAAAAGGAGGGTGGGCAGACTGAGTAAGACTTGCTAAGAATTGTAATATGGATTTTGAAAAAATAGGGCACAATGAAATATATGCAAAGGACACAACAGGACCAAGGAGCCAAGGGAATGAGGTCATGGGGACATAAGCCATGAATGAATGTTTCTGCATAGTCTTCAGCAATGATTATAAATTCAATGTTCCTGAAAGAATTCCCTGCCTCATACTGTCCACCTTTACTTCTCCCTTTAGATATGTTCATAAGCCATTTGTTGAATCCTTACCATCAATATAACCTTGTATTCATAATGAAGAGTTTTTATTGGCCTTACAAATTTTACTAGACCTTGTTGGGGGGAGAGGCAGAACAAACAAACAGAAATGTAGGCACTATCAAATGGCAACTTGCAAACCTCACTATTCACTCTAGAGGAACTAGCACTTTAGGTATTGTTAAGCAACAACTTGTAAATTTCACTCTCCCTCAGAAAATAAAAATGAAATGAAAGGTACTGCTTAGAAGAAACATATAAATTTCAATCTCCACTGCTGGAAAAGAAGCTCTGATTACACTACATAGTTCATACACCTCAATGTGCCGAACACTTGTTTTATTACACATTCATGTATAATGAGTTGGTTTTCCAGCAAGAGAGAATGAAATTTACAAGTTGTTATTTAACTTTTTTAGGAACATATTTTTCTTCCATCTCTTTTTTTTTCTTCTTCTTCTTTCTCCCTCTTTCCCAGAAACACACTTATGAGCACTGGGGGTTCTGAAGAGTATCATGTTGTTCATTGTATAATAATGATTAGCACAACCTTAAGCAGCACTCTTGTTGCCCAAGGGAATGACAGAGTTTTCAGTCATATATTTCAAACAATTGCACTTTAACTTATTGGTGGTAGGAAGAGTTTCTAAAAAAAAAAAAAAAAATAGGCAACACTACTGGTCATTACTTCACATTTGTTTTTGAAAAGGACCAGGTCTAGGATTCCAGGAGCCTCATATCATTTTCATACATCTACCCACCAGAAATTGGGAGCCGGTGAGTTTGAATGATTTTGTCATTTATTCAGACAGATTTCTAAGCAGTTGTCCTTGTCAAGAAGGGTAGGAATGCAGAAAAAAAGTGGTTGAACTATATTCTGTGGAGTTATGATAAAAAATAAGGAAAGAAAGGGAGTTACCACCTCAATAATAAAAGTGTCAATGCAATGACATCCTAATAAAAGGTGTTCCAATAGAAGTTATAAAATCCTATTACAAGAAACACTTTCAAAACAAAAGTCAAATGCTGTACAGTCTGGAATGAACCAATGACAAAAATGTATCTTCACAAAAATTTTCTAAATTTATAATTTGTGAATAGATAATATGCACACAAAGTACAAAATTAAAGCCATATTAAAGAACCAAAGTAGAATAAAAAGTAGGTATTTCCACCTATGCCATTAACAATTTTTTATCTAGTCTTCAATATATACATATATCTATAAACACATATGTATGTATTTTTAATTTTTATGACAACAAATAATAGCATGTTGGAACTCATTTTCATTAAATATCAAAGATGCACTCTTGAGGGTCCTTTAATTACACTACAAAGATTATGAAGTGTGGATTTCATAATTTATTTACCTAATCCCCTGTTTGGACACTTAAGATGTTTTCAATCATTTGTAGTTAAATGCACTGCCATGAGGAATATTTTGGTACACAGATTTTGGTGCACCTGCATGATTATATTTCAAATGTAAATTACTAAATATAGAACTGTATGTCAATGGATGCATGTGCCATTTTATTTTGATAGGTACAGCCAAATTGCTTTCCAAAAACAATATACCAATTCATAATTCCATTCATGACTTTAATCCATCCTACACTGAAGGACTTCCAAAATAACCACAAGTCTTCATCTTCATTTTGCTGCAAACTGACCCTTTCCCTGTTAAATGGGGTGAGGTTAAAAACCATCCATTTTTGCTTATAACCATAGGCAAGTTATAATTACTATTGCCCAAGATTCAAGGCTATTTCATTACCCACTGCGCCACTCTGTCCTTGTTGTGCTATAATTCTAACTGGTCAGATAGCTCTTTAATTTGGAAGCCCTCCTCAGAATGAAAATTATCTGCATTCTGCAGACATCTGCAAAAAACCCTCCACAAGTGCATATTTCATGGCTGAATATTTTTACATAACATCAGCTGGAACCCATCGTACCAGCATTCTCGCCAAGTGTCACAACCTGCTCTATTATATCAATAAGCAGCTTCAATTAGTCATTTTCTCCCCATGGTGACGACAGCTATAATGGCATACAGTGGCCTGATGAAGTTTGTAATACAAAGTGGATATAAAGGTATTAAAAGGAAGAGAATACTGAATTAGAATAGCATAAAAAAATTCCACCTGCCAAATAGTCATTTGGGAAGATGACAACATTTCTGAAACAAGATTCAACAATGAATACAAAAATTCAATTACTTTTGAAAAGATGGATAAATTACTTCACATAGGAACACATTCTTGCTCCAGAGAGAATCCTGGTTTTAATTGACTAATTAGGACTTACACGCCATCTCAAAAATAGCAAAGAATATTTGGTAAATAGAAACAAATGTCTTAAATAAAATTATAAAATGAAAATAGATTTCAGCAGGTAATGAAAGAGGTCATGATTGGCTCTATCCTCAAAATCTATCACTAGTCCTACCACTTCTCATTTTGTCCACTAAGATCACTGGGCTTCAACCCAGGCTTAACTTTCTATCACCACTAGGAGCCTCACCCTGGTAGCCTATCTCGTTTCTTGCTTCCATAAGCCTCTTTTGTGTACATCAGCTGAAACAATGTCTTAAAAATGCAAATCAGACCATGTCATTTCCTTCCTTATAGTATATCCGTGGTTTCTCTCAAAATTAAAATCTAAAATCTCCACCAATGGCTGACAAGGCCTTACACAACCCTACCATGCCATCTATAGGGGCAAAGTGCAGGGGTGCTGCAATGAATTCAGAAAAGACAGATGAACTGGAGAAACGATATACAAATTTATTTACACACAAAGGGAAAAGCAAAAACTGTGCTTACCCATTATCCCACAACGATTCAGAAGTGTATAAACATCTTTTCATAGTGGAAGAGAAAGTGGGGCTGTCAGGGGATAGTAAATGATGTTTTAGGGTAATTTAATGGGCTTGGAGAACACACAATGGCCAGGACAAGGTCTGCTGATCCTGTAGAATGGACAGCAGTTTGCAGACGATTCCCATGGGAACACTGACTGGAATCACAATAGAAAATAATGGTGTATGACAAAAGTCCATCCAAGTGTGCTGACTAACTTCAGTCTTTCTTCCTATTATAGAAGCTAATTAATGAAAACTCAGGAAAGGGACCAGAAGTAATAGTTTCCTTCTTTTGCAGGTCCAGGCAGAAAAGGGGATATTCGAGTAAAGGCTCTTCTAACATCTGTTGCTCTTTAAGTTTCTTTAACATGAAATAATCATACTGGGGAGCCATACTTTGGGATGATAATTTCTGGACTCCGTCACACTTTTCCAACAACACGTTCAGAGCTCCTCTCTCCTCCGCACACTGCCTTCCATTCAGCACAGTCCCAGTCTAGAACCTCAGGTCTTGCTGTTGCTGCTAGCTGGAATGCTTATACTTCAAACATTAGCAAGCATCCCTCCTTCACTTCTTATGTCAGTCTTTGGGACTGAAAATAGGACTGTCTTTCCACATATTCCCAGAAAAGCCCAACAACATGAGCTGTGCTTTTCAAGAAAAAGACATTTTATTATTGCAAGGTCACCATTCAAGATGATCTGGTAATCCAAGTCACTTTCCTTGTCCAAAAAAAGGCTTGGGAATTTATGGGTTAGGATAAAGAGGGGGCACAACCAGTGGAAACTAGGTAACAGAAATTGGTGCAAACAAGAAAGGTGTGGAAAGTCCTTTGGGCATGGAAATTAGCAGATTACACTTCTGCATTCATCAGATGTTCAATGTCCTAGTGCCAAGAGGGCATCAAAAGGAACCATAAGGTAGCTCTCAGGTTAGCCATACTCCATCTGTACAGATTCCAGTTGCCATCTTGGTTTCCATGGCTCAGTGTTTTTCATAATACCCATTTTTTGTAAACTTTTTGAAGCCCTCTTGAATCAATACATTACAATACAATCAATACATTACAATCAATACAATACAAAAGTATTTCGCATCAAAAATAAACTTAAATTTTACTTCCATTTTCTATAAGCTCTTAGTAGTATCCTCATAGATGATTTTCTTAACACATAAACCTATGCACATTAAGACAAGCATGGACCAAGTGACAGGGACAATACCTGCATAGACAAAAAGCACAGTTCACCTTTAAAGTCAGGAAAGGGGGCTCAGGAAGAAGAGTAAAACGTTACACCCTTGTCAAGATACAGAAGTCCTAATCCTTAAAAATAAGACTTGTAGAAAATACTCTGCAGGACTATGGTGCTCCAACTTGGGCCAAAGTCAAATTCATTGCTGCAGCATGAATTGCAGCAATGCTCAAATCCATTTTACACTTCCATTATAACAGTTGTTGTTGTACAATGGATTGAGCCACTGCTTGCCACAGGGGCATCTACTATTGGAGTGCCAGTTCAAGTCCTTCCTATTCTGACTCCAATACAGTTTCCTACTAATTACCCTGGGAAGGAAGCAGTACCCACACATGTGGGTGTCATGGATAGAATTCCAGGCTCCTGGCTTCAGCTTAGCCCAACTCTAGCTATTGTGGCCATTTGGGAAATGAACCAGCAAATGGAAGATCTTTTTTTTTTATTAAACTTTTATTTAATGAATATAAATTTCCAAAGTATAGCTTATGGGTTACAATGGCTTCCCCCCTCCCATAACTTCCCTCCCGCCCGCAACCCTCCCCTTTCCCGCTCCCTTTCCCCTTCCATTCATGTAAAGATTCATTTTCAATTCTCTTTATATACAGAAGATCAGTTTAGTATATATTAGGTAAAGATTTCAACATTTTGCCCATATAGCAACATAAAGTGAAAAAACTACCATTGGATTACTAATTATAGCATTAAATCGCAATGTACAGCACATTAAAGACAGAGATCCTACATAATTTTTTTTCAAATTAATTAATTTCCTATGCCATTTCCTTTTTAACACCAGGTTGTTTTTTTTTTCATTTCCAATTCTCTTTATACACAGAAGATCAATTCAGTATATAATTAGTAAAGACCTCATCAGTTTGTGCCCACACAGAAACACAAAGTATAAAAGTACTGTTTCAGTACTAGTTATAGCATCACTTCGCTTTAGATGACACATTAGGGACAGATCCCACATGGGGTGTAAGTACACAGTGACTCCTGTTGCTGATTTAACAATTTGACACTCCTGTTCATGGCGTCAGTAATCTCCCTAGGCTCTAGTCATGAGTTGCCAGGGCTATGGAAGCCTTTAGAGTTCGCTGACTTTGATCTTATTCCGATAGGGTCATAGTCAAAGTGGAAGTTCTCTCCTCCCTTCGGAGAAGGGTACCTCCTTCTTTGATGGCCCCGTTCTTTCCACTGGGATCTCACTCACAGAGATCATTCATTTAGGTCTTTTTTTTTTCTTCCATGATATCTTGGCTTTCCATGCCTATCTCCCTCTTTGTCACTCTGCATTTTAACTAAGAAATATTTTTTTTAAAAAAGGCATCTTTATCAATTATGATCAGGGAAAGAAACAGATAACATACTTGGATGGGTAACATGCAGAATGGTTTACAAAGGTGAGGTCATGGTGTGAGAAAATCAAAGGTCAATGTGGTAAAGAAATAAGGAAGCAGCCCATTCATACAGTCCACAGGGACAGAGCAGAGAACAGAGTAGAAATGGAGTATAAGGGTTAAATGGAAGATAACCCCCAACACACACACACACACACACATTGATAGCTGTTTTTAAACAATTGAAATCAACTGAAATATTTGCTGAGTATTTCTCTGCCACTGTATCATCACTAGCTGTGTATCAATCATAGAGAAAAACAGAACAAACAGTTTGGACCTAAACCTGAGCTTGCCATTCACTAGCTGGGTTACTTTCTTAAGCTCACTAAGCATAGTTGTATCAATAAAATAAATAATAATAACACTACCCACTATAAAGTTGGTGTGAGAAGCAAATGAGTACATGCACATAAAGTACTAGACATAGAATTCACCTACAATAAATGTGTATCTCCGGGGAGAAGCAGAGGGTCAGATTAACTGTCAAAATGTCCAACAGAAATTTATAAAAAGCTTAAAACTGAGGAGATTCTCAATTTAAATGGCATTAACTGAGTACTTCACATGATTTGGCAAAAAAAAAAAAAACCTACATGGATCTATTTTGTTAGTAAAATATCTTAAAGGCATACAGTGAAGGAAAGTAACTTAGATTAGTAAAGTCGGGTGAGGTTAATACAGGTGGTGACTCATACAGGTGGCAAGAAGTAGGCAACACAGATTTTTCTTGAGAAGGTCATATTTGAAAAAGAGACCAATTTGAATCATAACAGGAATTAGCTAAAGAAACAGGAAAATTACTCTAAGCAGTTGGAACGTAAGCTGCTAAATTTCCGAGGAAGAGAAAAATCTCACAGGTCCAAAAACTACAGGACTGGTAAGTGGAAAAATAGAAGCAGCATGGGGAGGAATGAACTGAAGAGGGAGAACTTTCAGCCACGTTTCACAAATCTGAATTACATGTATCCCAGGAGCAATGAGAAGCCCTCAAAGGACTTTAAGCGGAGAAATGCTTGCTCCCAGGATCAGATGACTGTAACTGGAAAATCATGGCTGCAGGAAATGGGCAGCCATTGTGCAGTTGTGAGTCAAGGCTTGAACTAGAAAACTTAGTGTTTCCAACTGTACTTTCATTATTTTTTTGTTTCCAAACGTTTCTCCAAAACAACACATGCAATTTTTCCTTGGGTATGTGTGTGGTCATTCAATAAGCCACTCATTCATCAAGATCTTTATTAAGTACTCACTTTAGAATGGGACTTTGCTTTGATAGGAGCTGGAGAGAAAACTTGCAAATTATTAGTAAAAGTTGCTAAGACACGAGAGGTAAAGCTTGCTTCTGAGAGGTGGGCAAAATTCCAAGGGTGCAACATAGTGTTTATATTTAACAGCAGTGTCTATGATTAAACATATTCCAGAATGGCTGGGCTATAACATCGCCCAGTGCATGGGCAGTGCCAAAGCAGGCCTTCAACAAGAAATGACTGAGCACCTACTATGTGTAGCAATGGGTAGGCATTGGTGACATGAGAGTAAATGAGAAGACACTTAAAATATCGCAGCAGTAATGTTATCACTGTAGATAACACCAGGTCAGTTTTATCCAGAGTGCATGAGGAAAACACACTGACAAGTGGAAAGCAGGTAGTGCCTTAATTTAAGGATATTGGAGAAGCAATCAAATATTTTTAATTAAAACTTCTCTGCTGAGAATAGACAGCCTTCAAAAGCTTGTGCAAACTGTAAATGAAATATGTGCAAATATATTAGTGACAGTATAGCCTTCAAAGTGACATTATAACTTTTTAAATGTCAAATAGCTTTGAATGTCAAATGTCATCCCCTCCTCCGAAAAATGACCAATACAAATTGTCCAGTTGATCCAAAATCAAACCAAGCTACCTAAAAAAGCAAAATAACCATTACGTGCACTAAGGAGAAATGGCTCAAAGGCAGCCAAGACCTTTCCTTTGTCTCCAGAGTTCTGCTGCTGATACACACCCAAGAACCCAGCCCCTAGGTCTACTTGAGGTAGCTCATGAAAGGGGGAAAGACATGTTCCACACCCAACATCAGCTTCTTCAACTCAGCCCCTGATCATGCCAAGACATAAGAGTGCAGTAACAGTCATCTAATAATGTAGTCAGCCCAGCTCTGCTCATAGCAGAAAGCACAGAAAATAAATGAGGCTTGCAAGCTGAACACTGGGAAACTTCTCCAGGCAGTGCCTGCAGTAGAGAGATACCTGTAATAAAATACCCACTTGTGTCTCCATTCACTATGCAAGGACAAACCTTAAAGGAAGCGTGGAAAGGTGAAACGTACACCATGGAAACAAATAAATAAGTTCACCTGCCATGGAGGGATCTCTGAATGTGATTCCAAAGGGCTGCCCATGGATTTTCCATGGGGATGAAGTAAATTTTCATCAGACATCAAGAGAAGTGATTATTCCTAACTTGCTTGGGCACATTTGCTGGAAAAATTGGCCTCCATAACTTCATTTTTCTATGCGGGCACCAGATACAGAAATGGTGTTTAAATTCCACAGTGTTCTCTCTGGCTTTTACCATAAAAAAAAAAAAAAAGAAAGAAAAGGAAAAGAAGAAAAAGAGAAAGTGTCTTTGGTGCTTGGAAAATGGGACCAATGTTAGATGGGGACCCATTATCTTTGACCTTCACGGTTTTGCATATTCTGACTCACAGAAAATCCTCAGAAACTTTCAGATAATGATACAGGATGTCTAGGGGATGCCCACTTTCAGGACAAAGACATTTGTTTTTGCAACATAAAAATTTCAAAAGTTAAAGTCAATGACTTCTCTAGTTTTTATTTCAACTGGTTAATCAGGTTACATTTTTAAAAGTTACCCACATATCATGCAAGCTTGGCTTACAAGGGCATATTATTAAAATGTTAAGCTAACAGCCATTTCCCTGCTTTGCCTGGCTTTCCTCTCCAATTATCAAGACAACTCTAACATTTCTCCATCTTTGCTTCTTTATAGACAATTTCTGACAGGTAACTGTCTGCCATCCACTATCCCTCTAAAGCCAGTAATGAAATGTCAGACGAAGAACGGTTAATTAAAACTGCAGAAGCCACTTTGCATCCTCTCACAGTCAATAAATATGCAATTAAAGACACCTTCTAGCACATGATGTAACTAACGTAAGTTACATTTCTGAATAACATCGGGTTGTTAAAAATCAAAAATCATTCATGTTAGCTGAGTATTTCGTAAACATCTTGCATCAACAGCCATAAAACAGCTTTAGCTCAACTAGTGTGGTAGATTTGATATTGAGATCCATTAAAAAGATGTTTTCTAGCAATAAACCAAGGAACATGTCTACAATCTACAAGTAATTTATGGGAGTAAACACTATGCCTGAATATCTCATACAGGCTTGCCTGAGTCTTCGTTCATAGAATTTCCTCACACTCTCAATTTACATCATAAATATTGAAGAAAAAATTGGCATAAAATAGCAGTTCTGAGGGCAGAACCTAGAGTCAAGTGCTGTGTGTTTCAACTCTGCTTCTGCTGCTTACTAAACATGAGACTGTGACCACCCTGCTTCACTTCTCAGAGTCCCTGTTCCCCACCTGGACCACAAAGAAAGTGCTATCAGAGTGGGCACTGGGGCTAATAACTGAGATGTCCACCTCACATGAGAGTACCTGGGTTTCATACACCCCTCTGGCTCCAGACCCCAGCTCCCTGCTAATGCACACCCTGGGATACAGGGATGATAGCTCAAGCAATTGGATTGCTGTTACCCATGTGGAAAACCTGCAATGGGTCCCTAGCTTCTAGCTTCAGTCTTGCCACAGTCCTGGCTATTACTGGCATTTGGTGAGTGAACTAACATATGGATTCTTTCTCTCTTGATGTTTCTCTTGATGTCTCTCTTAATGTCTCTCTCTCTCTCTCTCTCTGTCTTACTATCTCTCTGCCTATCATATAAATATTTTTAAAAATTAATAAACATCATTCGTAAGGAAGCTGAGGGAATTAAACGAGATAAAGTGCACAGAGCATTTTTTAAAATATTTTATTTATTTATTTGAGAGGTAGAGATACAGACAGAGAGAGGCACAGAGAGAAAGGTCTTCCATCCACTGGTTCTCTCCCCAAAATGGCCGCAACAGCCAGAGCTGAGCCATTCTGAAGCCAGGATCCAGGAACTTCTTCTGGATTTCCCATGTGGGTGCAGAGGCCCAAGTACTTGGGCCACCTTCCACTGCTTTTCCAGAGAAGAGAGCTGGATAGGAAGAGGAGCAGCTGGGACACAAACTGGAGCCCATAAGGGATTCCAACACCAGAGGCAGAGGCTTAGCCCAGTACGCCACAGCGCTGGTCCCATAGAGCTTTTTAAGCAGTGACTAGAACCTTATAAAGGTTCAATAAATGTAAGTTGTTCCTCTTATGAACTACCTTATTCATTCATTCTACACGTTTTGTATATCCATATACTTATTTACATTATTATAATACTATTCATTTTTCTGCATAAGAATTAGAGAGATGACTCCCTTAGTTCTGAATGCTACCACCCAATTTTAATAGAGATCTGTAAAGGAAAGCGAAGGGAAGTGAAGGGGTCAAGCTGCCTCAAAAACTGCCAACTTCATGCCTTGCCCTATGAGCCAAACTACATTCCCCAGGGAGCACTGTGAAAGCCCCCAATTTATACAGGTATTTACTTTAGGGTTTGGGGTTTGTTTTTCCAGGTTTATCTCTGGGGAGAGCTTGCTAAAGCTGACAGTCCAGAAATTTTATTAAACTGTTCAATTTCAGCATTTTTAAAAGAGCATATAGAAACCACACTGGTAGTGGCTATTTAAATTGCCCAGTGGATGCCAAAAATAATAAAAGGACACTTAAATGACCATTTTTGAGCAGAGCCAACAGCATGTGGCCTAATTATCCAACTATGTGAAAAATTCTGTGGATTTTTAGCAAAGCACAAGGGTTTGATATGCACAATTCAAAATGCAAGCGGCCACCTCACTAGGGTGTGCAGAACTTTCAAGTCTAAATATAAAGCCCAAGTCTATCAGGATAAGTTTTTCCTCTACTTTCCCTCTGATTAACTTACAGGAAAAATGTAAGTGGACAAGATGGTGAAAAGTTGGGGTGGGTGTTTGACACAGCAGTTAAGACACTGCATGGGATGCCCATGTCCTCTGTTGGAACAATGGGTTCAAGTCCCAGCTCCACTCCTGATTCCACCCTCCTATTACACATGCTGAAAGGCCACAGGTAGATGCTTCTAGCACTTGGATCCCTGACATCCACTTGAGAAACCCAGATTGATTTCCCAGCTCCAAGTTTTGGCCTAACCCAGTGTTGGCAATTGAGGGCATTTTGGGCAATGAACAATTGATAGATGATTTTTCTCTCTCTGCTTTTCAAATAAATAACAGATGTTAAAAAATTAAAAAGTAAACAAAAATATTGAGAGAACATTATAGAATCTTCTGATAAATCACTGATGTAAAATATGTAAAGAAGGGGCCAGTGTTGTGACTGTAATTGTGTTAAGCTGCTGGCATCCCATATGGGTGCCATTTCAAGTTCCAGCTGCTCCACTTCAGGTCCAACTCACTGCTAATGCACCTAGGAAAGCAGCAAAAGATGGCCCCACGTGGTTGGGCCACTGCATCCACTTAGGAGATCTGGAAAGAGCTCCTGGCTTCAGACTGGCCCAGCTCTAGCCACTGCAATCATTTGGGGAGTGAACCAGCTGATGACGACTCTCTCTTTTTCTGTCTCTCTCTTTCTCTCTCTCTGTAACTCTGGCTTTCAAATATATAAATTTTAAAAACTGTAAAAACAGGGGAAAAAAGTAAAGAAAATATCACTGTGCTAAATGTTCTCCTTGTTTATTTTCTTTCTACTTTCTTGAGGTAGGTCTCACTACGCCCATTTTACAGGTGAGGAAACCAATGCCCAGAAAGGATCAGTACTTTATCTCAAGAGCAAGCATGATGGTTGGTGCACTGGTTGTCTCCACTCCCTCCTTCCCATCCATTCTCTGCCTTTCTCTGTGATGCTGATGGTCTCTCCTCTATGTAACTCTACAGACTCAGCTCCCATGCCCTCTCGTGATGGGATATTGGACTAAGACAACTGCAGGAAGCAGCAGTGGATCAGAGAGTGGCAAGAAGGAGCTTACTGTCTATTTCCCATCTCATCCCTCTTCTCCTCCCACTACACAGCTGTGGAGTTTGCCAAATGTCCATGTTCCTCTACCTCTAACTATAGTTCATAGCAGAAGTCCTTCTGCCCTAGTTCCCAGCTAGGCTCCCAGTGGGTTCTGGAAACCCTGTTCTTTGCCCCTTCAGATTTATCACATCTGCTTCAGCATCTCTGCGGGTTCCTTGAACTCCACCCATACCTCTGTCAATAATGCCTTCATTAAACTTTCCTCAGATTCCTTAGTTTGACGACGTAAATTCTTCTTTTCCACTCTAAGCCTCAGCAATCTGGTGTGCAGTTTTCACTTATAGCACGTGTCAACCCAGACATGCTACATTTTAAATGGTAAAGAGCCACATGTGGCTGGTGCCTGCCAGATGACATGACTCAGGTAAGCCTCAAATGCATGTGTGGAAGTAGAAATTTGAGTGTTTTTTATTTCCTTCTTTTCTTTCCTTCCCTCTTAAAATTACTGGTCATAATTTTATTATTGATGCACACTAACTTTGAAATAAGGAAAAATGTTATCAGGTGTTGTGTTGCAGCACAGCTGCCTCTTGCAACACTTGCTGGCATCCAATATCATAGTGTGTGTCCCAGCTGCCCTGCTTCCAATCTAGCTCTCTGCTTCTTTTGGGGAAGTAGCAGAGGATAGCCAAGTACTTGAGTCCCTGCCACCTAAGTGGGAGATTCAGAGAGATTTCCAAGCTCCTGGCTTTGACCTGACACAGTCAAAGCTGTTGTAAGTATTTGTTGAATGAACCAGTTGATATAAGTGCTCACTCTCACTCTCGCACTCTCTACCTTTCAAATAAATACATTTTATTTTTTGAAAAGAAAAAATGTTCAATAAGTAAAAAAAAAAAAGCAGAAGGACAGGTGTTTGTAGTGGTATACCAAGCTTATGATTATAAACTAAATAGAAAGTACTGGGGCCAGCGCTGTGGCGCAGCAGGTTAAAGCCCTGGCCTGAAGCGCTAGCATCCCATATGGGCGCCAGTTTTAGTTCCAGCTGCTCCTCTTCCGATCCATCTCTGCTGTGGCCAAGGAAAGCAGTAGAAGATGGCCCAAGTCCTTGGGCCCCTGCACCCATGTGGGAGACCCAGAGGAAGCTCCTGGCTTCGGATCAGCGCAGCTCCTGCCGTTGTGGCCATCTGGGGAGTGAACCAGTGGATGGAAGAACTCTGTCTCTACCTCTCTCTGTAACTCTGTCTTTCAAATAAATAAAATAAATCTTTTAAAAAAAAGAAAGTATTTTGTTGCAAAGATTAAAGAAAAAACACAAAGGAAGAAAGGAGGAAGGATTGTAGGAGGGATGGAAGGAACAAAGTATGGTTATCTTTCTAGAAGTGTATATATGTATTATACAAAATCTGCTCTCCAGTGGAGGATGGCCCAGGTCCTTGGGCCCTATACCAGCATGGGAGACCAGGAGAAGCACCTGGCTCCTGTCATCGGATCAGCGCGGTGCACTGGCCGCAGCGCACCAGCTACAGCAGCCATTAGGGGGTGAACCAATAGAAAACGAAGACCTTTCTCTCTCTCTCTCTCTCACTGTCCACTCTGCCTGTCAAAAAAAAAAAAAAAAGGTAAATTTTTAAAAAGTTTTCTTTAAATATTAAGCACTGACTATTTTATCTTTCTGGAACGCTTTTTGACTTCTCTCCTTTGCAACACACAGACTAAATGTTTCCTAGAACTACAGAAATATCTTCCTTTCTTGCACTCAGTTTATGTTTTCTTTGGATGGATACATAACATCAGCCTTGGGCATATGAGTAAAGATCAAATATTGCTGCTTTGAGGGCCACTAAGCCAGCTTCAGCTCTTCAGTGGTGCAACCCAGAATCTAATAGGACACATAACACTGTTTCAGCAGCTCTGATGGGGTAGCAGAAGGGCATGGAAAGGGGCCAGAAATTGCTTAATTTGAAGTTAATTAAATAGTGATGACAAGCCTTAATCTCCAACTTGTCATCAGATTGTAAACACTGATTGCAGTTGCAGCAATCTGCAATAAACCTATCGAGAGAAATCTTGACCAGAATGAAATGAGTATGTTGGCTTCCCAGATGAAGCTGAGAGAGGTTAAGATCAGAGAAATCCAGTCCTCTGTAGTACCAGGAGAAATGAAGACCCTAAAAGGGAGACATTAAAGGGAAAATGTATGAAATCTGATTCCTGTATACCACTACCAAAGACAGCCAATCAAACCAAACCAAAACAAACAAAAAAACCAAGGTATTAGATCCTATGTTCCTGGAGCTGAAAGAAGTAGGAGTGGAAACACAAAACTAACAAATGAGGACTTGGAAACAATTTCCATTAACTCTTCCTGTACCAGCCACTAATGGGGTTTCTGTGGAAAAAAATAAGAGTACTTGAAAATGTTCATGGAAAAATTAAATAAATTTATTTGGCTGCAAAAATGTCTGAAATTCATGCAAAATTTATCATAACATGCCTTTTCCTGGAAAGGCAGAGTTAAAGAGAGAGAGAGAGAGACAGAGATAGAGGTCTTTCATTCAGTGGTTCACTCCCCAAAGAGCCACAATGGACAAGGCTGGGCCAGGCCAAAGCCAGGAGCCAGAAGCTTCTACCAGATTTTCCACATGAATGCAGGGTCCCAAGGTCTTGGGTCATCTTCCACACATTAATAGGGAGTTGGATCAGAACTGGAGCAGCCGGACCTTGAACTGGTGCCCATACGGCTTTACCTACTATGCCACAATGTAGGCCCCTCCATGAATTTTTTGAAGACCTTCCATATGCATGGAATTTAAAAATTTTTGTACCAAAATAAATTTACCTTTTAATTCTATTTTCCATGAACTTTGTAAAGTCTCCTCATCCATCTCAGTCATTGAATATACTGAGGCTTCTGGGCCAATGGTTATACCAGCATAAGTGAGCTACAGCAGCAGTTTACTAGAGTAGAGGCAAGGATAATAGCTAAATAGGTCCCTAATATGTGTGAAGCACTTCACAGGTAATTAATCTTTATCAAGAACATGGCATTTTTTTTCTCTGTTTTAAAGAATCTTGCCTAAAGACATATAAACAATGGCAGACTTCTGCTTTATTCACTGCTATCTAAGCTTCACAAGGAGAGAGGCTACCAGTCTTACTCATCATCAGTACCTATAGATATAGAGATAGAGATAGATATAGAGATATATAGGTATATGGATATAGATGTATATATTAAATATAGCTTGAATAAATCAATGAACATAGAACTAAACCCTGCAAACAGACTCCCTTATAAATCTTTTCTTCTTAGGCTTGTGTAAAGCAGGTAAATCCACAGGTTGTGATGCTGGCATCCATATTGGAGTGCTGGTTCCAGTCCTGGCTGTTCTACTTCCAATCCAGTTTCCTAGTAGTACACCCAAGGAGGCAGCAGAAGATGGCCTTGAGACCCATGTAGGAGACCAGAATGGAGCTCCTGGCCCCCAGCTTTGACCTGGCCTGGATCTAGACATTGCTGCCATTTGGGGAATGAATCAGAAGATGGAAGAAATCTCTCTTGCTCTCCCCCTCTTTGTTTCTCTCTCTCAATGCTTCTTTATCTGCCATTCTGCCTTTCAAATCAATACAATTTTTAAAAACAACTTTCTTCTACTGTTCTACATCTTATAACTGAACTTTCTTAAATAATTAACAAACATGGAAGTCAGTCAGTCACTTGCCACCTTATTAACAGTAAGGGTCCCTTGTCCAAGCAACCACTTAGTTCCATTAAAAATTAATAATTTTTCCACAGAATAAGTAAACATTATACATAGTACATCAAGGTTCCATTTTAATAAGCAATTAAGTAATGCAGAAAGACTAAGAATCTATGAACTAAATGAAAACTTCATGAAACTGCCCTCTAAGTCAGCTTTCATTTACTACCCATTTCTCTTCTGATTTTTAGAATTATTTAACCAGGGAAAAAGCAGCTTTGAAAACAAAAGTAAATAATATAGATGGGTTGGCATGCTTTGTTTAACATCTGCAGATCAACACAATGTGTTTTTATTAAATATTTGAGCTATGTTATTCCTTCTGTGAAATGAAGAATATGTTACAGCAGATCAATACAAATCTGCGGCACCAGATGTAAGATGTTAAGGGTCTATTCATTGAAAAATTATGAACCATGCCATAGAACTTAGCCAGGTCAAAGCTAAATTAAATTATTGATCTGCATTCATTTTCCCCTTTCTAGGTGACTATCTCCTGATTTTTTTCTAACATACATTATTGCCATATAGAAAATGAATCATTTTGTTCTAGGCTCACCATGTCTGCTGAATGAGAATTTTCTAAAACTAATTACCTTGCTTGCTGGTCACATTCAGGTTTATAAACTGAGCTCCTCTTATGTAAACATATGAACATTTAGCATAAAATAGTATAAACTTTTTCAGTATGAATTCAAAGGGAAAGATAGTAAGACTCATTTTAGTTTCAATACAAAGAAAATAAAGGAAAAAAGTTACTTTTCTTAATAGCATTTCACAACTTATGGTTCTTGGTACATTTCATTAATGAGACCAAAACATATTAGCCTCATTTTAAAAAAAAAAAAATTGACTTAACTGGATTGCTAAGCAAAGAGATGCAGTGAACATGTGAATTGAAGTCATTTGAGTTTTCAGACCCAAAGGTGCTCAAGGAGAACAACCTCAAATTCCGTAAGCAGTTTCACCAATTGCTTTGGAGATTTCCTCAAATACAAAGAGGTTTTATCCTCTCAGTCCCCAAAGTGACAAAAGAACACAACTGGAACTGGTATTTTCTTGCATCTACTGAAAAGGGAAAACGTGCAAATATTCTGTAGGAAACGTAAATTCCACAGACCCATGTTAATTCATGAGAAAGGAAGCTGACCTAGGACTTCTCGTGAGGAAGGATCTTGGAATGGGAGCTGTATTTAGTGAGAAACTTGTCTACTGGGAAAATAGTTTCTCTTTAACACAGTAGTGTCTGATGCACAGGCCTCTTTATTTTCTCTTACAGAAATCCCATCATTCTGACTTGCGCTCCAATGGAAGCAGAAATTATCTCTAACGTATAGCTGAACTTTTGTATCAAATACAGTGAAATGCCACCTCAGAGTCACATGAAGAAAACATGTGAGCTAACAAAACATCTCTCTCAGGTGGAGAGACGTCTGCTGCCTCTCCTCAGGCTGACTATCACTCCCAAGAAGCACCAGCCTTAGGCACACGTCCCCATCTCACACAAATGCCATTCTCTGTCACTGAGCCCCAGAGCAGGCACGATGGACTCTTTTTCCCCAGATTTGCCTGCTATGCACTAGAAATCAATGTCATCTGATGAAAACTCCAGGAGAAAGTTCAATACCAGTGGCAAAAAAAAAAAAAAAAGTCTTGTATAGCCATCTCTCCCCACTGTGTTTCTGCCAGGTGATGGGAAGCAATGAGGAATACAGAGCAAACAAGGGCTGCAAAAAATCAAAGCATTACAGAGCTTTATGGAATTGGGAAGGGGCAGTTTCAAACAGGAAATGACTCAGGCTTCCCACTGTGCAGAAATGCAAAACACCTGCCTCTCTGGAGGTCCAACCAAGGGTCACAGGTACCTTCTGCGGTTCCTTCAGTGGGCACTGTCCCCCTTGGCTGTGGCGCTCTCAGCACAGGATAAGGAATCCATACATCAGGGGGCAGACTTCATCAAACAACTCGGAAGAACTATTAATCAGAATAAACTGGGTCTCCATACATGAACCAGTCTCCAAATATGAACAGCAAATTTTGGCCCCAAGCAGCCTCTGTTCACAGGAAACTACCTTGATATGTAAATGAATTGTAACCTATGCTAAAGAGTATATTCTCTTGTAATGGGGCCACTGAGATTCAGCTAATGATAGCAGCTGAACCTCCAGCCAAAGAAAGACCAAAGGCTGACAAAACACGACCACATAAGGCAAATGCCAACAGAAGCCAATCAGAGTGTGTCTATATGTCACTTCCTTCTCTCTAGCTATAAATATAACTTGTATAGGTATGTGGAAGAAGGAAGCATTCTGAACTATCTTTGGTCTGGGACACTGCCAACTCTAGAGTTTTTTTTCCTCCCTTGCTTAAACAAATGCAGTTATGTGAAGCTGGTCCATTTTTCTTTTAACAAGGCCAATGTATAAATCCAGAATGTCAAAGTAGCAGTCTACAATATACAATACCAATGTAACTGTTGCACAGATGTCAGAATGACCAGTACCTCAATTCCCTTCCTGTAGGCACTCTCCACGTAAAGCCAAATCCTAATCAGGCAGCAGTCTAACAAGAGGAGTTCATTTGATGAATTGAACGTTAAATGGCATCAGGGGAGATGGAGTCATCAATGGGAGAGAATAGGCAATATGCATTGGCTGCAGCTCCCTGTATCCATTGCCATAACAGAAATGGCCCTGCCAATAAAATAACAACACTCCAAGTTCCTCACAGGAGGCCCTGGCTCCTCCAAAAAGAACTCCATGTGCACTCTTTTTGCCTTTCCATCCTAAAATGACTACAGTTTGAATAACAATGTCCTTCTCTTTTTCTAAGAACCCAACATTGTTTTTCTCATTATGAATTAAAATAGGCTCATTGTTACAAATGGTCATATGAAAAAGTACAATAAAATGTATTTTAATTCTTTCATCCAGGAAATTATAGGTGAATAATCTTATAGTGACTATGTACAAACCTTTAACTCCATTAAAACAGCAAATAAAAATCACTCAATTATTGGTAATTCCACATACTCCAACCTAATATATATTATATTAAGGTAAGGTTACACCTTAAATTCTGCTTTGCTGCTTTTCTTTCCTTTAACCAAGGCCCATAAACAGATTTCTATGTCTTTAAGTAATATCACGACACATACTTTTGCATGCACTTCTTTGCCAAGACTTTTGATTATTTCCATAAGGAACATTCTGACACATAGAATTGTTGGGTCAGAGGGTATGCACAAACTTGTTTACTTATTGTCTGAGGTTGTCTCCACCCAGGCAAGTATTCAGTATTTGTGACTACGCAGCAGAAGGCCTATAATAGGCCTCCAGTTTTTACACTTTGCTCCTTCTGAGAGTTTCTAATCCCTGACCTAGAGTCTACAACCAATTTGAGACAGAATCCAGGCATCTATTCTACAATGGAACACAGACAACCAATTCTCTAAAATTCAACATGACTACATGCAGACCTCTGCAATTTCAAGTAGTTTTCCCCTTCATTGTTTTTAATCAGCCCCAAAAGTTCTATTTTACACTACTTCAGTATCATTAGACTACTATTAAAGAATACTATTAGAGAAACATAGCTCCATTATTTTTAACTGTGGAAATTATTAAAACCTAAAACATAAATGAGAATGAAGTAAAATAAAATGAGATGTTATAAAAATTCTTCTCTTCAACAATATTGCACAATAACCTACAATAAATAGAAGTATACATGTTCCCATGCATTTAATGTAAAAATTTATTAAACAAAAATACTCAAAAGATTTCTTGAGTCTTTGATTTGAAGCAACAAAGAATTTTCAACTAGGTCCCTTTTTGCTTATGAGAAACTTAGAAACATGACTAAGGAAAAAGTATACTATGCCTTTCATTGAAATTATTTTCAATTCTTCATAATTAGATTTTAATCTACAGGACTTTACCATGTGCCAGAAAACCACATAAACACAAACTCTACAAGATGTTTTTATTGCCATTACTTTAAGAGCCATTTAAAAGATTTTCTATGGGATAAAGATTGGGTGATTTATCATGGCTTTATGCTCCTTTAATCTGCTCCATCTTCCCATTGTAAAATAAATATTGGTTTTAAAATAAATGGTTCTGCCCAGGGTTTGATGAGAAAAACTGCCCTGTAAATCACAAGTTCACATGTGCCAAACTCTCGGTCCAATGTTAACTAGCCTATTCTGAAGAAAAATAAGTCAATTTTATAGAACAAAATCTAAGGAAGACAATTACTTAAGTATATTATCAATACTATAATGTAACTACTTTGAGATATGAACTTTTTCACCCAAGGTTTTTTAATTCTCAAAGTAACCAGTTTGATACCAAACTTCAATTAGACTCCTTTAAAAATGTATTCTTTACTGTAATTTTGATAATATTATTTCTAACTCCAATGTATAAGCTATGTAACTAAAAATAAATACAAGCATAATTTGAGGGTAACATGTTAATAACTTCATCAATCACTTTTTTTCATACACCAAGGGCCAAATTAATTAACATTCATTTCCTTAGAACATTCCACAGAGCTCTGAGAAATCAACAATATACATTCCTTGTATAGTGGTTAAAATGCTCCAGAAGTAATAAAGGGTTTAAAGCAGTGCTTTGTAAATACTCTATGATGGAAAACTAGTTCCCTATATTGTTCATTTCCAATATGTTGGGGTCTAATGGCACATTTGTGAAATATGATAAAAAATGGACTTGGATAACATGTAGTGTGGCAATGTCAAACTGCTATAAAAGGGTCTAAAAACAGAACTGTTCAACAGAAAGACATTCAAGCCCTTTTTAAACTTTCTAGTAGTCACATAAAAAACAACCCAAACTGGAATTATGGTTTGAGTTACAACCATCTGCTTCCAATCCAGCCTCATATTGATGAGACTGGGAGACAGTGAATGACTGCCCAAGTCCTTGGTTTCCTGCCACGTATTTGAGAGACCCAGATTGAGTTCCAGGCTGCTGGCTTTGCTCTGACCCAGCCCTGGCTTTTAAGGGCATTTGTAGAATGAACCAGTGAATGGAAGGTCAATCTCTCTCTGCCTCTCTGTCTGCCTCTTTTTTTTTAACTCTACTTAAAAAAAAAAAAAAAAAGATTTATTTATTTGAAAGTCAGAGTTACACAGAGAGAAGGAGAAGCAGAGAGAGGTCTTCCATACGTTCCATACGATGGTTCAGTCCCCAATTGGCCGCAACGGCCAGAGCTGCGCTGATCCGAAGCCAGGAGCCAGGAGCTTCTTCCCGTTCTCCCACACGGGTGCAGGGGCCCAAGGGTTTGGGCCATCTTCTACTGCTTTCCCAGACCCTAGCAGAGAGCTGGATGGGAAGTGGAGCAGCCGGGACTAGAACCGGCACCCATATGGGATGCCGGAGCTTCAGGCCAGGGCATTAACCCGCTGCGCCACGGCGCCGGCCCCTCTCTACTTTTCAAATAATAAATGTTTAAAAAATACTGAAGCTATAAAATAAATGTTAATAGTATTTAATGTAATTAATTATTCACAAGCTTATCATTTTAACATGTAATCAGTTTAAAAATATTATTGAAATATTCAAAATTCTCTCTTTAAAAATATACTTATTTAAGAGGCAGACACACACATAGAGTGAGAGAGAGATACAGAGAAAGAGACAGGGAGAGTCCTATCCACTGGTTCACTCCTAGGAATGCCCACAACAGAGAGTTGAGTGAGTGAGTACAAACTTGGGATCCAGGAACTCAAGCCAGGTCTCCCACGTGGTTGACAGGAGAAGTTCTTGAGTCATCACCAGTACCTCTCAGAATCTACAATCACAGAAACTGGAGTCAGGAATCAAACTGAGGCACTCTGATGTGGGATGCCAAGGTCCCAATCAACCAGCTTAAATATCAACTCCTTAACATTCTTTCACTTTCCTTTTATGTGGGGCAGTGTGGGTGAGGGGCCAGGGAGGATGGGTTACTAAATTATCAAAATCCAGTCTGTACAAGTTTCACACTGACAGCATTCTCTGTTCAAGCTAACCATATTTTAAGAACCTATGAAGCTCGTGGCTCCTTGTAGACAGTCCAATTCCGTTACCTTACACTCAATTTCCCGACTTCCCTCTTCAGTAACTAGTCCACAGACCACACTTGGAGTAGCACAACACAAACCACTGTTCCTCCTCAAAATGGTATCTCTAAGTATCTCTTCTGGATTTTTCTGCCTGATGTTTTATAACTGAAGCTCCCCATACCAGACAAGTCTAACACTTAAATTAACAAACTCCTGACTGTCACTAACTTTCTATGTCCTTTCAGGAAGAAAATCTCCATTCCAAGGGATGCATGAAGACGTCGCCTCTTCTCTCCCTTCTGCTATTCTGAAGAAAGCTAGTTTATTTCCTTGCCATCATGTTTTTATACTTTCTCTACAGCTTATGTTAAGTAGTTGCATAAAGCTACTAACAGGGGAAAATATGTTTGCATTTTTCAGAGATGTGCGAATTTTACATGCTTCATTTGGACAAATCTGTACCATATTCCATAGCAATTGCTGAAACTGAATCATACACCTTTCTATCTTTCCACACTATGGGTCTTTCACTCACAGCTTTGATTAACAGTTTAATTCTGTATTGTCTTTGGGTCCCATACCATCTCCTAGCCTGGATAATTCCTACTCATAACTTAAGTCACAGCTTGAATGTCACTCCTTCAAGTAAGCTTTGCTAATCTTCCTTTTACCTAAGTTAACCACTGTCTCTTTTCCTATACTGTACTTATTACAATTTCAAATATCTATTTTTGTAATTATTTCTTTAATATCCACATCATTCATGAAAACAGAAGTTAGCACTAGCACAATTCCAAATACAATAAGTATTCATTAATATTTGTGGAGTGAATTGTTGAATTGAATTGAGTGAGTGAATATAGACCTACCATATGATCCAACCATACTATTCCTGGGAATTTATCCAAACCAAAAAGAAGTCAGCATTTGAAAGTTGTCTGTACCCAGATGTCCACTGCGGCACACTTCACAATAGCTAATATAAGAAATCAACCCAGATGTCCATCAACTGTTGAGTGGATAAAGAGATGATGGGATGTATACACTATGGAGTACTACTCAGCTGTAAAAAAGAATGAAATTCTGTCATTGGCAATAAGATGGATGCAACTGGAAACCATTATATTTACTGAAATAAGTCAATTACAAAAAGGCAGATATCACATGTTTTCCCTGATCAGAGGTAACTAACAGAATACCTAAGATGTAATGCATTGGAGTGAAGTGGACATTTTGAGATTCAGTGGTTGTTTACAGCTCTTTTCTGTTGAGGAACAGTGGGTTTTTTTTTTCCTTCATATTATTTGTTGAACTCTTTTACTTATTATATGGTTAACAATATGATCATTAAGTAAACTAAAACTGGATCTTTATAAAAATTAAGAGTGGGAATGTGAGAGGAAGGAGGAGGAAGAGCTGGAGCATGGGCAGGAGGTGGGGGTGCAGTATAACTTTGTTCCTAAATCTGTAAATATGAAATAGATGATACTTGTATAACAAATACAATTTTTTAAAAAGAAAAAAATAAGTATTGATAAATATTTGTTGAGTCATGAAACAATTTCCATTCTAGGGAGCCAGAACTATTCTAAATATCTGGTTTCTCAATCCTTAGTTGTAACACTAGCTTAGATTGTGTGCATAATATGCATTGAATAGAGTGTATGCTTTCAAGTGTATTATCATACAGAAGTTATTTATGGTATATTCTTTAACTTTTACTCCCTAGTAAATCATTATGTAAGATTCTATTTTTATATGGTTTGCTCTCTCTCTCAGCTTTCTCTATAACTAATAAAGCTTGCCATATATTAATTTTTAAGTCTTTCCAAGGATCACTTGATGCTTTGTTGATCTTCTCTACTATTCTTTTGTATTCCATTTTGCTTTTTGTAGCATTATTATTCTTTTCTTCTACTGTATTTGTGCTTCCTCTGTTACTTTATTTATACCTTTATAGTTTGAATGCTTAAATCACTAACAAATCTTTCACTTTTAATATGTGAATTTATAAGTCTATAAATTTCTCTCATATACTTCTTTATGCCTCAATATTTCAAGAATAGACTAATTTCTATCCTTACCTTTTTTTGACTTGAGAATTACTTAGAGGTATGATTTTGTGTTTCCAAATGTATAGAATTTTGAATGACGAGCAGTTTCAAATCTCTTAATTTCTTTTCTCTGAGATAAGGAATGTAGTAAATATAATTTTTATTCACAAGTCTTAAGGCTTTCTGTGTATATTCTCTGTTAACAGAATTCAGAGTTTTATGTACATCACTCTTACCAAGCTAATCAGTTGTGTTATTTAAATCCTCTTCATCCTTTATAAGTTTTTCAGTGTGTTTGATTTAGTATGAGAAGAAAACGTTTAAAACTCCTAGATTATGATTATGTATACCCTCAGTTCTTCCTGTTTTACTCAATTCTTCAAGTTTTACTTTATATATTTGGGAAGAGTATTAGATAATGTAGGTTCAGGAATAATAAATCTTCCTGATAAATTATTCTTTTATCATTCACTACCTTTATCTGTAATAAAGTTTCTTTGTTTTAAAGCTCTTTTTTTGTCTTATAATAGTGTCATCAGCTTCCTTTTGAATGGTGTTTGTGTGTGTAATCTGTCAATTCCCATCTATTTTCTTTCCATCTGCCCATGTCATGATCCTTGGTAGGGTACCCCTTACAAACATTTTGCAAAGAGAACACAGCTGTGCCCTTATACAACCTCAGAACATTTGTCTACTGACAGAAAAATCTTATCAGTTTTCCATTTATTGTGATTACTAATATATATGTCCTTATTTCAGTCATCAAATTAATCCCAAGTTTGCCAAAAGTCAGGAATGATAGCCTGATAAATGTACCAAGTCTACATACCACAGCAGGTATTGCTGTATCTTGTTCAGGATCATAATTTCACTAACACCAATGGATAATTCAGGCACAATAGCAAATAATATTCTCGAAAAGCTACAGGGCAGTGTATCCTCCACATAGACCACATGGAAAATCCCTAACTAAGGCGGTTCAGTCACTGCTTTACTTCTTTACTGGAACGTGACAGTAAGTGAATACAATTCCCACATACATACTTATGTTACCGTATTTCCCCTCCCCATCTAGCTTTTTTCTTCATTTCTCTCTGAAACATCTCTGATTCTGTCCCTCCTTCTTCCAGTTCTTCCTCCCTACTCCAGTCTTTCATCATCTCTAACATAATTAAATGAGTGTCTTTTTTCTCTATGTACTTATTTTATTCCTTACCATTCCCTTCCCTCTCCAGATTTTTTAAGTTATGAAATTAGAACATTTCCTTGCCACTTAGCTTCTCAAACTTAAATTCAAAGACACAGTCTCATAGCTTCAAATATTCTAAAGATTTTTTTTAAATGTTTGGGGATTTATTCTAATTAACATTCTGAAGGTTCTAAATGACAACCTGATAATTGAGCTCCATTCCAACAGCAATCCCTAAGTTTGTCTTTTTTCTTCTACATTGACTCTGTTCTGTTGTCAGTGTCACAGGCACCAAACAGCCACCTAAAGTGACAGCTTTTAACTTTTCCTGTATTATTAAGAACACCTGGCTGTTAGGTTGGCATGTCCTATTGCAAAAGTTGCCCCATGTCTGTTCTTACGCTCTTCAGTAGAGATGATATGCAACTGAGAGATACTGTCATGGAACCAGGCTTTAATTTATTAAGTTATTCAATTAAAGGATACTTTGATGTGACATCACAAAAACTCATAGTATGCAGCATAATGGTCTACTTTAATTGTTATAGGCTAATGAGAAAAGAACAAAGGCAGAATTAATATGCAAATGATGTGTTGATAGCAAATAAAAGCCAAATGACAACATGGAACACTGTACAGGAAGGTTTCCCAATCCTTCAGACAGCAAAGTGGTGAGAGGAGTAAGGCAAGCTAAAAATTTTTTAAAGTTTTTTTTATTATTTATTTAATTGATTATCAGAGTGACACAGAGAGAGAGAGAGAGAGAGAGAAGGAGGGAGGGAGGGAAGGAGGGAGGAGAGGGAGAGGGAGAGGGAGAGAGGGAGAATGTGCCTGAGAGAGATATTTTTCATGCGCTGGTTCACTCCCCAGATGCCCACAACAGCCAGGGCTAGGCCAGGCCAAAGCCAGGATCCAGGAACTCCATCCAGGTATCCCATGTGGATAACAAAAACCCAAGTACTTGAGCCATCATCTGCTGCCTCCCAGGTACACTAGCAGGAAGCTGTACCAAAATCATGAATTAGCAGGGACTCAAACCAAGCACTTCAATATGGGATGTGGGTGTCCCAAGCAGCCACTGAACCTGCTGTGCTACAAGGACCACCCTCCAAATTTAAAGCCAGTACACTTTATTTATTCAACATGTGTTAAGTGCTTAACCAGTAAATATTAAAGGTTACATACTGTTCTGGACACTGAGGATCCAGAGGTAAACAAGACAGGCAAATTCTCCAAACTCAGAGAAGTTACATCAGGACAATAAAAAGTGAATCTGGATGTACAACATTATTTTAGGGAGAGGGCAGTACTGTAAAGAAAAACAAAGCAGGGTGAGGAAACAGACACTGTAGGGGAGGGGTTAGTGCTGGCTGCCTGCATGGATAGGAGAGAATCCCTGAACAGTTGACATAGGAGCAGAAACCTGAAGACAACAGGAGGCCAAGGCCCAGAAATACCTAGGGGAAAGATTTACAGACAGAAGCTGCAGAAAATGTACAAATATTGATGCAAGAACAGTTTGGATATATTTGGAGAACAGCAAGAAATGAGCAGGAACAGGCCAAGGGGAGAAAGCAAAGCGATAATGTTACAAAGCGAGAAAGCAAAGAGCCAAATCTTTAAGAGCCTCGAGGCCATGGCAAAGAGACTGTCTTTAACCATGAAGATGATGGGGAGCTATGACATGGAGATGGGGAGGGAGAGAGGGAGTGACGGAGGGTGGGGGAGAGAGAATGAGAGAAATCTTCCAATTACTTGTTAACTCCCAAAATGCCTCCAACAGCAATGGCTTGGCCAGGTTGAAGCCAGAAGCCTGAGTGGCAGGAGCTCAAGTATTCAAGCCATCACCTTCTACCTCCCAGGGTGTTGATTAGCACAAAACCATAATCAACAGTAGAGCTCAGATCTGACCCCAGGCACTGTGATATGGGATGTGGATGTCCCAAATGGCAACTTAAATCATGGCACCACCTGCTGCACGGACATAAAGTTATAGAAAGGTATAGTTTTCTGTTCTCCATTCATGTACAAAGCAGACAGAAAGCTAATTGAGGATCAGTTTTGCCAGATGAGAACAATAGAGGAAGATGAACAAAGGACTTGAGTGTACATGAAGCAGAGATCAATCATGGCCTCGTAGCTGGGTAAGGAAGGAAGTAAGGGCATGAAAGTGACATAAAGCAGTAGGTCATTAGACTGGAGGCTCCAAGAGGTCATGGAACTTCTGCTGGTCTAGAGATACTAGTGAGGCATGATGCAGCATCACCAGCAATACAGGAAGTGGTGGTCACAGACAGGGATGCTGTGAAACACATTCCGAAAGTAACCACAGTGGTTCTTATTTTATTTTTTTAGACTTTTTATTTATTTCGAAAGTCAGAGTTGTAGAGAGAAAGAGAGACAGAGAAAGTGAGAGAGACCTTCCTTTCACTGCTTCATTCCCCAGATGGCCGAAACAGCCAAAGCTGGACCAGGCTGAAGCCAGCATCCAGGAACTTCATTAAGATCTTCCACGTGGGTAATGGGGGCCCAAACACTTGGGCCATTTTATGCTGCTTTTTCAAGGCCATTAGTAGGGAAGTGGATCAGATGTGGAGCACCTGGGACTCAAACTGGCGCCAATATGGGATGCTGGCATCAGAGGTGGCGGCTTTTACTCTCAAAGCCACAACACAGCCCTAGCGCCGTGGTTCTTAAGGACACTACAGGCATTTGGACTTGATGCATGACCACGAGCAACAGAGAGAGGTATAAGCGAGAAACTTCAAGGAACTCGCAGGCTAGCTATGAGTATTCTTTTTGAATTGTTTACAAAAAATGATGGGAAGAAAGTAATCAAACATAATAATCATGGAGGTAGGTGGTAGAACATTTACTGAATACAGAGGAGTAGGATGTGTAATAGTTCGATGACATGTGCTATAAGACTGCTTGTGTGGATGACATGAAAAGAAGTTATTCAGCAGGGACAAGGATTAAACAAGACATCACACCCACTGCTAGACACAGCAGAAAGACAGTCATGATCCAAGAAGGAGACGGGAGGCCTCCTCAGGGGATACACAAGAATATCAAGCAGTGCTATATGACAGAGTATCCAGTGACCATGGAAATAATGTATCTGTACTACCCCATAATTAGCTAATAGCCATATATGTCTACTGAGCCACTGAAGTGAAGCCAGTGTGTGTGAGGAACTGAATCTTTACCTTCTTTAATTGTAGTGAGTTTAAACATGAGTACACAGTGAGGATTGTGGCTGCCATACCGGACAGTACAGAACTGTAAAGGTGGAAGGAAGCACTGAGGAATGAGATTGAAGACACGGAAAATCCTTGTAAATCTCCGAATCTGGAAAAGCAAAAGAGTTAAGGGCAGGGGTGAGTCTAGGTAGGTTTATAGGCTTACAACAGGAAGGTGAGAGAAGTCTTGCTCACTAGTGCTGCATTTTCAATAAGATTCCAAAAATTTACCTTACACATTTCAGCTGCCTCCCAAACAAAATTCTATGCTGTAATGTCACAGAAGATACTGGAAAAAGCCTCCTTCAATCATCTAAAGTATCATCACTAAATAAGAAGTAAACCTACTCATGCAGCCTCTGGTATTAACAAATTATGACTAGTGCCTGTTTTTCTGAAATCTAAATGTCCCTTCTCCCAAAGATTGACATTCTATCCCTAACAAAGGAAGAAAAATTTAACTTCTGGAGATTCCTCTTTAAGAGATTTTGTTGCTGTTTAGAAATCATTGTTATTGGGGCCAGCATTGTGTTACAGCTGGTTAAGCTGCCTGTGATACCAGCATTCCCTAAGAGCATTAGTTCAAGTCCTGGATGCTCCACTTCCAATCCAGCTCCCAGCTAGTGCACCTGTGAAAACAGCAGAAGTATTTGGGTCCCTGTCATTCACCTGGGAGACCTGAATGAAGCTCTTGACTCCTGACTTTGGACTGGCACAGCCCTGGCCATTGTGAACCAGCGAATGGAAGATCTCTCTCTCTCTCTCTCTCTCTCTCTCTCTCTCTCTTTCTGTGTGTGTGTGTGTGTGTGTCCCTGTCTTTGTAATTCTCCCTTTGAAATAAATAAAATACATTTATTTCAAAAAATAAATTATGCGTCTTGCTTTTTGTGTTCCTATAAAAGAATATCAATAAATTTGTTCTTTGGTATCCAAAATGAGGTAAAAGTATTCAAAAAGGGTTCAACTGCAAGCCTATAACTTGTGCATTAAAAAGATTTTTTAAAAAAGAAAAAGAACCTTTATTTTCTTGCCCACTCACACACACAGACATCCAGGATGGTCTTGCGGTGATTTTGAATGGTTGCAAAGTAACCAGCAACAACTGTCCATGTGTGCTCATGAAACAAACCAACTATGCCAGGCTGGGGCTGAGAGACACTCATTCAGCTAAAGAATCCCAACTTCAGGCAGGAGACAGGAGTACAGGTCATATCTAGGTATTGCTCAACACTGCATTTGGTTGGAAATAAAGGGACAGTGAAGCATTTGTGGTCAGTTTTTGTCTCTTGTTATCTCCTATTTCCATTTTATTGCCATCAAGATAATCAAAATATTCTCTAGCCCAGAGAGAGAAAAGACTCTCTAATATAGCAGATTCTAAAATACATAATTAAGCAACATTCTTTATGGAGCTAATCATCACAAAACTATAATTGGTCAGATTCCCTAGTAGACAAAAGATCAGTTTCTCTTGGTCCTTAAGGCATAATGTTTCCATCAAGGGTCTGCACCAAGAAAAGATGCCAGATAATCCACACAAGCTTTAGATTTTACAAGATTATTCATCCCTTAAGGGGCTTCATTTTTTTATTCAAGAGACAAAGGGAAATATAGAGCTCCCATTCATTGCTTCACTCTCCAAATCCCACAAAAGCCAAGAGTAAGTCAGGTCAAAAGCAAGAAGCTAGGAACTCAGTGTAGGTCTTCCACTTGGGAGATAAGCACTCCACTATCTGAGTCATCACTTGCTGCCACCCGGGGTGCACATTAGCAGTAAGCTGAAACTGGATCAGGAGTTAGAACTTGAACCCAGGTTCCCTGATGTGGTTTGTGGATATGCCAGTTGGCATGTCAGATGAGATGTGGGCTGGAAACTAATGCCAATGCAGTAGATTCTATCAGATGCCTAGGCTTTGATTCATGTTGAATCAAGGATACATATTTTCCCTTCTACTATAATGAATTCCATAGTTCCTAGTGTTTGATACAAGGCTGAACTAAGCAACTTTTGTCGCTTCCCTGTTTAAATTCCCAGGATGAGACTTTGATAAACATGAAAACTAAATGTATGCTGGTGCTGGACCATAGACACTGGTTAACTTTTCTAGTTTGCCCTCACTGCCAAAGAGTCACCTGTGAGTTCCACTGGAAACAAGACATCTCATACAAGAGATGTTTGAATGGTGAATGGATCGTTAGTCCTTCTCAGCTACCGAGAATAAACAAGTCACAATGAAGAACAGCAGAAGGAAACTTCATTATGAATTCTCACAGCCTCTCTCTGTCCACAAGCCCCCTCTGGTGGAGGAACAAACAGGTAATGAAATAGCTATAACAACAATAATCAAAATTGTAAAACAGGAAAGGGAAGGCAATCCACAACAAGACAATCAGCCCCTGTAGAATTGAGAGTCAAGTGTAGTGATTAGCGAATATGAGCTGCAACTGAGAAACCACTTACACATGAAGCAAAATGATGAATGATTTACCAAAAGGTCAACACTGCTCTTTTATCTTCACCACCCATCAGTTTCCATCACCCTCAATTTGTCTGGAACATAACAGAAAGCAGGCCATAAAATATTCACCATAAAAATTAACCTTATTTTGTAACATTAAAAAAGAAACATATAGCTGAATAAAGTTGAAGTGTATGGGCCAGCTTCTCAATTAGGATTCTTTGCATACATTAGGAAAAGTGTTGACATTTAAAATCCTGTTATAAGAGGCAATGCACTCAGCAAGTTTCAGAACCGTCTGCTCTATGCTTGGCCTTGTCGATCCACAGCTAGTTCTCAAGGAGGAGAAGGGGCCATTAATCCCCTCCACAAACATCATACCAGTGGTGAAAACATTTTCCCCTTTACTCCCCTGGAAGCTAAACTTTTTTACGGAATTTCCTATGGGCTGGTGTGGATGCCAGGCCTTCAGTCTTGACATGTCAACAATACATTCTGACCCAGGAGCTGGCAGATGAGCTACACCCTCACCGCCATTTGACAACTTTTGTGAAACAAGAAACACAATGCCAGGGAAAACTCTGTTTTCAAGCAGAAGTGATAGTTACTTTCAAACTTTTGGATTGCCCTAACTGGACCTTCAAAAGATTTGAACTAAACTTATGATACTGATTTCAACAGAAAATGAGTCACTTCCCTCCCCTCATCCAGTTTCTGAATTTACCAATTGCTTCTCTGATTATGCCAAAAAACTAAAGACTCAGCATATTACAGATACAATGTGTTATCTGAGTTATTTTTTAAAAATTCTCTCCCCAGATTCTATAGTAGATAGTTAAATATCAGCTTGTTTTAAATTATTGCTATTTATAGCTTTTGTTTTTTTAAGAAAAAAGGCAGAATCAAAATGAAAAGAAAAATAGTTCAGAAAACAATACATGTGGAGAGATGTTCAATACCCCTTATTTATAAAAGTAAAATTTGTAAATACTAAATGTTAAACAAAAGATTATTTATGGGACAGCAATAAAGTAGAATACCACGTACATACAACAGATTCATTGTATTATGGTGTGGAAACAGCACAAGCAAAAACAATAGGTTTAATATATTTATGGGCAGCAGTTCCATTGAGATAATAAGACTGAGAGTTTAGCATACTGACCCATCTTCCATTCACAACTTTATCTCTCTAGCATTCCCTGAAGCTGAGGTCATTCTACAAAATGAGATATAAGCAAGAGGTCTGCCAGGTAGGGGTTTTTGGTCCTGACTTATGGGATCAAATTGATCTAACAGGTCTCTTTTTGGGTTTATCCTGTACCTTGCCAGTGCAAATATGATGTCTGTACAATCAGCAGTTTTATTGCAACCATGAACACAAAATAACATGCTAAGAACAGTAGAAGACAGACCAAAACTCCAGCTCCAGACTTCCTTCTAAATATTTGGGTAAAGTCACTATTAGTTAAACTTTCTGTAAATTGCAGCTGAACATATTCTTGATAAACAAGAGATTCTACTTATAGCTTTTTATTTATCTATAGGTTTTACATTTTCTACCATAAGCACTGTGTTACTCAGCTTTTCATTACCTTAACTAAAATAGTATAAAGAAGTTAACTTATAAAGGAAGACATTTATTTGGGCTTATGGTTTTGGAGGCTCACAGTCCAAGATCAGGTAACCCAATTGTTTGGTATCAGATGGCAGTGATGGACAGTAATATGCAAAAGGAGGATCATATAGTGATCCAGGAAACAGAGACAGGAAGCACACTATACTTATATAACCAATCTTCTCTTAAGAACTACTTGCTGGAGGCAATCCCCTAAGAACCTAAAGACTTTAACTAGGCTCCATCTCTTATGTGCTATAATTAGATTAAGCCTCCACCCATTAACCATTAACAACTATTAACATTAACCTCATGACAATTATCATAATTGTTATGGAATCAAGTCTCCCATACATAGGACTTTGGGGACATCAAAACCAAAATAAACATGTGAAACAAGCAAAGGGAGATTTAGCATAACTCAAGAGAAATCCGGAGGCTTTCAGTTGGAGATACAACTCATCCAAGGAACAATAGAATAAGTGAAGACAACACACCAATAACAAAATTTGTATAGTTATTGGAAACTATTAATATTTTCATTCCTTTAACATGTACTATTTATTGCTATCAATGTTACTCTTTTTTGAGTCCAGGAACACAAAAGACCTACTATGGTGCAAGGTACTACGTAAAAAGCTAAGGATCAAACCATCACGGCCATCTGTGGCCAAAGGAACCGAAAGAAGTAAATAAATGGAAAAATCCAGAGAAGGGAAACATCTTGCCTAACAGGACTCAGATAGCCAACAGTAAACAAGGATTAGAATGCAGATATCTTGATTCCTAATAATCTTTATCACCCTATGATACAATCAAGCATATCTGAAAAGAATAAGAAAAAATCTGGTGGAAATGTTTGAGATGGATGAACTAGAGCAAAAAAAAAAAAATTCCAAGATAAATCTTGCCCTTCATTAATAAGCACTTACAACTACAACAGGATTGTTTCCCCTAAATAAAGGGAAAGTTGTCTTTGAATGAGGCAGAAATTCAGCTTGTTATCTTCCTATACCACACTGAATCAGTCAATGTATCCATGACCACAGATTGTAATCTCAGGCAATCATGATAACAAGGGAAAGAAAAACCAATGCACACCCTTGTTAGATACCATGGGTCACAAGGGCACCTTGACCTATTTGCTCATCCTTCAACTATTTGAATTAATGTAGGCACAATTAAGGAACAATCAGTAGTAATCTATGGGGTTTTACTGAAAACAAGTTAAGGATTGGGGTAGTGTGCAGAATAACAAGTATAAAGTCAGAAGCAGAGCAAACACAATGCATTTGAATAGTCATAATACAGAGTAGTAATGAAGCAAAATATAGAACTAAAGGATAAGTTCATTTTGGTGTCAAAATACACATTTTGGGCAATTAATAAAACAATAAGGGCAAGAAGGACTATGACTCTATCCTTTTTCTCCTAAAAACAGAAGACAGAACCCTTTATTATCTTATCATCAAAGACAAAAACTTCAGAGAGAAAATTCTGCAAAAAAAAAAAAAAAAAGCAGGCATAGTTAAAATTATTCTTATCTTCTTTTAGTTAACTCATATAATGTAGTTACTTTTCTGTGATTGCTTCTCTCTTTATTAAAAAGATTTGTTTATTCATTTGAAAAGCAGAGAGAGAGAGAGAGGTCTTCCATCCCCCACTACACTCCCCAAACAGCCTCAACAGTCAGAGATGGGCCAGGCCAAAGTCAAAGGCCTAGAATTCCATCCAAGTGTACCAATAGGTGGCAAGGGACCAAGCACTTGGGCTATCTTCTGTTCCTTGCCGAGATGCAGTAGCAGTAAGGTAGACTGGAAGGAGAATCACTAGGATTTGATCCAGCAATCGAACACTGCATTGCAAGCAGCAGTTTAACCTGCCTTGCCATAATACTAGCCCCCTAAATACCACTCTTTGCTGAATCTAATACAAAATCATCTAGGTTTGTTACTTCATCCAGTATTCATTTCTTATGAGGACTCCCACATCATATAAAAATCTTATTAAATTAAATTTTCTCCTTATGTCAGTTTACTTCTTAGGGTTAGCCTCCCCACCAAAATAATAATCCTAGGAGATTAAAGATAAAAATTTGCTTCCTCATACAGTAGCCATCTTCAACCCTGACAGTTGACTTTCAAAATAACTTGAAACTAAGAATAAAGATTGGAATGTTTCTTAGTCACACTTACAACCCAAACAAATAAGTAAAGGATAATATAATGGAACTTTAAAAACCATGCAGAACATAGAACCAAGCATACATTTATTTTGATGTTAAAATGTTTTGGAATCATACTCACTGGTGGGATGGAATAATACATGAGATGGGAAGGGATGTTGGCACTTTCCAAATAATATCAAAAAAGCTCGTTATTATGAAAATATGCATGCATATTATAAAAACTATGAATAGATTTCAATATGTTTGCATCAAAACAACTTTATTTTTCAATTCTATTTTTCCATGAACTCTGATATTCCCTTGCATAATATAAATAAGTGCCAGAAATTATACTGCTGACTGGATCTCCACAAATCTCTTATTAGATTAACTATCATTTTATACTATGATAAGAAGTCTGCATGTCTGTCTTCCCACTAGACCATGAACTCACTAAAGGCAGGACACATCTCTTTTCATCTTTGCTGAGGGTACCCAATCCTTCTTCTTTCCAAGGACTCAGTAACAAAGTTAGATTCCAATATAAATACCCTAAAACTTGATGTAAATATGACTGAAAATCCTGCTTCATTCCAAGTGATCCTACTTTACACAAAAGTCGACAACCAACAACTTTTTAACATTTCCAAAATATCCTGAAGGGAGGGGAATATCACACATTAAATTCTGTCAAGTAACATTTACCTCCTCAAGCCTTGACTAATCAGGAATGACTAGACTTGGCAGCTTCTTCTATCACTTGCTCTCTAAGCTAAATTCAGCTCCTGTTGTACTGATTGGAAAATGCCAACATCTCTTCCTATCTCATACAACATGCCATCACACCAGTCACTCCAGGGTTTCACAATCTGGTCTGACCACTCCCCATCAGATCGAAGGAAAAATTATAAATCAAACTTACAGAATCCAAGTAGCTCCATCCAGAACAACAATGGCGAAGTTACAAGAAGTGAGAAAGATGCCAAATTCATTAGTATCGATTCTCTGC
Source organism: Lepus europaeus (assembly GCF_033115175.1). NCBI lineage: Eukaryota > Metazoa > Chordata > Mammalia > Lagomorpha > Leporidae > Lepus > Lepus europaeus. The sequence continues at coordinate 34,689,654 of NC_084835.1, forward strand.
TGGCAATTTCATGGAAAGATATCCATTGCAGTTACAGAAAGAACACCTGGCTCAGTTCCAACTCTTTTGTCTTCAAGTTCTTTTTTGAAAAATCAACTAAGAAGGATAAGCAACTAGAAATTGGTGGATGAGGCCCAAAGGTTTTCTGCAGAATGAGAAGCCTTCATCACTGTAGGCTAATTATGTAAATCTGCTCCCACACAGTCCGGTACATTTATTTATTGAACCTTACCACTGTCATCCTGGTAATCTAGAGAAGAAGCCAACCTATAATGACTCAAGCCACATTTCACAATAGACTCCAAAAGACACATGATGTCATTTGCTAAAATGACTCAATCCAGATGGAAAGCATTCTGACCTATACATAATTGATCGACCTTTGCTATGCTTTCCTTGATTATTAATATACTATCATATGCATGAATGTATATCAGTGGTATTTACACTTGGCAGCTACTTTTAAAAACACATTATTCAACTGGGACTTGAAGATTTTTATGACCATTTCCTGAGCAAACACTCATAAATGTAGAACAAGAAAAGACATTATCTTAAAAAATAATGTTTAATAGGCTCTGCAGAGACTAAATTGGCCTTGCAACTCGTTGTATTTTAAATTACAGAGGACAAGATCTATCGCTATGAAGCTGAGTTCAAAACCCTAAAACTGAGGACACCATTGTATAGTTTACCTTTTTTCTAGTTTGGGGCACAATAAGGATCATAAGATACACTTTACCAAAGGATTTAGAATGATCTGGATGCTTGTGAGAAAAGTATCAAATATGGTAAAGGTAATTAGAGATCATAATAAATTACCAAAAAAAGCACACTTTTGTGCTATTATTTAACTTTTTAAATTTTTAAAGATTTATTTTGTTATTTATTTGAGAGGCAGAACAGAGAGGGAGGGAGAAGGTAGAGGGAGGGGGAGAGAGAGACAGAGACAGAGAGACAGAGACAGAGAGAGACAGAGAGAATGAATCTTCTATCTATTGGTTCATTTCCCAAATGACAACAATAGACAGAGCTGGGCCAGGTTGAAGCCAGGATCCTGGGACTTCCAAGTAAGGTGTAAGGGTCCAGGACTTGGAAGCTTTTCCCTCAGTCACATTAGGAGGGAGCTGGATCTGAAGCAGAGCAGCCAGAACTAAAACCAGTACTCCAATATGGGATACTGGCATCACAGGCAGCAGCTTAATCTGCTGTACCACAACGCCAGCCCCTGGTCTTTTTTATTTCACTATGAATTTGCTCTTCAAAAAGAGGTTAGGTAATATCCAGATGAACAAGATAGCTTCAAGGTAATCACAGAAAGAGAAGCAGATGGAGACACTAGAATAGAGAAGGCAAAAATGTTGCAAATCCATCCTTACCCCCTGATGGGTATATACAGGGCAGACATCCATAACTGATCACTGAATTCTTAACCACAGAGACCTGACATGGACTCAAAATACTTTTCTGATAGTACTCCAAGAAAACACTATAAACCAAATGAACTTCTGCTAATGAATGATTAAAATAGAGAAGGTTGCATATTATTTACTGATCAAATTAATTTGATCTCTTGTCATGTACTCCAAGATTCAACCTAAAACTAAGCAGGCTTTTCAAACTGAAATTTGAAATCGCCTCTCTGAATCCTAAGAAAATGATAAACCAAATATAGCAGTCTTCCACAGCAGTGGAACAGATGTATGATCACTAGTTAAATGAAAAGCAAGAAAGAGGTGTAAACAGGTAAAGATAAAAAAGCTTAGATGCTCACACAGGAATATGATACAGCAGGAAAGGGAAGGAATCACAGCCACATGTACCCACAGGGATAAATCTTAGGAAACAGCACATGTAGGAGATAGTATACAGTAGTGCTTTCCAAGTGGTGTGTTTCAGTGTATAGTTTACAGCTGTTCTAACATATTGATTCAATAGTTCTCAGGGTTAGCATGTGGAGTGACAAGAGACTTGGGCAAGGCATAAGTATTTACACCAGTGACCTCCATAATATTTTATTTTATTTTATTTTTGAGTGTGGGTAGGACGGTGGGTGTGGTGGGAAGAATCACTATTTACAAGTTCAATGTATGACGTGATATGAAGTTGATAAACTCTGATGTATGCTATACAGGCATTTTATAGGGGATATATGCACAAATGACAAAGTTATTTTAAAACAAGAATCAACCCAAATGCCCATCAACAGAAGATTGGATAAAGAAATTATTGGATATGTACTCTATAGAATACTATACAGCAGTAAAAAAAAAAAAAAGAAATCCGGTCATTTTGCAACAAAATGGAGGAATCTGGAAAACATCATGCTGAGTGAAATAAGCCAGTCCCAAAGGGACAAATATCATACGTTCTCCTTGATCTGTGACAACTAACTGAGCACCTAAAAGGAAACCTGTAGAAGTGAAATGGACACTTTGAGAAACAATGACTTGATCAGACTGTCAAGGAACAACTTACTATTTTATTCCTTTTTTTTTTAATTTATTTGACAGGTAGAGTTATAGACAGTGAGAGAGAGAGACAGAGAAAGGTCTTCCTTCTGTTGGTTCACTGAGCAAATGGCTGCTACAGCCGGTACTGTGCCGATCTGAAGACAGGAGCCAGGTGCTTCTTCCTGGTCTCCCATGTGGTTGCAGGGCCCAAGCACTTGGGCCATCCTCCACTGCCCTCCTGGGCCATAGTAGAGAGCTGGACTGGAAGAGAAGCAACCGGGACTAGAACCCGGCGCCTATATGGGATGCTGAGGCCGCAGGTGGAGGATTAACCAAGTGAGCCACGGCGCCAGCCCCTATTTTATTCCTTTTAGTATTTTTTGTTCTACTTAATACCATTGGTTGAACTCTTTAATTATCACATAATTATTCTTAGGCATTTAAATTTAACTGAAGAGTGATTCCTGTTAAACTTAAGAGTGGGAATAAGAGAGGGAGGAGATGTACAATTCGGCACATGCTCACTCGGAATTACCCCAATGGTATAGCAAGAAACGTGCCAGGGGATTCCAATTCAATCCCATCAAGGTGGCATGTACCAATGCTATCTTAGGCAAAGTGATCAGTTTCAGTCCATAACTGATCATAATGATAGGATAAGTGTCAAAGGGGTAACACAAACAAGACTAGTGTCTGCTAATAATAACTGATAGAATTAAAAAGGAGAGAACAATCCAACATGGGAAGCAGGATACACAGCAGACTAGTAGAATGGCAGATGTCCTAAACAGCACTCTGGCCTTAGAATCAGCATTTAGATCTGGTTAAAATGCCCATGAGTTTCTCAGACAAAGCCAAGACACTGTGACAAAAAAAAAAATTGAAAGAAAGAAAAGAATGATCTCTGTGAGTGAGATCCCAGTGGAAATAAAAGGCCATCAAAGAAGCAGGTACCTTTCTCTGAAGGGAGGAGAGAACTTCCACTTTAACTATGGCTTTGTCTAAATAAGATCAGAGCTGATGAACTCAAGATGCTTCCATAGCCTTGGCAACTCATGACAAGAGCCTCGGGTGATTACTGACGCCATAAATAAGAGTATCAATTGTTAAATCAACAATGGGAGTCACTGTGCACCTACTTCTCATGTAGGATCTCTGTCCTTAATGTGTTGTACTATGCAAATTAACGGTAAAACTACTACTCAAACAGTACTCTATACTTTGTGTGTCTGTGTGGGTGCAGTCTGTTGAGATCTTTATTTAGTATATACTAAGTTGATCTTCTGTATATAAAGAAAATTGAAAATGAATCTTGATGAAGAATGGGATGGCAGAGGGATTGGGAGATAGGATGTTGCAGGTGGGAGGGAGATTATGGGGGGAAAGCTGCTATAATCCAAAAGTTGTACTTTGGAAATTTATATTTATTAAATAAAAGTTGAAAAAAAAACAAGAAAAGTGAGGGAAAGATGAATGGAAAATTCATTTAGTACAACATCATTCAATACAATGGTTATTTCTGGAGTTGAAAGGCAGGAGATGAGATTAGGAAGGAATGCATGAGAATGAAAATGGCAAAGCCCTTAAGCTGAATATAGTTCATGTTCAAAGCATATTGTTTTCATAAACACAAAATCTTATATAATGCTTTTCTTAAAATACTGAGATTAAGATGTAAGGTAATTTCTTTGCTTATCCAATCAGTTTTTTGAGTAGAATCACAATATGTCAACTCAAAAATAGATACAACTATACAGGGAAATGCTTAAGCCCAGAACTTTCTCATGGCCTAAACACTACTGAATGCCAACAAGATTTTATTCAACTAGAATACTCTATTCAACAATTACAAAACTTTGTTCTAATCCAATTGGAGAATTTGTGAAAAATTATTGAAATACATAGTTTCATTTCACAAAACAAAAATGTCACAAATACCACATATAAGCTTATTTAAAAATTTTTTAATTGGGACCGGTTTTGTGGAATAGTAGGCTAAGTCTCTGTAGCGCCATCAACCCATATGGGCACTAATTCATGTCTCAGCTGCCCTAATAGCTCTATGCTAATGATCTGGGAAAGCAGTAGAAGCTGGCTCAAGTGCTTGGGACTCTGCATCAACGTGGGAGACTCAGAAGCTCCTGGCTCCTGGCATCAAATCAGCCCAGCTCCAGCCGTTGCAGCCATTCAGGGGAATAAAATAGTGGATGGAAGACTTTTTTCTCTGTCTCTCCATCTCTCTGTCTGTAACTCTACCTCACAAATAAACAAATAAAATAGTTTTAAAACATTATTAATATAAAGAGGATAGATTTTATGCATTCCATAGGTACAATTCAAGAAGATAACCCCACTTTCCTTACTCCCTTGTTCCCCTGCCAATATCCCTCCCTCTATCCCCTCTCTGCACCAGTTTTTGAAAAAACATAATTTAAATCTACTCTATATTCACATAGTTTGCCACCAATCATAATATTCAAAAATAAAAGGAGGAAGACTACAATTCCGCAGCAGTATAGACAAGAGCTAAAAATGGCAATCATATCCAAAAGTGACCATTTAATTCCTATGCATTTTTATTGTATTCTATATTAACTACCCTATATCAGAGAAAATGTAATATTTGTCTTTTTGAGACTGGCTTATTTCACTAAGCATAATTTCAATTAGCACCTATTTTGTTGCAAAGACAGGATTTCATTCTGTTTATGTCTGAGTAGTATTATATAGTGTATATATTCCACATTTTCTTTATCCAGTCATTAGTTGATAGATAACCAGGTTGATTCCATATCTTAGCTATTGTGAATTGAGCTGCAATAAGCATGGGAACACAAATAACTCTTCCATATGCTGATTTCATTTGAGTACATTCCCAGGATGAGATGGCTGGGTCATATGGTAGATATATTTGTAGCTCCCTGAGGAATCTCCATACTGTCTTCCATAATTGGTTGTACTAGTTTAATTTCCCACCAACAGTGGATTATGATACATTTTTTCCCGTATCCTCACTAGCATTTATTTTTATTTATATTTTCATTTTTGGATAATAGTCATGCTAACTGGAGTAAGAAGAAATTTCCTTGTGGTTATTATTTGCATTTTGCTGATGGCTAGTGATCTTGAGCATTTTTTTCATGTGTAGGCCATCTGAATTTCACCCTTCGAAAATTGCCTATTCTTATACTTTGCCCATTTCTTACCTGCCTTTTTGTTTGTTGTTGTTGAGTTTCCTGAGGTCTTTATAGATCTTGAATATTAATCCTTTATCAGAGGCATGGTTTGCAAGTATTTTCTCATATTCTATCAGTTGTCTCTTCATTTTGTTGCATGTTCCTTTTGCAGTGCACAATCTTCTTAGCTTGGTATAATCTCATATGTCTATTTTTGTTTTAACCGCCAGGAATCTGGGGCCTTTTGCAAGAAGTCTTTGCCTATGACAATTTCCCCAATGTTCACCTTTAGTAATTTGATGATATCAGGTCATAGATTTAGATTCTTGATCCATTTTGAGTTGATTTTTATATAAAGTGCAAGGTAGGCATCCTGTTTCATACTTTTGGACACATAGATTCAATTATCCAAGCACAATTTTTTGAAGAGACTTTCCTTTCTCCAGGGAATGACTTCAATTCATCTGTCAAATATTAGTTGGTTGTATATATGTGGATAAATTCTGGGGTTTCTATTCTGTTTCACTGGTCTACATGTCTATTTTTGTGCCAGTCCAGGCTGTTTTGACTATAAATAAGCCATAGTATATATTGAAGTCTAGTATTGTGATCCTTCCAGCTTTCATCTTGTTTTTTAAGACTGCTTTAGCTACTGGGGTTCTAGTGTCTCCATACGAATTTTTTCTAGATCTAAGAAGATTGTCCTTGGTATTATGACTGGGGACACACTGAGTCTGTAAATTGTTTTCAGTAGATTGGATATTTTGATTATATTAATAATTATATTATTAATATAATATGGAAGATTTTTCCATTTTTTGTCTTATTCTATTTCTTTAATGTTTTATAATTTTCATTGTAGAGAACTTTCACATCCTTGGTTAAATTTATTCCAAGGTATTTAAATTTTTGTAGCTATTGTGAATGCAACTGATCTTATAAGTTTTTTCTCAGCCATGGCATTATTTATGTATACAAATGCTACTGATTTTTGTGTGTTAATTTCATATCCTGCAATGTTACCAAACTCTTTTATGAGTCTGATTTGTCTCTCAGTGGAGTCTTTTGGTTCCCTTATACAGAGGATCATGTTATCTACAAACAGGGTAATTTACTTCCTTACTTCCTATTTGTATCCCTTTGATTTCTTTTTCTTACTTAATGGCTCTAGCTAAAACTTCTAGAACTATATTGAATAACAGCGGTAAAAGTTGACATCCTTGTCTGGTCCTGGATCTTAGTGGAAATGCTTCCAACTTTTTCCCATTCAATATGATGCTGGCTTTGGGTTTGTCATGTACTACCTTGATTGTGTTGAGGTATGTTCCTTCTATATCCAATATTCTTAAGTTTTTTTTTTTTTATCATGAAAGGATGCTGCATTTTATCAAATGCTTTCTCTGTATCTATTGAGATAAGGGTATGGTCTTATTTTTCAATTTGTTAATGTGATATAGCACATTTATTGATTTGTGTACATTCAATCATCCCTGCACACCATGGATAAATCCCACTTGGTCTAGTGAATGATCTTTCTGATGTGTTGTTAGATTCAAGTAGATAGTATTTTGTTGAGGATTTTTGCATCTACGTTCATCAAGGATATTGTCTATAGTTCTCTTCCTTTGTTGTATCTTTTTCTGGTTTAGGAATTAAGGTGATGCTGACCTCATAGAAAAAGTTTTGGAGTCTTCCCTTACTTTCCATTGTTTTGAATAGTTTGTGAAAAATTGGAATTAGTTTTTTTTTTTTTTGAAAGTTTGGTAGAATTCAGCAGTGAAGTATTCTGGTTTTGGGCTTGTCTTTGGATTCATTATGTTACAAGAAATAAGAAACCAAAGCCCATTTAAGGAATTCAAGTAAAAGGGGGGTTTCTGGATAAGGAAATAGAGGTTTTCTATAGATATAGGACAAGAAGTACAACAGGCCTCATGAGAAACCAGAGCCAGGATACGGGAAGCCATTTCAATCCAAAGATAACATGTTCACTCTCTGAGGCTACAGGGTCTCGTGTCTCTACTTCTTTTAGGAACCTTTATACCTTATTGCCCCTACCTTTATGTGCACTTCCTGTGCTTTGGAATCAAAATGACCAAATATTTGTATCTCTTTTCAGCTTACGTTTAAACCTACAATAGTATCTCAGGCACAACTTCAAAATAATCAGAGTGGGAAAAAAAAATCTCATTATCTCCACCAAGGTCAAGATCTGTCCACACCTGGTCTAATCAGGTGCAATTATTTATAAGGAGTTTCCAATTCCAACACCTACAGGATCCAGGCAGGTAATTAAAGGTGTGAAGCTAAGCTGGTGTGAAACAAGCAGTGGAACAAAAAGGACCTGCAAAAAAACAGAGCTCAAGCAGTTTCTCAACTACAGCAAGAAACCCCAGGGTTTAATAGAATGCTTCTGATTTTCAAAACACACCTGCAGGCCATTCTGGGCCACAGGCTTCTGATACGAGGACCCACAAAGAATAAATCATGAACTATTCTACTTTCAGAGAGTCACAATGGCCAACTATGGCTGCAGGTGCCAACTCTTTGGATGGAAGGACAGTTCTCACGGAAGATCTTTGTCAGGCAGTCTCTCAACAAAGCCTGGATTATGCCGTACTCTCACCTATACCTCCACACATATAACACATAATTCATCTAAACTTTTAAAGGGATACTGGGGGCAAGTGTTTGGTCCAAGGATTAAATTGCCATTTGGGAGGCCCATATCCCATTATCCCATACTGGAGTGTCTGAGTTTGAGTACTGGTTCTGTTTCCTTCTTCTTTTAAAAAAAATAATTTATTTTTTATAGATTTATTTATTTATTTGAAAGGCAGAGTAACAGAGAGGCAGAGGCAGAGAGAAAGAGAGAAAGAGAGAGAGAGAGAGAGAGAGAGAGAGATCTTCCATCTACTGCTTAACTCCCCAAGTGGCCGTAATGGCTGGAGTTGCGCTGATCCGAAGCCAGGAGCCAGGAGATTCTTCTGGGTCCCCCACATGGGTGCAGAGGCCCAAGAACATGGGCCACCTTCCACTGCTTTCTCAGGCCACAGCAGAATACTGGATGGGAAGTGGAGCAGCCAGGACTAGAACTGGTGCCTATATGGGATGCGGGTACTGCAAGCGGTGGCTTTAACTGCTACGCCACGATGCTGGCCCCAAAATTAACCTACTTTTATCTGAAAGGCAGTTACAGAGAGAGGGAGAGCCAGAGAGAGAAATCTTCCATCCACCAGTTCAGTCGCAAAAATGGCCTTAGCGACCAGAGCTGGGTGAGACCAAGCCAGGAGCCAGGAGCTTCCTCTGGGTCTCCCATATGGGCGCAGGGACCCAAGCACTTGGGCCTTTCTCTGCTGCTTTCTCAGGCACATTGGCAGGGAGCTGAATCAGAAGTGAAGCATCCAGAACATGGGCCGGTGCCCATATGGGATGCCTAGCCTGCAGGAGGTGGTTTTACCCATTATGCCACATCACCAGCCCCTAGGCTCTATTTCTAATTGTGGCTTCCTTTACTGTGCACACTAGGAGGCAGCAGCAATAATGAAGTAGTTGGGTCCCTGCGACACAGGTGGGGAGATCCAGATAGAGCTCTGGCCTTTGGCCTGGCCCAGAACTGGCCATGTGGGCACTTAGGGAACAAAAAAGTAGATGGAAGATCGCCCCTCCCCACCTCTCTCTCTGTCTCCCTGTCTCCCTGTCTCCATGTCTCTCTCTCTCTCTCTCTCTCTCTCTCTCTCTCTCTCTCCCCAATCACTCCCCCACACCCATCCCCTCTGTATCTCTTCCTTTAAAACAAAGATAAAAATACCCTGTACAAAATCTGATAGTAAGAAGCTGGATGAAGGTAACTTTCATCCGGCTTTATATGAGTTCAAAGAAAAAGGCAGTTTAAAACTAAGCAAATAGGCCAGCACCATGGCTCACTAGGCTAATCCTCCGCCTGCGGCACTGGCACCCAGGGTTCTAGTTCCAGTTGGGGCGCCGGTTCTGTCCCGGTTGCTCTTGTTCCAGTCCAGCTCTCTGCTGTGGCCCAGGAAGGCAGTGGAGGATGGCCCAAGTGCTTGGGCCCTGCACCCACATGGGAGACCAGGAGGAAGCACCTGGCTCCAGGCTTTGGATTGGCACAGCATGCCGGCCACAGTGGCCATTTGGTGGGTAAACCAAAGGAAGGAAGACCTTTCTCTCTCTCACTGTCTAACTATGCCTGTCAAAAAAAAAAATAAAAAATAAAAAAAAAAAAAAAACTAAGGAAATCACATTAAAGCAAACTAGAATTTTAGGCATGGAAAGCCAAGACACTGTGGCAAAAAAAAAGAGGACCTAAATGAAAGATCTCTGCTAGTGAGATCCCAGTGGAAAGAATGAGCCATCAAAGAAGGAGGTACCTTTCTCTGAAGGGAAGAGAGAACTTCCACTTTGACTATGACCTTGTCTAAATAAGATCGAAGTTGGCGAACTCAAAAGGCTTCCATAGCCTTGGCAACTCATGACTAGAGCCTAGGGAGATTACTGACGCCATAAACAAGAGTGTCAAATTGTTAAGTCAACAACAGGAGTCACTGTGTACTTACTCCTCATGTAGGATCTCTGTCCTTAATGTGTTGTCCAATGTGAATTAATGCTATAACTAGTACTAAAACAGTATTTTACACTTTATGTTCTGTGTGGGTGCAAACTGATGCAATCTTTACTTAATAGATACTAAATCGATCTTCTGTATAAAAAGATAATTGAAAATGAATCTTGATGTGAATGGAATGGGAGATGGAGTGGGAGATGGGAGGGGTGCGAGTGGGAGGGAAATTATGGGGGGGGGGGAGCCATTGTAATCCATAAACTGTACTTTGGAAATTTATATTTACTAAATAAAAGTTTAAAAAAAAAGCAAACTAGAGTGAAGAAAAGGCAATGCAATCTTCTTTTTTTATCCATAAACAGTGCCATGTAAAGACAAAACAAAACAGAACAACTGCATATTGTTTTTACAGTTAACTAAGGGTCACACAGGGCCTCCTGTATCCACTGAATCACTCTACAGATCCCTTAGACACAGAAATCTCAGTTTAGACATCACTTCAGCTAGGAAGACCTGCCTGAGTTTCAGATCTCATGGACAGCAAGTATCTCCTTGGTGTTCATACAACAGTTCCCCACCCCTTGCTATGGCAGCCAACCCAGGTATATGTGCATACCTGTCTGTCTCTGCCAAACAGGTAAGTTCCATGAAAGCAGGGATAATGTTTAATCCTTCTTTCTTGTCCTGAGAGCCTATTTGTTACATAAACACATTTTGTCAGACTCACTGATTTATATTTCTATGCTATTTTTAATAGTTAATTTTTAAACCTTTTTAAAAAATGATTCTTTTCTATTTTCTTTTATGTACTTTAAAAATTTTAATAAAACAGTTGAAGTCATTTACTTAAATAAGAACTACATATATCATCCTGAATTATTACACACTCAAAATCCCATAGCTGTGGGGCTTTAGGGAGTATGTAATTATATTTAGGCTAAGAATCCTTTAAAGGCATCTTCTGTCAGCATGTGGATATGTCTAGATTTTTTCCCAATGTACCTATATTGATATATATTTACATATTGTATAGAAGAACAGAGCATGGCAAAATTCTCTCCCTAGACATAAAATCCATAGACCTAAACTCATGATAAATTTTCAGAAGTACAGTATACGCATGTGCCTACAAGACTTATGTTCCATTCTAAAGAAATGAGCCTTGGCAAATTTCCCTAGTATCAAGAACTGTTGAGCAGGAATTAATTTTTAAATGAAGTAAGCTCAAAATGAAATAAATGTAGTAATATTTATAGTTAAGTCTGTTCAGTAATTACTGAAGGTGACACTGGTATGTTTTATCATTGGTAATTGGACTGAATTTGACCAAATGTCTCCTTTTTCTCATGAAAAATAGTTGGAATGTTCCAATTATTACTGCTATTCCAGGTCTGATGTGCAATTTGGTAGCCTAAATAATGTGGGGGAACAGAGCATAATTTCATGGTAATATCTGAGACAGAAAGGTTAAATGAGGTCCGTGTCTTGAGACCCTTGACCTCATGCTGTGACAAATTAACTTCAGACGACAACATTTTTTCTTGAAAGAGGGGAAGGCTTGTCTTCTGCAAATGTCTATTTTGGACAAAATTATTTAGCAGTGGAATTACAATCAATGTATTAAGGACCGATAAAGTAAACTTAGTAAAAATGGAGGAATGAAGAAATGTATAGCAGCATTTGCCAAGGTCAATTCCCTTCACGGGTATTACCAAATAAAAAGGATATTATGTGACATTAAGTTAAACAGGATTTCTTTACTCCTGGAATTGTCAGCCTTTAACATTCATTATAGTCTTAGGAATTCTCTGGAGGAAGATAGGGAATGCAGCACTTCCTGACTTCATCTGTCTCCACAAAGGCCTTCTACATGTAACTTCCCTGGGGAGTGTAGCCACTCCTGGGAACAGCGGTGCTATTAGACAAACCTAGGTTGAAATTCTACCTCTTAGCCGGTGCCACGGCTCAGTAGGCTAATCCTCCGCCTTGCGGTGCCGGCACACCGGGTTCTAGTCCCGGTCGGGGCACCAATCCTGTCCCGGTTGCCCCTCTTCCAGGCCAGCTCTCTGCTATGGCCAGGGAGTGCAGTGGAGGATGGCCCAAGCGCTTGGGCCCTGCACCCCATGGGAGACCAGGATAAGCACCTGGCTCCTGCCATTGGAACAGCGCGGTGCGCTGGCCGCAGCGCGCCTACCGCGGCGGCTATTGGAGGGTGAACCAACGGCAAAAAGGAAGACCTTTCTCTCTGTCTCTCTCACTGTCCACTCTGCCTGTCAAAAAAAACAAAAAAAAATTCTACCTCTGCCACTTAGTAGCTAGGTTCCTTGTGTGGGCTTCTTACTCCTCTGAACCTCAATTATCTCATCTGAAATAGCAGTCCTTCAATTTATGTGCATCAGAACTTTACCACTAATTTCCCTTTGAAGTAATTTCCTATAAGTAGTGACAGATCATAGCATTTTTAGCGGCAATAACCTTATCTCCTACTTCATTTACTCCCTCTTTGGTGCTTTCAACAAGACTGAGTATATGGGGCCGGCACTGTGGCACAGTAGGTTAATCCTTCATCTGCGGCGCTAGCATCCCATATGGGTGCCGGTTCTGTCCCGGCTGCTCCTCTTCCAATCCAGCTCTCTGCTGAGGCCTGGGAAAGCAGTGGAAGATGGCCCAAGTGCTTGGGCTCCTGCACCCACATGGGAGACTCAGAAGAAGCTCCTGGCTCCTGGCTTCAGATCGGCGCAGCTCCGGCCACTGCAGCCATTTGGAGCGTGAACCCACGGATGGAAGACCTTTCTCTCTGTCTCTCTCTCTCTCTCACTGTCTGTAACTCTACCTCTCAAATAAATAAATAAAATTTTTTTAAAAATTTTTTAAAAAAGACGGAGTATATGCCAAGGTTGAGCATACGTCAGGTTAAGCAGGTAAGGGGGGTGAAGCATATATGGTCTCCAAACTCACAGATCTGACTCCGTGTTGAAATCACAACAAGTGGATGCAGACATCAAGGAGACCATTAGAAGGGATCAGTCTGGAGAGGAGAAAATGTGTGGATTGGAATCTGAAGCGAGGGGATTTACTCAGCGGCGAGTAAGACAGTAAAGTCCCATGGAGTAAAGGGAAAAAGAACATGCAAAGCCCCAGTGGCAGTTGGGAGGACCGTGATTTTGAGGTAGACCATGATCAGTAAGGTTGGACTTCAGGACCTAGGGAGCAAGACAGAAAATTCAAAATAGGAAGACAAGGGACATGACGGTTTTTGAAGGGAGAAGTAAATGGGTTCCACTAGGACAGTGGCACAACCAAATCAGCCTTTTAAAAATCTCCCTCAATAATGTAGAAAATGGATTGGAAAGGGACAAAAGTGGATGGAAGGAGATTAATCAAAAAGCTATTGCAATAGTGATGATAATTTATACCACAATGGGAATACAAGATACAGTAAAATATGGCAAACCTGAGAGAGATTTGGGAATGAGTAATGAGTTGGGTTTGTGGTACATTTTATACATAAAATCCTAAGCTGCAGTATATGATCCAGTCTACACATTTGATCCTGGTCAGCTGGTACTTTTTCTTAAAGACCTTCAGGGAGATTTATCTCAGCTGACATGATACTTCTCTGTCAAAAACAGGAGTCACTGTGTACTTACTTCTCATGTGGGATCTCTGTCCTTAATGTGTTGTCCAATGTGAAGTAATGCTATAACTAGTACTAAAACAGTATTTTACACTTTATGTTCTGTGTGGGTGCAAACTGATGCAATCTTTACTTAATATATACTAAATCGATCTTCTGTATAAAAAGATAATTGAAAATGAATCTTGATGTGAATGGAATGGGAGAGGGAGCGGGAGATGGGAGGGGTGCGAGTGGGAGGGAAATTATGGGGGGGAAGCCATTGTAATCCATAAACTGTACTTTGGAAATTTATATTTACTAAATTAAAAAAAAAAACTGTCATGATGGGCGGGCATTTGGCCTCATGATTAAAGGTGTAGAATGAGATGCCTGTGTCCCATACTGGGTCACCTGGATTCAACACCTGCCTACAGCTCCTGACTCCAGCTTTGGACTAACACAGACCTAAGGAAGCAGCTGCAAATGTCCTAAGTAGTTGAAGTTCTGCCCCTCAGCATGGGAGACCAAGAATCAACTCCTGGCTCCTGGCTTTGGTCCCTGCCAAGGCATGGCCACTGTAGGCATTCGGAGAGTCAACTAGCAAGTAAGAATCCCCAGCCCATAACTGATAAATAGTATTGTAAACCTATCATGATTCTGCATCATCTTCTACACTAGTTCTCCCCTATATAATAGAAGAATCAAAAACTTAAAAAGTGTTGTATACTAAGTATACACAATGTCTTTTTGTGAAAGTAAATTATTGTTCTTTTTAGCTCAATACATTGTAAATTCTTTTGCCTCTCACCTCACCCATTTTCCATCAGCACTGGTGTTTACACTTCTTGTTCCTGGCAATGATGCATGTAAGATGAAAACATAAATTTATTTGTGGGAATATGTATGAATGTTGCTGTGGGAACAAAAGGAACTGCACTGTTATATTATACTGGTGGTAATCTTTCTCTCCTAGAAGTGCTATTTTAGCCCTTAAATAAACAGAACTTGGAGAAAATAACAAGCAGTACAAATACCCAGGAGTTTGGGATGTTGACTGTCAAATTTAACAATTTACCTTGGTTTCAGCACGTACACTTGAATTTTTAAATATTAGATATCAAATTGGTGATTCCTTGAAAACCTATAGATAAGTATATATAAATAAATAAATGAAATGGAAGGGATAAAATGTTTATGGTGTTTCTTAAAAACTGTATTGCATGGCCAGTATAGGGTATTTTGCTATTTTATGCTTATATGTTACCTGAATTTTAGGAGTGTTATTTAGCAACAAAAACAGAAAAAAGGCAAATAAGAAAAGCAAGATCAATAAAAACAAGAGCACTGTTTTGTAACCTCAGGATAGTAAGAGCTTACATTTATCATATAAACCAAAGACAAACTATTCTAGCCATTCATTGCATGTAATTATTTTTCTAGGTCTATGATTAGACTGGCCCATGATATAAACCTACACATTAACCATCAACACTGTAAATGTTAATAGTATATGAATGTATGTTTGAATGCCACTGTACAAAATAAACATAAAATCCCTATTACTGTTGTAATTTCAATCACAGGTAAAGAGAACAAAGTTGCTATTCTATCCATGGGGAATTATTTTTGATTAATTAAAAAAATCAATAGATCTGGTGAAAATCTTAAGTACAAACCACCCACTTTTTTCTTGAATTTATCAATAAATAAGATTCTCATGAGCATAGCAAATGCATGATAATTACGATGACAGAATTCTCATCAATTCTCATATTAATGTGATATTAATACAAAGAATAGATTCTCAAAAAAATAAGAGAGGAAGGAAGGGAGGGAAGATGACAAGTGTCATTATATTCTTAAAATTGTATCTAGCATAGGGTCTGGTGCTGTGGCGTAGCAGATAAGGCCACTGCCTGCAGTGCTGCCATCCTATACTGGCACCGGTTCAAGTCCCAGCTGCTCCACTTCCGAACCAGCTCTCTGCTACGGCCAGGAAAAACAATAGAGGATGGCCCAAGTCCTTGGGCCCCTGCATCCACATGGGAGACCCAAAGGAAGTTCCTGGCTCCTAGCTTTGGATCAGCTCAGCTCCAGCTGTTGTGGCCCTCTGGGGAGTGAACAAGTGAATGGAAGACCTCTCTCTCTCTCTCTCCCTGCCTATGCCTTTCAAATATATAAATAAGTCTTTTAAAAATTATATCTAGTATAAACTATTTTTAAAGGAAAATGATAAAATCCTCATCTAATCTTAACCAACATATTGCCAGAATGACAGTGCCAATTGAGAGCAGAAATGAGTTTCTCTTCACGCCTTTCCAATTTTCCCTCTGTGGCTACTGCCTAGATGAGAAACATATTACTTCTTAGACCAACTGGTCACGAAGTGCCTCAACCAATGTGCAGAAGACTCACCTCCCAGCTAGTTAAACAGTACAGACTCGGGTTCACCACAGAATTCTATTGAACTGGCTAGGGTCTCCAAGATAATTATGAATAAAAGTAGTGAATACACTTACTTACTCATGATAGCAACAAGAAAGTGGTTAATATCTCAACAGCAAGTATGAAGTTGCTGTAGCTTTTTTTAGATGTTACTTATCTGATTAAGGAAGATCATTTAATTAAAAGTTTTTGGTTTTTTTTTTTAAACCATGAATGGATGAGCATTAAATTCTACCAAATTTTTCCCTCATCTGTTGAGATGATATGCTTTTTCACTTTTACTCTATTAATGTGATAAATTGCAATGACTGATTTTCAAATAATCAACTTGCATTCCTGGAATAAACCCAACTTGACAGTGATATATTATGCTTTTTACATATCACTGGGTTTGATTTACTAATGTTTTGGCTAGGATTTTTCC
Organism: Lepus europaeus; assembly: GCF_033115175.1. Taxonomy (NCBI): domain Eukaryota; kingdom Metazoa; phylum Chordata; class Mammalia; order Lagomorpha; family Leporidae; genus Lepus; species Lepus europaeus. Next base: position 34,706,347 of record NC_084835.1, read on the forward strand.
ATCTATCTTCATGAGAAAAATTGCTTAGTGAATTTCCTTTCTCTTAAAACCTCTCTTGTCTTTAGGTTCAAGGTTACACTGGCCTAATAATGTGAGTTTATCTATGGCTGGGATTGCATCTTCCTTAAATGTTTAGAACAATCTACTGCTAAATTTAATTGGTATTTTGTTTTTGAGAAGATTAACAATTGTGAAATTGATTTGTTAATAGCTATAATTCAAATTTCCTAAAATGTATTATATCAACTTTAGTTAAATGTTTTAAGAAATTTAACCAATTCAAATAAATTTTCAAATCTACTGGCATAAAATCATGCTAATACCTTGTTTATTATCTTGGTGATATGTTCTTATACCATTTTAGTGCTATCATTTTTTTCATTTCTGATTCTGAAAATTTGTTTCCTGTCATTTCTTTTCATATTCCTACCAGAAGTTTGTCATTCTTACTAGCTTTTTCAAAGAATCAACTTCTGGATCTATTTTTATTTTATTGTTTGTCTCCTATGTCTAATTATTCAACTTAATATTTCTTTTCTTCTACTTTCCTTGATTTTATTCTATGGTTGCTTTTTAAGAGTCTTCATACTGGTGTTTACATCACTAATTTTTAGTCATTCATCTTTTCTAAAAATTTAATGCTATAGACTTCCCTATAAATACTACTTTAGCTAGAACTTGAAAGTTTGATACGTAGCATTTTCATTATCAGTATTTCTGGTTTTCTCTGTGATCATTTTCTTTGAAAAATGAGAGAAAAGTCTCTTAATTTCCAAATACTGGAATTTCCTCATTAATCATATGTTACTGATTTCCATTGTAATACTACTATGATGAGAAAATGAATTCTAAGGACTTAAGCCTTAGTAATTTGTTGAGAAATATATGTATCTAGGCATATAGTCTACTTGCTAAGTGTTGAAAGAATGTATCTTCTTCAGTTGGTGGGTGTAGTGTTCTCTATACTGTAATACAGTTATTTATCACAGCACTGTGATATTTGAATCTTCAATAGGGTCACTGACTTGTTTTCTTTGTGCTCTGTTAACTGCTTGGAGAAGTATGGTAAAATCCAAACTAGGATGGAAGATATGCATATTTTCTCTTTCAATGCTTTAGTTTTTAATATTTTGAAACCATACTATTTGTATATATACATATAGCTGTAGTTGCTTATTTCAGTCAGTGTTTGCAGGCATTTATACACAAACACAAACACACACACATACACATACATACACACACACATATATATATATATATTTCAATTCTTTATGTGGCTTATATTTACATTGTATCTCATATTTAGCTTATAATTATATTGTTTTTAGCATCTGGTGTGATAATCTTTGTTTTTAAGCTGAGCTAGCTACTCTTATCACATTCATGTCACTACTACTGTATGTATGTTCAAATCTTAATACATGTTTTGTTGGTCCCTCAGTTCTTGTTCTTTTACTGTCTCCTTTTGGCTTCAAATAATCAACTATAGTTTTCAATATTTCATTTTCTCCCTCTATGAGATTGTTAGTTATACACTCTTTAAGTGGATATCCTAGAATCCAAAATATGTTCTCTGGGCTCATGAAAATCTACCATGATTGATAGTTGCACACCCTCTGGCAAGGAATTGACACAATTTTAATTTGATTGACCCCACAACCACTTATATGCTATGGTTCCCCTGATGTAATTCTACACATATTTATTTCTCTGTTGATTTTTGGTGGTTTTGTTTGTTTGTTTGTTTGTTTGTTTGTTTTTGGCTATTGCCTGGCATGCCTACTACTTTTTAGTAAACTTCCAGCACACTACTTATAGAAATTGTACAAGTTTGAAACAGGTGGTCTTCCTCCAAAATGATAGAATTTGCTTCTAATAGGCATACAGAGTACAAGATGATCTTGCTCTGAGTCTGGTCTACATCTACTCTGCTCTCATTCTAGGGTGCAGCTCTTTAGGAATCTTAATTAAAATACCTGAAAGTTTATCAGGGTTCTGCCTCTTTGGAAGCTCTGAACTCTAAGAGATGCTACGGCACTGCCCAAATCTCTCCTTTGTCTTTTCTTTTCATCAGAATATTTCAGATGTATATTTTGTGGAACTCACTTCTCTGTGGCTCTCTTTCTCTGGAATCTTGGTTCCTCAAGTTCTGACTCTCTGGCTAGGCCTGAACTTAAGTGGTCAGGAAAAAACTGAGCTATTTCCATTTTAGAAAATAAAGTGTTTAAATTATTTCCTTGCTGATCTATCCATGTTTTTATTTTCCATCAGTTTTTAGTTTTTTTAATAACCAGTATTATCCTCTTCCAGTCAATAAGATCACAAAGAAACATGCAGTAATGGCAAACAAAGCAGAAGTGACCTTCACCAGGCTATCAACCCTCAGATAATGTCTGGGAATCTGGAGCTTTCTCAAGCAGGAATATAGAAGAGAAGAGAAAGGAGATGTGTTATTTATCACAGACAATAGTCAGCACAATTTTATTGCTCCTTTGGGGAATCCAAAGCTTTTAAAAATGCTATTATTATTTGGAAGCTCTCCAGAGAGCACTAAGTATTAAAAATAGCACCTGCACTCTGATAAGTCAAATCACCTGTTTATTACCCAGAGTGATGAAAATCATTTGATAAAATATTACAGACACTTGCTCAGAACCATGCATGCAATTCATAGCTCAGAGAAGTTAAAGGGAATACTTACACCTACCTCAATGTAAATCTGTAAAACACGATAATTCACTGTTTTAAAATTAAACACATCAAAGTCTTTAAAATAGTCAACATAAAATTTGTGTAGCAGCAACTTCTGTGCTTGCCCAAAATTTACATAAAACTTCCTCTTTGCAATAGTCACTAATTTTTTTTTCCTTTGGAGTACCTGTTCCTCCTTCTACTTTTAGCACACAATATATAGGAATGTGACCAAGGCTTGGACAATCACTGTTGCATCTCAATGGTCACTGTTATTGGATCAAGAATGAGTATGTGGCCGGAGCTGTGGCTCACTAGGCTAATCCTCCGCCTTGCGGCGCCGGCACACCGGGTTCTAGTCCCGGTCGGGTGCCGGTTCTGTCCTGGCTGCCCCTCTTCCAGGCCAGCTCTCTGCTATGGCCAGGGAGTGCAGTGGAGGATGGCCCAAGTGCTTGGGCCCTGCACCCTATGGGAGACCAGGAGGAAGCACCTGGCTCCTGCCATCGGATCAGCGCGGTGCGCCGGCCGCAGCGCACCTACCGTGGTGGCCATTGGAGGGTGAAGCAACGGCAAAGGAAGACCTTTCTCTCTGTTTCTCTCTCTCACTGTCCACTCTGCCTGTCAAAAAAAAAAAAAAAAGAATGAGTATGTGATTTAAGTTATTGAAATATGGATTAGCACTTGGGTTTCAAAAAACTACTGCAAAAAGAAACTCAACTATATTGTCAAAACGGTAGATTAAGCAGGCTCAATACAGTGATGACTACATAAAAAAGGCTGGACTAAGAGTGAAGCCAAAACAGTCTAAACGCTTTCAGTTACATCGTAAAAAATTTCCTTTTTTGCTTTTTCTAGTTTAGCAAGACTCAATTTCAGACCAGCAAACAAGAGTCCTTAGACAGCTATATCATAAAAGAGTGCAGAGGAGTCAAGTCAGTTAACAAGAGTGACTAACCCATAGGTGTAAGAGCAAAACTCTATCTGCCTACTGAAATGATGCAGTGGCAATACGAATACTTTTTACTTTTGTAGTAAAATTTATTCAAGTCCACTGAGAATGTTTTAATTTCCCATTGCCATTAACATGATGCCTAAGATGTGAGATAGGAAATTTATCAATAATATCAAATAAATTTGCTCCATTATTGAAATTCCAAAATTAGATAATTATTGACATTTTAATCTGCCTCTCACAAATACTTAATTATTTGAGGACATGGCAAGTTATAATAGTTCCAAGGAAGAAGGAAAAAGTTAATGTTTTATTTATTTATTGAAGGTAGAATGACAGAGAGAGGGGGCAAAAAACAGAGAGAATAAAAGATAGAAATCTTCCATCCACTGGTTCCCTGCCTAAAAGCCCAAAAAACCCAGGGCTGGCTCAGGCCTAAGTCAGATTTCAGACACTCCATTCAGGTCCCTCACATTGATGGGACATCATGTACGGCCTCCCAGGCTCATTAGCATGAAGGTGGATTGTAAACAAGTAATAGCTGGGACTCCAATCAGGCACTCCAATTTGGGATGTGGGCATACCAAGCAATGGCTTAATCCTCTGACCCAGAATGCCTTCCCTAAGAAGGAAATCTTTACATGTTTCATGTTTTTAAAATTCTATCTCAAGGCAGGCATTTAGCCTAGTAATTAAGACACCAATTAGGACATATATCCAGGATCAGAGTACCTGTGTTCAATGCTTGACTCTGACCCTGACTCCAGCTTCCTGCTAATGCACACCTGAGGAGCCATTGGTTGTACCTCAAGCAGTTAGTCTCTATCACCCAGGGGGAATCTGGATTGAGTCCTGGCTCGTGGATTGTTAGAGGAATCTGTGTATTGCCTCTCTAATTAACTCATTAATTAATTAATGTAAAAAAAATCAGGATCTTGCATCCTAACTTTTTTAAAAGATTTTATTTATTTATTTGACAGGTAGAGTTACAGACAGTGAGAGAGAGAGAGACAGAGAGAAAGGTTTTCCTTCCGTTGGTTCACTCCCCAAAAGGCCACTATGGCCGGAGCTATGCTGATTCGAAGCCAGGAGCCAGGTGCCTCCTCCTGGTCTCCCATGTGGGTGCAGGGGCCCAAGCACTTGGGCCATCCTCCACTGCACTCCTGGGCCACAGCAGAGAGCTGTACTGGAAAAGGAGCAACTGGGACTAGAACTGGTGCCTATATGGGATGCCAGTGCTGCAGGTGGAGGATTAACCTAGTGTACCACGGCGCCAGCCCATGCATCCTAATTTTTTAAAAACTCTATCTTCAGCTTTAGCTTAATACCATGCTTGCTGATGGTAGCTATAAGTAATATTCCTAGGAGAATGGATGCAAATAAAATAATTATTCCTCAGCATCTTTTCTGTCCTTTAAGAGGATACAGATTCAAGCAAGTGCACACACTAAGGATCATACCTTGCTATTGATGGCATTTAATGAGGAATAAAGTGAAATGTGCAAGGCCTGGATTTTAAGTATTAGTTTAATAACCCTTATGCACCTGATTTCTGAGTGATTTTCTTCCTCTCTGGAGAGGCATCTGATGTCAAACAGTGGTATTAAGGTGAAAAACTATGAGGTAGGCACCTGCCAAAATTAATATTTTTTAGATGTATGTAATAGTCCCTTTCCTGAAAATACACCCTGATCAATATGTGCTGAACTTTGAGGGGTGGCTTTATTTCCCTTACTCATACCTGATCACGGTTTCCAGGAGGAACAGAAGAAATAAGTAAATAATAAGAAAAGGAATGAAAGAAAGAAAGGATTGACAGAAGGAAGGAAAGAAAATAAAAGAAAGAACTATTTCAAGAGAAAGTCATTTCAAAACCCCCCAATTAAGAGAGAAGACAAAAGAAAACTGCGAGTGGGCATTAGACCTCAAGTTAGGCCTCGGGTGAGTACACCAGCATCCCATACGGGAGTGTCTGGATCTTGGCTGAATCTGCTAATTCTAAATGCACATCTTGCGGGGGAGCAAGTGATTGTTCAATAGTTGGGCTCCTGCCGCCCACTTGGTAGACCCAGAGTGAATTCCTGGCTCACTACAGGATGAGTGCTTTCTTGCTCTCTCCCCCCATCTCTCTCTGCCTATCAAATTAAATAAATAAGTAGTTTAAAAGAAAAATGGCAAGTTTTATTATTATTTATAAAGTTTCAGTTGGCCAATCATGATTAATACCATATTTTGAAAATGGAAAAATTCAAGGTAGTGGTTTTCAAACTATTTTCTCTAAATATGACCCATAGAAAAAGTATTTTATCCTTCCATCTATGTTTCTCCCTTTCTATGATATGATCATATATACATATATATAAAATACAAGTCCTTACCATCTTAAATGAACTCCAATATTTTCTATTCTGTTTTATTTCACCAAAAATAAAGGCTGCTCACAAATCCCTAAATTGTTTGCACAACCCACCAACAGTTCACAACTTGATATAAAGCATACAATTTTGCATAACTGAAACATATTACACATCTTAGGCTGAGAGAATTACACATATTCAAATCATTACCAACACTAATTTCAGATTATGACTTTTCTGAAATGAAATCAAATCAACTCTATCCACACAGTGGAAATTCTTAGACTGTTCATTAGCTTCACCAAATATTTTCATAAAGCATTGGAAGTGAGATGCTTCATTCTGAATGGTGTCTCTCAGAACATAGTTTGAAATAACCTAACACAAGTTCAAATGCAAATTCAGAGATGCTATCTTTATTTTTTTAAATGTGTATCTCTATAAAAGTCACTGAAATATTCGACTTAAAGGAAAGAGGCTGGCGCTGCGGCTCAACAGGCTAATCCTCCACCTGCGGCGCCGTCAAACAAGGTTCTAGTCCCTGTCGGGGCACTGGATTCTGTCCCAGTTGCTCCTCTTCCAGTCCAGCTCTCCGCTGTGGCCCGAGAGTGCAGTGGAGGATGGCCCAAGTGCTTGGGCCCTGCACCCGCATGGGAGACCAGCAGAGGCACCTGGCTCCTGGCTTCGGATCAGCACAGTGCGCCAGCCACAGCATGCGGGCCACAGCGGCCAATGAGGGGTGAACCAACGGAAAAGGAAGACCTTTCTCTCTGTCTCTCTGTCTCTCTGTCTCTCTCTCACTGTCCACTCTGCCTGTCAAAAAAAAAGGAGAGAGTCCCATTATCTGTGCCATTGTATCTTGTGGTATCAACAGCTATCTGATTATTGTTCCTGCAAAGAAAATGTTTCCTTTTTCTAAAAAAAAAAAAGGTTTATTTTCTTTATTTGAAAGATAGCATTGCAGAAAGAGAGAGAGAGCGAGAGACAGAGACAGGGATCCTCTATCCACTGGTTCACTCATCACATGGATGCAAACACTGGCTCTGGACTGGACCAAGCTGAAGCAACGTGCCGGAAATTCCATCTGGGTCTCTCATATGGGTGGCAAGGGCCAAGTCCTTTGGCCATCTTCTGCTGCTTTCCCAAGTGCATTAGCAGGGAGCCTGACTGGAAGTAAAGCAGCTGGGACTCAAACTGCTGCTCATGTGGGATGCAGACAACACATGCATTGGTTTAACTCACCATACCACAATGCCAGAACTGAAAATGTTTTCTTAATGAACCTCAGAGGACAACGATTTGATAAATGAAAAATGTGACCTTTAAAATAAAATATTTTTCTCTCCATACCTTGTATATAATACCATTGGCTCCCCAGACTTTCTTCAAGCATGAACATCATGATCACACTCCTTCCCCATATTTTCTTTCACTCTGGATATAAGAGCAGAGCAGGAACAATTCCTTTCAAGACCCATTGCTAACAGAAAACTCCAGTGCTCTGAATGCCCTTCCGCTCACCCCATTTTTTAAAAGAGACCAGAATTTCTATTAAACTGATGTGTTTATTAACTCCTGCCTAGGAATTTACATGTTGGCATGTATGAAATTAAGCACCACAGGGAAGAAATGGGACTCATTGGTCGCCATGAACATGACAATCTGATGATGGGCATGTGGGTTCCTGTCGACTCCCGTGTCACATTTGCTAAATTGCTGTTGAGACCACAGGGCAGACCTGGCTTATGAAATTCTTTGTCTTCTTTCTGCTTCAGAGATCATTCATAATCACACACAAGAAACAGAAAGTGAAAGAGACAAAATCATGCAAGCCCAGTTGCACTATTGCTCAAAGCAGATGCAAATGGCTTAATTCCCAGAGCTGAAAGTGAACAGGACATGGTTAGCTGAGCTTTGTGCCCAAAATAGTCCACTCTAAATCCTGGGTTCCATCCATGGAAGTTTGCTCAAATTTGTCTTAAAAGGTTGAAATTTATCATACTCACACCCAGCCACCCTTAAGACACTTCAGTTTATAGATGCGTGTGGAACAGGAATCAAGCCCACAGAGCCATTCTGGATTGAATGAGCAAACAAATGTGCTCATCTTCCAAAATAATTGTAGATGCTCAAGTAATTTCACAAGGATGTGCAGCATAGTCAGGATGCTGGCATCCTCTGTTAAGGGAGACATTGTTAGCCATATTGTTAGCACAAATTTGGAAGGAAGCACGAAGCTGGCACAGAAAAGCCTTGTCAGAAATCCCTATTCCTTAATTGCATCCTCTTTTCTTTCATCATTTCATTGCTATTTAGGCATGAGGAAAAGATTGAAAAGTGAAGAGGATTTTCAAAGAAGAAGGAGAGAAGAAAGAAAGCTGCTGTTGCTCATGCATGTCTTATCAACTGATAACCCAGGCAAGAATCATCCATGCACCTTACTTGAGATGGGTCACTAAAGGACCCAAGGCAGAAGAAGTAGGGAGGAGTAGAAGTGTGGTTAGGGCAATCCAGATAGAACTTTAATGTAGATGCACATCAGCGGGTTTTTTTTTTTTAAATACCTAGTCTGATTGTGAGGTGAGGCTTCAGATTCTGCTTTTCTCTTCCTAGGGAAATCTGTACTGAAATTCTATATAAGATCCCACAGCTACTCTTTGCATCTGGGTCACAGGCCTTTTTAAAGATGCATCTAATGCAGCCAGCATTGTGATGTGCAGGCAGTGATGTCGCCTGTAGGGCTGGCATCCCATATGGGTGCCAGTTCGAGTCCCAGCTGCTCCATTTGTGATCCAGCTCCCTACTATGGCCTGGGAAAGCAGTAGAAGATGGCCCAAGTCTCCCATATGGGAGTGGAAGAAGCCTCTGGCTTTGAATCAGTGCAGCTCCCATAGTGCAGCAAACTGGGGAATGAACCAGCAGATGCAAGACCTCTCTCCCTCTCCCTCTCCCTCTCCCTCTCCCTCTCTCTCTGCCTCATTTATCTCTGTGTAACTCAGACTTTCAAATAAATAAATAAATATTTAAAAAATACACATCCAGTAGAGGGAAAGAAAGCACAGTGTAGTAAAAAAAAAAAAAAAGCATTGGTTCAAGAGACAAACCAGAATGGAGTCATAACTTTGCAACTTAGTTGCACTTTGTGATTCTTGGTGAGTTGCTTTTTTTGTTTTCTTTTACCTTTCTGAGTTTTATTTTCCCCTTCTATAAACTGGGCATGCCACCTCCTTAACTCTCACAGCAGTCTTAAGAGCAAACAAGATCACGTTCATAAGCTTGTAGCTTCATTCAGAGAATGAAGGACTAAAAGAGCCTAAAGCACAATTCTATCCACAAGTAATAAAAAGGGAAATGGGATCCTAGAATGTTTGAATGCACATGCATTTCTGAGGCTTTATTTCTTTCTTAAATCCACAACTGTTGATTGTATAGAGTTCTAACACTTTAAGCCAAGCACTTCTCCCAATTTCCAAACCTTTTCTGATGCTCAAAGCATCTCTGTTCATGCTTTCAGTAACGAAAGAATCCAGAGCAGACTGGGTTTGGAAAAATAATTTGTGCTTTATTGTTACTGTTGAGATAATAAGTGAATGTCTCCCAAAGCTCCATCTATTGTGGTGCTGGTCCCCAAAGACTTCTGTTCATGGTTAATGGATTAATGTTAATCATTGATCCAAAGGAGGTATCTAAGAGGGAGGTGTAGTGGGAGACTTTTTGATCATGGAGGGCATGCCCTCAGAAGGTTGTTCTTGGGAGAGGGCTGGTTACCTGAGTCAAGTTCAGCCTAGCTTCTCTCTGCTTCCTGACTCGCTAATCCTACCTCCACATGCACTGCACCCTCATCAGACTAATGGGACCACCCAATCTTGAACTGCAAAGCTCCAAAATCGTAAGGCAAAATAAACTTTATTCCTTTCAAAGAAGCTCCTCTCAGGTATGTTACTTAAAGAAATGAAAAGCTTACAAATATACAATGCAAAGGTCAAAAATACATTTTATAATTTTCTTGTCCCCAATTAATTCAGTTCCTACACTTGTTCTTCTGGACTTCCCTAGCTTCTACGTCCAAAGGCAGACCTTCATTGCTCTCAAGCTGTCCATTCCAGTCTCTATTCCATCATGAAGTACAGTTCTCCTTTTATCCCACGACGAATAAGGCAAAGGTGCCCCCTCCTTCCCATGTGGTGCATCCAGTGATGCTGAGTTCCTCTGGGATAATCTAGTTGACAACTCAGATTTAACCTCTAAGTTAATGAAGGGGGGAAAAAGCAATGCGAGCCTTCCTCAGGGCTCCCTCATCAGTAGAATGACCTGAGTACTCACATCTCAGGGTTTAATAAAGAGGGAAAAGGAGGCAGGGCTGCCTTATTGACTGCATGGTTGGATTTGCTGCCATGTCCTGCCTGCCCTGACAAGCTCTGGCAGTTCCCCAGGACAGACTAGGCTGCCAGGGGGTGGCTGTTACAAGGCAGATCATGCCTGACTCTCCTGAGTACCTGTCATAAACTTCGAAGTAGGTGACACTAAAAGGTCTGAGGGCACTGTCATGACAGTTAGGGATTCCAACCCAGAAGCACCGACTTATGCAAAGAAACATTGATTGCTCAGGAATTCCTAACCCTACCATCACCTTTTCCATCCCAGGGCCTGGATCTCACTGGCCTTTATCCTCTAAGCTGATTTCCATCTCACACTGAATCAGAGGAATAGATTATTATTGGCTCATCAATCTTTTTAGATTGATCCACATGATTTTACCTATCTATAGCACAAATATTGGTAATTTCATGTGATTCCACCTCCTATCATATTTAGTGAAACAAAGTTTCACTGTTAGAAAAAACTAAACCATTTTTGTGGTTGAGCTATGCTGACCAGAACAAGGTTATCTTAAACTCATTTATTCCAAGGCTGCATATTTTAAACTAAAACATGCTGAGTATGGTTCTTACCCTACTTTCTACTTTTCTGAGGCAAGATAAATTCAGTAACATTCTTTAGAAAACATCCTATCCCAAGCAGCAATGATCCATCAAATGACAACTCAGGTTCACTGTGCATTTGCTCTGTATAAGACATAAGAAGGAAACAAAATAAACAAAACATCATTTCTGCCCCCTAAGGAGTAACTAATCTAGCTGGAGAAGGAAGGGAAAGCAAGCAAAGAAGTGAAGAATGAAGCAATGACACAAGCAATGTCACAAGACAGCCCATGATCATTTGCTAAATGAGTGGAATTGCAAAGAAGTGCAGTGAGTCGAGAGGCAGGAGCAATCACCTAGAATCTGATTTGAGCCTCTTTCCATCTAATTTAGCTCATCAATCACCATACCCTCCCACCTACTTACTGTGGGAAGTTATCACAGGAAATGAAAATCGCCTGTCTGCCTACTCTCTCCTCTCATCACGAGAGATGTGGACTAGTAGGTCTCAGAGCACTCCCTCTCGTCTCAGGAAAAGATGGGAGAATGGGGACATTCACTATTGGCATTTTTCTCTCCTCTAGATAGATTAAGTCAGTGTGACAATGGTAAGGAGAGAAAATCCAGTAGTATGTGCTTCAGTATAAACTGCAGCCACCAAGAAGCCTAGTACTTTGCCTAACTCCATGATCCTTCTTACTTTTGAATTTCAACCCTTCTGAACAGTTGCCAATAGTCAAAAGTGAACACAGCTCTACGTATACTACGAATACCTGTCCAGGTACAAATCGAGGTCACACTGACACCTCACAACATTGCATGCTCTCACAGACCCTATGCTTCCCACCTCTTCTCTGCTAAGGTCCCCCACCTAAGAATAGTGCCTAATTATGGGCCTTTTGTTCTGCAAGGCATCAGCAGCCTTGGTCTCCCCAGGGCTATCAGCACCAAAGCCAGGTTGAGGTGCTCCTTGCACAAATGCAAATGATACCCTCCTCCCTCGTGCTGTCACTCTCTGCCACCTGGGCCTGAGGAAGTTTTGCTCACACCCCGAGAGCACATTTTTGATGAGGCCCTTTCTCCCTCCTTCAATATCTAATCCATGAGAAGTATCTATCAGTTTTACCAAAAAAATATCCCTCATATCCTCCACCCCTTCACTCCATCTCAGGAGGTACCCTGTCATGTTAATCACCATCTTCTCTTACATAGGCCTTTAATAGAGTCTCCTCAGTCCTGCTTCAACTCTTACCCTTCCAGTTTATTCTGAACATAGCAGCAAGAGAGACCTTCTAAAACAGTTTCAAGGATCCTAGCTTCCTGAGCTTAAAATCCTCCAAGGCTCTGCTATTGCACTAAGAACGAAGTCAAAGCTCTTTGCCCTGGCCTACAAAGCTTTCTGGCACTTGATTCAAGTCTCTGTACAGAAGGTTGTCCGGTGGCAAGAGTTTAGGAGGTGAATCCAAGGTCCACTGTTTCCCACAAGAAGACTGGGTCAGAAGTCCAGGTCCCCTGCACCACGTGGATGCTGTAATTTTGAGCAGCTACTGTCCTTCCCTGGGCTTCAGTTTACTCACATGCAAACCACAAATCTTGCTGGATTGTTATGAGAAGTAAAGTGAGGTACTACATGCAAACAGTAGGAACAGTATCAGTCCAGAGTAAGCACTACATAATTGTAATCAGCCTGGCCCTCTATCACTTCCTCAAACACATCTTTCCCAACTCAGGACCTTCCGTCTGCTGTATCTGCTTAGGACGCCCATCCTCTCTCACTCGGTGCATGCTCATCCCCTCCCCTCCTTTAGATCACTTGGCAGAAAGATCTGGCTAGCAGATCTCCACGGGGACTCTCCCTCCTCACTCTGTCAGTGTCTACTGCAACTCCTCATTTTCTTCATAGCATGTGTATGCAATGAAGAGCATCATTTCTTTTCTTCCTACCCACTTCTTTATTATCTTTCCCTTCCAAGAGACTTTAGTCTTTGTAAGGGCTTAGATCACATTTATCTAATTAACCACTGAATTCCCAGCACCTAGAACATCACCTTGACTTACGGGTCCTCCAATAAGCTCTGTTCCTATTTGAATTGTTAATAACAAGTAAGTGAATGAGTACATGGGTTCCTCATTTCATAGTCCACTTGCCTTTTACTACACTTCCCTCTGTCCCTGGAGTTCAGACCAACTCTGTGGAATTGGGCTGAAGAACAGAAACCAGGACTTGCCTTCCCAAAAAAACAGAGCCAAGACTTGTCTACAATGTCTCCCTTTTCCTCAGGCAGACACTCAGCAAATAAACACTGATTATTCCTTTTTGGCTCAATATGGCTCACCTCCCTCTGTGTGTACGTGTATTTATTTGTATGTTTAGATGTTGACTGACCCCAGTTTCCACAGAAAGTACAGCCTGAGGCAAGATTCTATATGCTCCTAATTTGTAAGAATGTGTCAATCAGTGAAGGAAGAGTGAGAGCAGAAGGGAATGAGGCAGTGAGGCAGGTATGGAAGGAAAGTTAATACAAGGTGCACTTATTAGCTGGCCACCACTGATATCAAGCACAATCATCATGTCTCCTAGGACTCTTCAGAGAGAGGTTAAAAGAATGAGAGCATCTTTGGACAATAGGTCAGAGTAAAGAAGGGAAAACAGTATTATCTACCAGTGGCCATTTATACCTCCAGGCTGTATGTACAAGAGGGCTGAGCTCTCTACTCCTCTCAGGTCTCAGTGGTAACAGAGGACCCCCTGAGGGAGGTAAGAGAATGACAGGAGAGAATGGGAACAGTCGCTGCTAGCCTTCCATCATTAGTGATAATAGAGTCAGTAGCCTTAATGACCTGGTTCTGTAACCCCAAGAGCAGCATAAACCACACAAGGGCAAAAAACTGGAGAGGGGCCTAACTTGAATCTAGCACAGATGGACAAGAAACTGTTCAAATGTATTGTTGAAGAATGACAAGGAAAGGGACCAGCACTGAGGTGCAGTGGCTTATGCTGTCACTTAGGATGCTTGCATCCCATATAGAAACTGGTTCAAGTCTCAGCTACTTAACTTCTAATTCATCTCCCTGCCAACGTGCCTCAGAAGGCAGCAGATGGTGGCCCAAGTCCTTGGGATCCTGCCACCCACATGGGAAACCCAGATGGAGTTCTGAGCTCCTTGCATCATACTGGCTCAGACCTGGCTATTGAGGATATTTAGGGAGTGAACCAGTGGAGGGAAGCTCTCTAATTCTCTTTCTCTCTGCTTCTCTGTTCTCTCTCTTCAAATAAATACTTTTTAAAAATGTATTTATTTATTTTAGAGGCAGAACTACAGATGGAGAGAGGGAGAAAAAGAGAGAAAGGTCTTCCATCTGCTGGTTTACTCCCCAAATGGCCACAATGGCTGGAGCTGAGCTGATCCAAAGCCAGGAGCCAGGAGCTTCTTCTGGGTCCTCCACACAGGTACAGAGGTCCAAGCACTTGGGCTATCCTTCCACTGCTTTCCTAGGTTGTAAGCAGAGAGCTGGATCAGAAGAGAAGCAGCCAGGACACATACACACCCATATGGGATACTGGTGCCACAGGAAGAGATGTAGCCTACTACACCACAGCACCGGCCTCAACTACATACATACATACACACATACATACATATGAAAGGAAAGGAAAGGAAAGGAAAGGAAAGGAAAGGAAAGGAAAGGAAAGGAAAGGAAAGGACAGGAAAGGAAAGGAAAGGAAAGGAAAGGAAAGGAAAGGAAAGGAAAGGAATGGCAATCACAAGACATATAGGCTCATACATAACATCTTGAAATCTTCAACACTACTTCTTGTTGCACTCAAGTGCAGCTTCTAAATTCTTCTCAATACATGGCGTTAAACAACTACCAAATTCAATAAGACTCGATACATCTTCAGGAAAAAATTTTTTAACAAAAAGTTGCTATTGTTTCCTGTACATTAATTCATTTGATCTCTGCAAATTTGCAAAATTCACCAGTGAAGACATAATCAACCTCTACTTTATAAACAGCCAACTTAGACCTACAGAGATTCTCAAACTTTTAGCGCAAAGGTGAAACCTAAAATTTTCTGACATCTGGTTTGCTATAAAAACCTAGGATGCACAAGACCATATACACTGACTGCAACCAAAATGATGGAAAATTATATAATTTTTTGCATTTAATAAGAAAAGGATGGTGTTTCAAGTCCTGCTCTCCCCAGTTTTTTTTCAAGATTTATTTATTTATATGAAAGGCAGAGCCTCAGAGAGGGAGGGAGGGAGAGAGAGAGAGAGAGAGAGAGAGAGGAGAGAGAGAGAATCTTCCATCCACTGGTTCACTATGGCCAGAGCTATGCTGATCCAAAGCCAGGAGCCAGGAACTTCCAGGGACCCAACGACTTGAGCCATCCTCTACTGCATTCCCAGGCCATAGCAGAAAGCTAGATTGGAAGAGGAGCAGCCAGGACTCCAACTGGCACCCATATAGCATGCCAGCACTGCAGGCAGCAGCTTACCTGCTATGCCACAGCTCCTGCCCCTCCCAAGTTATTTTTTTAACATCAGTGGAAGACAGAAATGAGACTCTTAAAAGGAGAGTCAAAAGTTATGAAAACAGAGGTAACAAGATTGAACTTTTAAAAATTCATACCTAGAATGATAAGGAGCAAAACATAATATCTGCTAATGAAGATGATAAATTCTACAAGGTAGGAAATGCGACACAAGGGAAGCCCCTGTCCAGCATTTTCCATATGAGTCAGCCCGATAGCTCAGAAGCCAGTGTCCATGGAGCTCCCTGATACTAGGGGAAAACAGAACATCATTCATACCATAGTCTTCAAAAATTGAATTCTTTGTACATCAGAGATAAAAGCTCTTCTCATTCTGTACTTCATGCCAGTTTTGCAGATTTAACACTCAAAATGATACCAAATTCATTCAAGAAGCTATTTCATGTAAAGGCTTCTGACCAGGAGGAAACCTGCTGCATGTGTCATCATTAGGAGTCCATCTGCAAATTTTCTTTATTCTTAAGGATTGAAATTAATTACAAGGAAGGTGTTTCATTATTTCTACTGACCTTTCATTCCTCCCTCACCCATCAAATCTACCCATTCAAATGTTTGGGGCTTATGCATCTTAATAATCTGCCATCTAGGACCTGGCAAGTGAAATGTACTATGATAAGGCTCCAAGAATGAGCTCTGGCTAAAATTTCTTCAATCTAATACTTAAGCCTTAATGGGGTCTAATATAAGCTAAGAACTAATAGATACAGAAATGAATAAGATACTACCCCTTTCCATTAAAGTAGTATGTTCAAAACTAAAGGACACAACCCAACAGTGGATAATGAAATCAATTTAGGAAGCTCTGACCAGAATTTTTATAAAAGTAGAATAGAACCAAATAGAAATAAGCCTATGACTATAAATTGAAAGTATACTGTCAAAGAAATTAAAATAAAAACAGGAAGGAGAAAGAGGAAGGAAGAGTGAGAAGTATTATGTATAAAATTGTATACATGAAATTTGTTCTGTTTATATAAATATTTTTTTAAAAGTTTTTTTTTTTTTTAAAGTAACAGACTCTACCTTACCTCTTCATTGTGGCCATAGTCTCATAAAGATTTGTGTGTGTGTGTCTGTGTGTGTGTATGTATGTATAAATGAGAACAGAGAGTTTATTATAAGGCCATACCACCCTGCACATGCCAGATCTCATCTGATCTTGGAAGCTAAGCAGGGTTGAACCTGGTTAGTATTTGGATGGGAGAACAGAGTTTGCTTCTTAAAAACACATACTCATCTTTACTTCTCCATGCTCAAAACCTCTGTATATATTGCTATAACTACAGAACATGATTCAACCACCTGAGTATGGCAATCAAGGACTTTATTTGCACTTATAAACTGTTTCCCACCCTCTTAGTACTATGTCACTCCTATAATTTTTTCAGTCATTTCCTGAATATGTCATGTATTTTTCTGCCAGGGGCAATTGCACAAATTCTTCTCTTACACCAGAGTGTATTTTCTTTCATATCTGAACACTAAAGTCAAGACATTTATACTAGACAGTCTTTGTTTTGTCTCTCCAGCAAAGTATCCTATCCTCCTACCAGTAACATTTTCTGTTTCCTTTGAGGAACTCCCAAATTTTTCAGGAGCTCCTAGTAATGCTGTTAATCATAATATTGCAAGGTATCTGGCGGGTAACAAATCTTCCCAGTCAGATGAATCAATTAATTCACAAGCTTTTATTGGAATTCTGCTCCCAGGCAAGGTTCTCTGGTCCCAACACAGCAGGGGCCAGGGAAGTCAAGCGTCAGAGGTTGGGAGGGCTCCTTTTATAGATACAGGGTGTGGGGGTTAAAGATTGAGGCAGGTCTGTTCCTCCTAGGTTGACCTTTAGGCACCCGTGGGGACCTTGACAAGGACTTTTCATTCCCGGAAGTGTAGGCCTTCTCTCCTTGGGGATCCCAAAGCTACCAAATATCACACTGCCTGTGGCAACAGGAGAATCCACTTGACAAATATATAGTGATTTAAGAAAAAACAGACACGTGACTGAGGATAGTTAACTGCAGTTTGTCTCTGGTTCATAAGATAGGTGTAAGTCCTTCTCCATGTTATAACTGTAGTTCTCAGAGCTTAGTGTGCATCGAAATCATGTGGATAGCTTGCAAGATCAGAGTGCTTAGTCCTACTCCCAGAGTCTTTGAATGGGTAAAGCTTAGGTGTGGTCCAAGATTTTGCATTTGAAATAAAATTCCTGGGTGTATTCATTTCCTAATGTTGCTGTAACAAAGCGATCATAAATTTAGTGGCTACAAACAACACAGATTTATTTTCTTAGAGTTTTAGAGATCAGCAGTCCAAAATAGGTTTTAAGGGCCAAATACCAAGGTGGTGGGAGAACTAGTTACTTCTAGACAGCTTAGCATAAAATCCATTCCTGATCTTTCCTCACTCCTAGGTCCGTGGCACCTCCTTCCTGGAATGATAGCTTGCTGCTATCTCCATAACTTCTAATACTAAGTATGATCTCTTGTTTCTGTTTTACAAGGACCCCTATGATTGCATTTGGGCCTATCATGATCTAGGATAATCTCTCCATTTCAAAACCATTAACTTTAAAAATTACTAATTCAATCAGTACTGCAAAGTCTCTTTTCTCTTTTCTCGTATGAAGTAACACAGTGACACAGGCATTAGGATGTGAATAACTTGGGGTTGGGGGGAGAGGGTATTATTCAGTCTACCACATCAAGTGATTCTCATCCTGATAGTCCAGGTTACTCATACTGAAAGCCACTGAATGACTACCGCTATCAAATCTAGCCTTGTACTTTAATTATTCTTTAGTCCATCTGCCTCTCACTAAATAAAGAGGACATTCAGGGCTGGATTGGGTCGTGGCTCATTTTATTTTTTTCAATTGGCTTGATTCTATTTACATTCTCATTTCTAAATGCTGGTAAATACATCTCTCAGTTAAATTAAGGGAGTAGGCAAACAGAAATGCTAATGGAATTTTTAAAAACTGTGAAGCTAATATGCTGAAATAGAGTAACACTGGTTAATAAAATGGTCTGAACTCAGAGGCAAATGATTGGTTAATAAGATGGTCTACTTTTCAACAATAGATATGTCTACATAATAATGATCCGAAATTTCAAATTTCTCTATTCATGACTACTTGATACTGCCATCTAACATTTTGAATGTTTCTCAAACCAAATTTGTATATGAGGTCATCCTGAGCTCTACCACATGGGATCCAGATCTCAGAAATGGCTTCACCACACTCTGAAGCACCCAAGCAAGAAATGTCAACAGTGTCACAGGAACAGCAACTGGCACTTACTGCACCATTGTCTTGTGCCTGGCAATGCTGAGTTCCCTACAGGCACTCAATCGCTAATTCCTAGAGGCCTTGTTCATCTTTATGTCTCTTCTATACCTTCCAAGTACTCTAAGCCTACAAGGCCCAGTTCATGCAGCGGAACACAAGCTCCTTGAAGACAGGACCAAGGTTTTACTCAGAGCTAACACAAAGTCCTAAACAGAACCATGGAGCTGAAATAATTTTATGCAGCTCTATCAGTAAGCCCACAGATTGGTTTACAGGCAATCAGAAAAGGACAAATGGCTTCCCAAGAGGTACAAATCTTTAAAGAGACAACAAAGGTTGAAATTGAGCTTTTCAAGTTCTTTTCCAGCACTCAGTTCTAGGTACTGAATTATCTGTCCTTCCTCCTTCATGATTTTCTTTATCTGAATATAACTCTTAGAATGCAAACAGTAAGCTCTGTCTTCTTTTCCACCAGGAGTGTAAAATCAACATCTTTACCATGACACTTATTTCCAGGATTAATTTATGAAATTGTGTGATATGCTTTGAAGACTGATGGCATTTCAGGAAGAGAGGGAATGTCACCTGTACTATTGTGCCAATGTATTAACAGTGACTTATTTAAAAATCAAAACTGTATTGATTGGTTGAGATACAATTAAATTTTAACCTATAAAAGCAACCCATAATCAAGAGTACAAACGGCAAATTTTATGTTTGTTTTTTTTTTTAATTTTTTAAGGTACACTGAGTATGATCCCAGAAAACCAGAGTCAACCATGACCTTCTTTCTTTTATTATATTTTATTGTGTTGTATTTAAAAGGCAGAGTTACAGAGGGTGGGGGGACAGAGAGAGAGAGCTTCCATCTACTAGTTTACTCTCCAAATGGCTGCAACATAGGGAGGAACGGTTATTATGAGAGAAAAATGCATACAATCTAATACTTTAACTATCCAGCTATGTGTAAATTAAAAAAAAAATTTCTTAGCAAGAGTAAGTGTTCACACTTGCCAGATGTATCAGACAGAGCACCTGGCCTATACAGAGCACCTGATCTGTACAGACAGAACACAAGGCCTGTACAATGCAGTGATGAATGAAATAATCCTAATCCTGATGAGGATAACAATCTAGTGGGGAGGACATTAAATACGTAATTATGAATAATGAAGGCATATTTACAAGAGAACAAAATGAAGTAAAGGCAATCCTGGAGTAATGGGAGCACAGTATACAAAGCATGAGGCAGACCTGTGGAACCAAGATGCTCCGCAAGAAAAAGATACTGCAGCTGAGAACCTAAGGATGAGTGAGGAACCTAAGGATCCCAGAGAGGGAGTGAGTCTCCCAACAAGTGAGCAGCATTCAGGAAGAGAATGGAGCCTGGGATTCGTTGGGAACGTGAAGGCCTACTCAGGGATGTGAGCCATGGCAAGGTTGGTGCTCATGCCTCAGTATTTTGCATTTTAATTCTCCAGTTCTACACAATTCCTAGAACAAAGTTTGATTCTTAGGAAACTGAAGAGCCAAAAGAGAAGTTCAAAATATAATCATGAATCTACTTGATACTTGTTAAGATATTTTTCCCCTGACCTTTTTTATTTTTTATTTTTTATTTTTTTTTGACAGGCAGAATGGACAGTGAGAGACAGAGAGAAAGGTCTTCCTTTGCCATTGGTTCACCCTCCAATGGCCGCCACGGCCATTTAGAAAAAGGAAACATTTTCTTTGCAGGAACAATAATCAGATAGCTCTTGATACCACAAGATACAATGGCACAGATAATGGGACTCTCTCCTTTTTTTTGACAGGCACAGTGGACAGTGAGAGAGAGACAGAGAGACAGAGAGACAGAGAGAAAGGTCTTCCTTTTCCGTTGGTTCACCCCTCATTGGCCGCTGTGGCCCGCATGCTGCGGCTGGCGCACTGTGCTGATCCGATGGCAGGAGCCAGGTGCTTCTCCTGGTCTCCCATGGGGTGCAGGGCCCAAGCACTTGGGCCATCCTCCACTGCACTCTCGGGCCACAGCAGAGAGCTGGCCTGGAAGAGGGGCAACCGGGACAGGATCGGTGCCCCAACCGGGACTAGAACCCAGTGTGCCAGCGCCGCAAGGCGGAGGATTAGCCAATTGAGCCATGGCACCGGCCTCCCCTGACCTTCTTAAAAAAATTTAAGATAATTAGGTAAATAGGTAGAAACATGATACTGGTTTTTTTTAAGGAAGTCTGGTTTGGAGATCTACTGGCAGTGCTGAAAGGAAGCATTTGTAATTTAAGAGTCTTCCCTGGGTTTACCGCAAAACACATGGACAGCATGCCCCATTTAATTGAGCACATGGTTCTTCCAAGAGATTTTGAAATAGTGACTTTAATCAAGCTCTTATTACATGCAAGACACTCTAATAAGGGTTCTACTTCTCTTTTAACCTTCAAGAAACTCAGAGAGACAGGTACAATATCATTCTCAGCTTGTTGATGGATCAACTAAATTTAGAGAAGTTAAGTCTTTGAAGATCACACAGGACATCAGCAGTGAGTAACTAAACCCACTGTTATCCGGGAAATTTCTGCTTTTGCTCAGTCCTAACTGTTTTTGCTGAGGAAGCAGGGGTGCTATTCCCTTTGAAAGACCTCTTTATGGTTATTGTTATAGTGTTTAATAAGCAATGCATTATCCCTGGGCATCGAAATTAATACCATTACTCAAAGATGGTAAACAGAACTTTGCACTTGGGTACTGCCTGGAGGTAGAGACATCAGTAAAAGCCTTAGGTGGATGAAAAAGATGAATATGTGGACTTCAGTCCGAAGTAAGGTGTGCAACGTGACATTCAGTAATCAGAAATTCTACCAAGGCTAGGAGAGAAACACAAACCTTTATCCCTCCCAGCCTGAACTGCATAGTTATATTTCTCCTAAGATAGCTTTCCTTTCCTTCACAGGGCACAGAAATACCAATGTGCCTCCCACAACAACAGCTATTTTTTAAAAAAAAAAATTTATTTACTTACTTATTAGTTTGTTTGCTTGTTTGAAAGGCAGAACAATAGAGAGAGGGGGACAAAGACAGATAGCTCTTCCATCTACTGTGGCTGCAACAGCCAGGTCTGGGCCAGTCTGATGCCAGGAGCCAGGAACTCCACTCTAGTCTCACATATGGGCAGCAGAAAAACCAAGTAATAAGGCCATCATCTACTGCCTTTCCAGGCATATTAGCAAAGAGCTGGATTAGAAATGAAAGAGCCAGGATTCAAGTCAGTGCTCTGAAATAGAATGTGGGCACTGAAGCCTCACCACAATGCCAGACTCACACACCCACAATGCTTGTGCACATGCTATGGTGCATGGCTGGCAATATTAAAGCAGCAATGGGCTGTAAGTTCCTTTGACAAAGTTTGCTTGAGGTCCAGCAATTTTCATCTACATCCATGAACTAAAGACATTTAAATTAAAAACTTCCTGCTCCATTAAAAAGGAGCAAAGAGAGTAGTGAATATGAATTTTCAGGAAATGGCCTACAGCATTCCAAATGGCCATGAGGCAGCTTATTATTTATGGTAAGATAAGGAGCATCTTAGTATCTATGTTAACCTCATGTGTTGAGCAGAACAAGGGCTCATTAATCACTCCAACACTTGTCATGTTAGAATAGAGGTGGCAGTAATTAAATAAGCTATTTTTTAAATAAAATTTCTAATTTTGAAACTCCATTATAAAAGTGTATGTTAATTCTCAATGCGTTAATTTTTATGATTTGTGTCATGCTATGCTGTGATGCTAGATCTGAGAAAATTCCTCCATTCTAATGTTTTACAACAAGCAATAAACAAACAATAAACAATGACAACAAGGAAAGAAGCACTTTCCAGGATCCTATGATTAGTTCTGACATCTGGGAAATTGCTTCATTGCCAGAAGTCAATTCCTGTTATTGCAAGCATCTTCCACACATAAAATTAATAACGTACCCCCTCCTTTCACTTCATTCTATTTTATGAAGATTGGACTCCACCCTTCCCAGTATGTAAAAGCCACACTTTTTCTAAAAAACAATTTTAATTTTTTTATTTATATAAGGTGAACAGATTTTATATATTTCATATATAAATTTTTTTAAAAAAATATTTATTTATTTGTTTGAAAGGCAGAGTTACAGAGAGGCAGAGGCAGAGAAAGAGGTCTTCCATCTGCTGGTTCATTCCCCAGATGGCCACACTGGCTGGAGCTGGACCAATCTGAAGCCAAGAGTCAGGAGCTTCCTCTGGGTCTCCCACGTGGGTACAGGGGCCCAAGCACTTGGGCCATCTTCTACTGCTTTCCCAGGCCATAGCAGAGAGCTGGATTGGAGGTGGAGCATCAAGCACTTGAATCCACGCCCATATGGCATTCCACACTGCAGGTGGCAGCTTTAAGAGCAGGTTTTAGAGGATAGTGATACTTCCCACCTTACCTTTGCTTATTTTTTTTTTTTCACAAAGACATACTTTCAGTTTGTTTTGTAATCTCAAGCTTAACCCTCCACTAAATAAAGAATCTAGCAGGCAGTAAAAAAGCAGTAAAAGTTGAAAAAAGTCAGACTGTGTAAATAACATTTTCCTTCTTTATAAAATATATTAAGGGATTTTGACAAGTTCATGGATAAATGGAATTAAAGATACTGTGTTTCTCCTGTGCTCTTTTCTGAAGCCCCTTCATATAAGGAGCTGTTCTTCAGAAACACAGAGATCCCTAGAAATGTATATTTACTCATTCTTTGTTTATTCAACTAATGACTATTCAGGATATACTAAGTGGCAGATGCTTTTCTAGAACATGAGTGTCACTCAACAAACATGACAACTGGGTAAAAAAGACCATACTGATATTCCTGATGAACTACATATATTTAAGGACAATAAGTGTTAGGGAGAAAATAAACTGAGGCATTGTGATGGAGAAACAGGTCCTTTTTAATGAATGGCCAAAGAAAGTCTCTCTGGAAAGGTAACATTTGAGCTATGATCTGAACAACATGAAGGAGTAAAACAGGCAAACATCTGGAGAACAGTATCGCAGGCAGAAGGGATGACAAATGCAGAGGCCCAACACTGGCATAAGCCTGTACAAGACCAAATGCAGTTCCATGACTGGAGAAAATTGGAGAATCAGTAGATGGGTGATGAAGTTGGGGAAGTAAACAGGAGCAGACGGCAGGGTTTGTAGGCAGGATAAGGACTTGAGAATTTTATATCAATAACCAGAGGAGGGGCTGGCAATGTGGTGCAGAGGGTTAAAGTCTAAATCCAGGTTTGAATCCTTACTCTACCATTAATATGCTGCATGATCTTGGGGGACTCCATCTCATTTGCTGAAGTCTTCATTTCCCTATGTAAAAACTATAATAATAATTCTTCCCAGTATCTTGGTGAGAATAAAATGAGATACAATGTGTAACCCACAGTAGCTTTAGTGTATATGGTATATGCTCAAGGAATAATACCTGTTGCTATTATCATTATCATCATTTTATTGTGATTATCAAAATTAGATGAGAGAGAAGGATAACATGAAGGCCTAACAGTGAAGCAGATCATATAGGCTAGAAGACAAATTATGGCAGACCAGGTGGAGGTTTCCATGAGCACAAAAGATCTCAGTCACCATGGCCCTAGAAAAATACCACCTCTATAAGTTACTGAGCATGGTAGGATCTGGATCAAGACAGAATTGTAGAAAAAAGGAAACAATCCAAATGTTCATCACCAAGGACATAAATCAATGAAATGTAGTATATTCACACAAAGAAATACTCCTTAGAAATGAACAAGAATGAACTACTAGCATTCATCAGCACTATGGATGCACATCACAAACATGCTGATTGGAAAGCTGAACAGGAGAAGCTTCATACAATTTGAGTCCATTTGGATCAAGTTCAAGAACATGTAAAACCAGTTCGTATCAATGTTAAAAGAGCAGTAAACTGGGGGAAGTGTATAGGCATGCATCACATAACAATATTTTGATCCATGACAGACTGCATATACAACAGAAATCCCATAAGATTATAGTGCTTAGGATGTAGCCATCTTACTTTGGGTACACAGTAGGTACATAGGTATACTCTGTGATATTTGTACACCAAGTGAATAGCCTCATGACATGATTCTCAAAACATATCCCCATTGTGCCAATGTTAGGTGACACATGATCACATTTCTAAGGGGAATAAAGGAGCCTGCAGCTGTACTAAAAAATGTTCTACAACTTGACCTAGATGGTAGTTACTTGGGAATATACATATGTCAAAATATCATTAAATGGTAAAGTTAAATGAGTATAATTGATAAACTTTAACTATATATATATATATATATATATATATATATATATATATATATATATGAACCTTTTCAATATATCACTTCAGGGCATTCAAATTACCTAAATAAATAAACAAATGGTAACTATTCCATTCAGTAGAACTGTAACCTCAAGACTCTTTGGGAGCCTGTTAAGTTCCAAGGTTCATTTCTTCCCTAGGAATTAAAGAGATCTAGCCACACTGCCAGTCATAAGAAAAGCCTGGCTTACCAGAAGGACAGCGGGGAAGCACAATCTGTGCTCATGAGCAACTTCTCAAAATCCACTCTGGGACTGTCACCACCAGCTTACTGCCTTATCTTCCATGTTGTGGACTTTGTCTATGTTAAATCAAGGCTGGGGGGGGGGGGGGCAGCCCGAGTCAGTTCTTTTCTATATTAAAAACATACTCAATGAGTTCTATAAAGAATAAACATAATTACTGAAGTGCAGAACATATGTTTAAATAGCACTTCCTGGCATCACAATAAAGGAAATTCAAAGGACTTCCAGTACAAAAACAGTATCTATATGGATTCATGCTCCTGATCCCGCAACCTAAACCTCAATGTAAAAGTAATGAAGTCCCATCATGTGGCCTTTAAGAATGTGTTCAGGAAAAGATCAGCCAAAAATGTGCCCAGGGTAAATTTCTATGACCATATTATCACAACCTGAAATTCAAATCAGTGCACTTGCTAGAAAAGCAAGCTCACTAGAACAGTTTGGAATTCTGTCTACATCTACTCCAGTGAAAAAAGAAACCTTATATTGATAGGGGAAAAAACACTATCAAACAATAAAACAATTCAGGACCAGTTTTCACAAAGTAATCACAGGTCATACATAATTGATTGTCTTTAGTCTTCATCTCTGGATATTACAAATCACAGTTATTAGCACTTTGAATAAACATTCATTCCGGATTCAGACTGTCCAGTGTGGAACTGACTGAAACTTCTTTAGCATCTTTATTGCACCCTTTACTGCACTGCTCTTCAGTTGCTTCTTCTGTAAAGTTCTCATATTCTCAACAATGCTGAATCCTTCTCCTTTCTGTATATTCACTTTCTATCCCTGATGACAAGCAAAAAGTGACTTATTATAGAAGTGAAATGATATGGACTAATGATCTCATCTCAGCTTGCAAGGGAATACAAACCACCATGGAGACAAAACACACCCCTGTGAAGTCATATCCTACCTCCCTCCATTAAAACTCTTAAGACTGCTCTAAAAGCAGGAGAGAAATATTAAAATTATGCCAACTTTTTGGCTTACCAAACATTAAGCAGCTGTATCCATAAAAAAGGAATAAATAATTCATTCCAAAACTCTCTTTGTACATCTTAATGTTCATAACCATGATTTGTAAGAGGAGGTCTGAACCAGGGCCTGGGAATTCTAAATTATGCCTTGCCCAACAAAGGAGATGTATTCCTTTGCTTTACTCCCCCCTTTGTAGGTAAGGCTGATGACATAAATTTAGAAGACATGAACCACATGTGTCCAGTAAACAACTGAAATGTGATTTTTCTGAATTGACATAGGCTGTGAGTGCAAAATACACACAAGATTTCCAAAAGTTGCAACTAAAACAAGAATGTAAAATAACTCTCATTAATAATTTCCAATTATTGATTACTTGCTGAAGTGATAATATTATGGATATACAGGATGTGATATTGTGGTATGTATATATTTGGTGTCCACCTGCCCAGTGTCCTGGCAATCCTAAAATCCTTGGAATCTCTAAATTGATGAATGAGCAACCTATAAAGCAATATCCATACATATAAAGCAATGTTGGGCTGTGTTGGGAATGAAGAAGATTTTGACTTTGGAGATGATTAGCCAGGTGTTGAATGAACCTTGAGATAGTAATTTCCACTGTGATAGCGATGCTGCGGCACAATGAGTTAAGCCATTACTTGTGACACGGGCATGGCATATTGGAGCACTTGTTTGAGTCCAGGCTGCTCTTCTACAAATCCAGGTCCATGCTAATGCACCTGACAAGGCAGCAGAGGAAGGTGTAAGAACTTGGTCCCCTGCATCCATATGGGAGACCCAGATGAGGCTCCTGGCTTAGGCACAGCATAGATACGGCCAAAGCAATCTTTGGGGAGTGAATCAGTCCATAAAAGTTTCAGTTTCTCTCTCTCTCTCTCTCATTTTGACTTTCAAATAAATAAGTAAGTTTTTAAAAAAGGGGTGGTTGGGGGTGTGCGGGGAATGCCTATTAGACAGAGGGAATCTGAGCCTGAATACCTGTAGAAGACTGCGTAGACAGTTCACCTTGCCAAGCTTACAAAACAGAAATTGCAGCTAGACAGGTAAGAAAACAATCAAGACCAGAAGTGTGTGTGTGTGTGTGTGTATGTGAAGTCTATCACTTCCATGAAGGAGTAATAATGGTATGGTGTTGCCAGATTTGCCAACTTCCCAATAGAATCAAGGAATTCAGATTTTTAAACCTTTAGAATGAAAATAAAAATAAAACCTTAAAAATTCTCATTATTACAGACAGAGCCCATAGGAAAATAGTTTAATACATCTGCCTCAAACGTCAAGACAACTTGTTGGACTCCTACCCTCTGAAAGTTAGCAGGGATCTGAAATTGAATTCCCGCCAGCTCCCAAACAGTGGAGCCACAGCCGCTGGGGAGGGAGACTGACCTCTTGTTTCACAGCTCTGCGCCTGCAGCAGGTACACAGTTGCCTCAGGTAGGCCATCCCAGTGGTCTCTGCCTTTCCCCAAATCCTGACCTCGATGTTGTATAAATGTTTCAAGCATAGCTGGAAAAGCACTTAGATTCTGCACCAGAGCCACTGAACACAACCCAAGTTGCTGCTCTAGCTATTACTCACTGCCTCCTTCAAGTCTCTTTAAGATATGGTCTGTGTCCATTTCAGACACTCTCTGCTACCCATTTTGCTTAAATTACCATATTGTGTTGATGTGTGCAATATGTATACCTGGACAAACTGCCTCGACTAAGGATTTTTAAAATATAACATTTAAAAATGGTTATGAGTGGTTTCCCTATATCTACTGTAAGGAATAAAGGGATTTATACCTGAAAAATTAAAATTACTGTAGCTACTCCTTCCTCAAATAAGTGGTTCTTAGGAAATGCATTTTAAAGACGATGACTTTCCACTGAACACTTTAATTTTAATTTAACCTTCCTGGAAAATGAAGTGCTTTGTGTAGATTCTTTTGGTTTTATTTAAGGCATAAAAATTAGTTCTGAACTGTGATAATTGTGGGCTTAGGAATGTAATCATTCCAAGCACCACTTCTGACTTGCTTGTAAGCCCTACAGATTTTGAGTTGTCGTTTACTGCTAATTCAAAGTTGGCAGGTAATTTAATTGTGAAGCTGAACTTGCAGACAGAGTGAGATGGGTTGGTTGGAGGCAAATTGTTTTGTTTTGATTTCAACAGGTACCCAAATCCCTGACGGATGATGTGGTCCATCCAGTCCCTGATGGATGATGTGACTGAGGTGTGCTTCCTTCACTACTAATCTTATTCATTAAAATGGGTGATCAAATGTTCTAAGGGTGGAATAAAATACTATAGTAAATTAAATATATACTTTTTGAAGACAGCCAGATACACAGATAGAAAATAGTTTCTCATCATCTATACAAATTAGTTTGGTCTTAGTATTGGATTTTTGTTTTTGCTGAAGACTCAAATATCATTGCTTGTATTCTTCTAAATTTTTATCTATTTATCTTCATTTTTTTTTAAGACAGAAAGAGAAATATGCCATCTGCTGGTTCACTCCCCAAATGCTTCCAACAGCCAGAGCTGGCCCAGGCCAAAGCCAAGAGCCAGAAATTCAATAAGCTTTCCCATGTGAGTGACAAGGACTTGAACTTTCATCTACTAATCTCCCAGGATGCACATTACTAGGAAGCTGAATCAGAACCAAAGCCAGGACTGGAATGAGGCTCTTGAATAAAGGATGTGGGCATCCCAAGTAGCATTTTAACATTTGTACCAAATGTCCACCTCCCACTGCTTATATTTTACTATTTTAAGGAAATTAAGAAGGAGCAAGTTTTGGCCATGAATCATTTTGATCCCTACTATAAAATAGGTAAACCATTTCTAAATATTTTAGAACAATCTGCCTGAATTCGTGACAACACACTTACATATATAATCAACATTAATCATAGTGTCGTATGACATGTTTGCTGTCTTTCCTTTATTATGGAGACATCCAGTGAATCATTTTGAGACAAATGGAGTCACACCTCAGGATGAGTACATCTGAAGTGAGACTCACTTGGATCGAGTTACCATTTTCATTTGTCACTTTACCTGAAGGTTATGAGCATTCAGATAGGCAATCACTAAAAGATGACTTCATGAAAATACGTTGGGAATATGCTGTACTTAATATGAATAATTCTTAAGTAATTCAAGAAACAGATAATTCATTATCATTTTACCCTTGCTAAAATTTCCATTCAAAAAACACTAGTAGAAATAAACTGCCTGGATATTTCTTCTGTGCTTGTTAGCATTATGGAGCAGAACAAAGTAGGCAGTGGTGGCCTGGGTGCTGACTCAGGCCCTAAGACACATTTTATGGGAACCCCTAGGTCAACTGTTGGAATTCGTTATTATTTATTCAAAACCACTTACCAGTACACAATTACTACTATCAGGCACCTGTTACACCCTGGGGATGCAACAATAATTATATCATAACCCCTGCCACCAGGCACCTTACATTCTCCTTCATTCAGCACCAAATGGAGCCAAAACCAGGGAGGAGTGCCTCATGCCCGCAGGTTGGAACAGAGAAAATGCTGGAACTACATGGTGTTCATCTGTCTGTCTCTGCTTGCTTCTTTTTAATAGGTGTCAATATTTTTTGCATGAAAATCTGAATCTGACTTCTCTTTTTAATGAAAAAAAATAAAAAAAAAAAAACCAGAGCTAGTACACAATGGCCAGAAACCCCACTTAGCAACAACCAATAAGAGCTAGAAAGGGTAGCCCACTTCCCATCATCACAGATACCTGCTTTCTGCTTGGTTCTATTATTACTATATCAGAATTTTTTGATTATGCTAGGAGTGACAGCCTGGTTCTAGTTATTGGTTTTACTAAATATATGACCTAGCACAAGATGCTTAACCCTTCTAAGTCTGGTTTCTCATTAAAAAACAAAAACAAAATTGAACAAAGAAGGAAACAAACATACTCTTTTATGGCATGACCATGTGAATCTCCAAAGAATAAAATATGGAAGAGGTTCAAAACCTGGGAAGTACTGGACAAAAGCACAGTATTATTTCAAATATTTTCAAAATAAATACTGAAAAGATCAGAAATAATTGCACATATCTGATTATCCCTGTAAAGATTAAAAGGACTCCTGATTAGATTCAATTTCACATGACCTCGATGAGATAAATACTACTTTATCCATTTTTCAGACAAAAAAATAAAACTGAGGCTGAGAAAGATCAAGAGCTATGCCTCATCATCAAATTCTAATTTTTCAAAAATCAACTTCCAAGATCATTCTGTTCATTTTCATACCTATCAAGAGACGATAAACATTTGATTCTATACAATGAAATATTAAACAGTGAGTCAGCACTTTAACAAAAAAGTTATTCATTTATTTGAAAGGCACAGTGACAGAAAAAGAGGCAGAGGCAGAGAGAGAGAAAGAGAGGGAGATATTCTATCCTCTGATTCTTTCTCCAAAAGGCCACAATGGCCACAGCTGGGCCAGGCTGAACGCAGGAGCCTGGAATTCCACCTGGGTCTCCCACATGGTGGCAGGGGCCTAAGCACTTGGCCATCTTCGGCTGCTTTCCTAGGCATATTACCGGGGAGCTGGATGGGCTGCGGAGCAGCTGGGACTGGAATGGGCGATCACAGGGGATGCCAAGTAGCAGTTTAACCTGCTGTGCTACAGCGCCGGCCCAGTATCAAATACTTTCTAAGGACATAAGCTAGATAGGCAGAAACACATATTTTTGAAGAAAAACATTTTTTAATAACAGGGAAATGTGTTGAAAAAGTATTTGTAATAATAGATACTCATTTGGACTTTCAATAACTGGGAAAGTTCAAGATTTTGAGCATTTACTTTCTCATTAAATGTTTATTTTCTTGGAGACTGTGGCTAGCAAGTAGGTACTCAGTAGGCTGTGAAACAAATATCCTTAATCTTATTAAACCCTGCTTTTATTAATCTCCTCCACACTCCTTAGCCTAGGTGAACCATAGTGCAGTCTAGAGACATATATGAGAAACAATCTGGCTCACTTTCACAGGAAGAACTTCTATAGTTAGAAGTTTTATTTAGACATGAATTAAAGGTTTATCACTTGCAAGATTCTCTATAGGAACTGTGATCTTTTCTGATGCATGTACATTTTTATTAGGCTTACAAAAGTCAGTTGACTGGTGTCTTTAGGTAAATATTTACAGAATAAAGTCAAATACACACACACACACACACCTTTGTAACAAATTGTTTCACCAAGACACAATGTGCATACTTAAGCATCTTCCATAGTGTACCACAGTCCAGGTATAGAAAAGTTTAAATGAACAAGTAGAGGAGTGACTGAACATGCAAGGGTGATTTTCAGAGTTGATTTAGAAGCACTGTAGAAGTTAATTAGGAGATAGGTAAAAGAGTAACCAGTTCTTGGAGGGAGATGCATATGACTGGGTAATGTGCAAACTACTATTTATACATTGCAATCAGCTGGTGGTCAAGAATAAAAGTTTAAAGTTAATGGCACTGCGACTACTGTGTTTCTCTTTCAAACCTCCCAATTAGCCAAAGAAACTCAAAACTGGAGGTAAATATTGTGCCAGGAACCATATCCTTAGCACGCAGTGACTAAGTATTAAAGCAACTGCAAGTGTGACTGCAGACTTGAGTAAACTTTTGAAGCGATAATCTGCAAAACTGCCTGCATTTGGTAAGGTCTCTTCTTAACAACAGAAGGCCCCAAGAAATCTAATGAGATTCTAAGTCATGGTTCTCAGGTTATGGACTTTCAAAATGAAGCAGAAATGCAACAGCATTGCAGCTTTTTATTCTCTGAAAGGATGATTTTTAAAAACAAATATGATGACTAACTAGCATGTTCACCATTTAATTAAAAAAAGGCACAAGAGTTCTGGAAGAAGTAGGTAGAACATGATCACTTTGCAAGGCTCAATTACATTTAGGAAAAGACAAACGAGAATCTCCCAAGGATTTCTGAGGCTGGTCGAGTTTCCAGGAAAGACTCTTGTACTCAGCTTGAAGAAGGTTTTTAAGCAGTGCTTCAACTCCTGCGAAAGGAAAACGAGGAGGTGAGAGAAGGAGGCAGATTGCATGAGAAGAGTTCCCAGTGGCAACTCTCAGGGGAGGAAAGAAGATGAGAGCGCTCATCTATTTGGACTGCTACAACAAAATACCATAAACCAGGATGCTTAAAAGCAACAGATAGAAATTTATTTCTCATGGTTCTAGTGGCTAGGAGGCCCAAGATCAAGATAACAGCAGACTAAGTGTCTGGTAGCAAGCCCCATCCTATTTTTTCTCCTTCTTTCCTTACACAGTAGAACAGAGAGAGACAGAGAAAGAGAGAGAAAGAGAGGGAGAGATATTTTTTTTTTGACAGGCAGAGTTAGACAGTGAGAGAGACAGAGAGAAAGGTCTTCCTTCCATTGGTTCACTCCCAAATGGCCATCACGGACGGCATGCTGAGCTGATCCGAAGCCAGGCACCAGGTGCTTCCCCCTGGTCTCCCATGCAGGTGCAGGGCCCAAGCACTTGGGCCATCCTCCACTGCACTCAAGGGCCACAGCAGAGAACTGGACTGGAAGAGGAGCAACCGCGACAGAATCTGGTGCCCTAACCAGAACTAGAACCCGGGGTGCCGGCGCCACAGGTGGAGGATTAGCCTAGTGAGCCGCAGCACTGGCAAGAGAGATCTTCTATCTCCTGGTTCACTCCCCATATGCTCTCCGTGGTAAGGGCTGGGCTGAGCCAAATCCAGAAGCCTAAAACTCCATAGAGGTCTTCACGTGGGTGACAGGGAATGGGGTGCATTTGACATTATCCACTCCATTTCCAGACTTTTTACTAGGAAGCTGGATCAGAAGCAGACAAACCAGAACTCAAACTGGCATTTTGATATGGGATGCAGGTGTCCCAAGCCAAGGCTTAACTTACTGCACCACAGCACTCACCCTTGGGATTTCTTTTATAAAGGCACAAATCTACCAGGCTCAGTGCTGTGGTACAGTGGGTGAAGCCTTAGTGTGTGATCCCAGCCAACCATATCACAGCATTGGTTCGAGTCCTAGCTGTTCCATGCTGCTGATCCAGCTACCTGCAAATGTGCCTGGGAAGACAGAGGATGATGGCTCAATACTTGGACCCTTGCCATGCTCGTGAGAGACCAGGTGGAATACCTGGCATCTGGCTTCAGACTGGCCAGTCCCAGCATTTGTGGCCATTTGAGGAATGAAACAGAAAATTATAGAGTTTTCTCTCCTCCTTCCCTTTCTTTCTCTGTCACTCTGCCTTTTAAATAACAAATAAATTAATCTTTTGAAAAGGGAGGCACTAATACCATCACAAAGGTGGAGCCCTCACGACCTAACCATTTTCCAAAGGCCCTATCATCTGCCTTATCACCTTTAGGGTCAGGATTATAACAAATTAATTTGGCAGGGGTGGTGTGGGGGGTGGGGGTGGTAGTAGAGTAACACAAATCTTCATACCATAGCGTGAGATGTCCTGAGTTGGACTTAACAGGCAAGGGCTTTCAGATCCTCAGATGATTAGTGACTAAGGCAGGTGTGCCTTTGTGGGGAGGGCTGACTGTGCTCGATCACCCCTAGCAGGTGAACTAATAAGCCTTGACCTCCTGGAGGACCTGAACAGCACATCACAGAGTCCATGCAGCACTTTTGTCTCAGACAATAATTTTAAAATTGTGCCTTTAAGAACATCACCTTTAAGCTTTTCATCTTTAAGACTCACCATAATACAAAGGCCACTTAAGACACAAGGGTAAGGCCATTAAAAGGTCAAAGCTTACCATCTCCAAGAAAATCAGCCCTGTAGCTGTTTGACAGCAAATGGCTTCTTAAATATCAGGTCTACTGGGTAGTTCTGGTGTGGACTCATTTTTCTCTGCTTCTTTCCTCTAAACACAAGTAAATATCTTGGAAATTATTCAACAGAAAAAGCTAAAAGAATTCTAAAATGTGAAAGAAGGCAGAGTGGATCATGGTGTCAGAAAATGAGGGATAACAATGCAGGCAAGTTTCCTGGGTTTTCTTTTTATTTCCCATGTTCCCTGAGCTGGGTAGCAGGGATGCTCACAACCCCCAAAATCAAAAGGCATAGCTTGTTCCCTCTGCCCAGTGACTATGAAAGATCAAGCTCAATAGAGAATCAGAGAGGCACAACCACTGTTCTACCAGTAGGCCCTTCTGGGGTCCCTGCAATGTATCTGACAGAATACTAGTACTGAGAATATATAAAAATGTCACAAAATTCAATAGAAGAAAAACAAGCAATAACAATCCAATTAGAAAATAGGTAAAAGACATAAAAAAGCATCTCACTGGATAACATATGGAAGTAACAAGTATATGAAAATATGCTCAATCTCAATAACCATCAGAGAAGTGCATTGAAATTCAACCAAGATATCACTATACACCTATCAAGAGGGTTAAAACAAAAATGGTGATAACATCAAGTGCTGGTGAAGATGGAAAGAAAGGAGATCACTCATCATTAGCAGAGCATTAAACTGCTGACCATAATGCAAATTAAAAAAGGTTATCTCAAAAGCTAAAAAAAGAAATAAAGAAAGGGAAGGAAGGATGGAGGAGGGAAGTATTTCATTCTTAGAATTGTATCTGTGAACTATGCAAAATCTGTTCTCTTTGTATTAATATCACATTAGCACAAAAATTGATGAGAATTGTGTTGTAATAATTATAATGATCTGCTGTGACCCTGATAATTTCATCTATTAATACGTTCCTTAACATTTTTTTTCTTACTGTAAATCATTGACATATTGCTAATGGGAATATAAAATGGTGTAGCCATTCAAGAAAATAGTTTGGAACTTTCTTTCCATATTAAAAAAAAAAC
This sequence comes from Lepus europaeus, assembly GCF_033115175.1. NCBI lineage: Eukaryota > Metazoa > Chordata > Mammalia > Lagomorpha > Leporidae > Lepus > Lepus europaeus. The sequence goes on from NC_084835.1 coordinate 34,741,637, forward strand.
AAAAAACCTCAATGTGTGACCCAAAATTTGTACTCTTAGGCATTTATCTCAGAGGAATAAAAATTTATTTTCATGAAGAAACATAAATAAGAATGGTCAGAGCAGCTTGATTTTCAACAGCTCAAAACTGGAAATTATCCAAATGTCCTTCAATGGGGGAATGGTTAAACAAACTGTGGTAAATACTATTCAGCAATATAAAGGCCCACACTATCTATATTTGATAAACATCAAGAAAACTATGTTGATTTTTAAAAATACACTGAGCAGGGTGGGGAGTGGGAGCAGGGCAGGAAGGCCAATCTCCAAAGGCTACATACTGTATGACCACTATATACAGCACTCATAACACATGATGACTATTCACTCAAGAACAGATGATTGCTAGTTATTACAGATGGGGGAAGGCATAGATGTGGCCATAAGGGGGTAGAGTGAGAGTGTCTTAAAGTGATGGCACAATTCAGTCTGTTGATAGTGGTGACAGTGGTTGTTTTCATAAAACTACACAAGTAATAAAGTTACATCAAACTATACTCCCTCCCCTCTACCCATCCCCCTACACACACAGGTGCTTGTATAACTGGTGAAATCTGAACATGCTCTATAGATTACACCAATGTAAACTCCATGCTCTTTGTACTGTATTCTAGTTAGGCAAGACACTAACAGCAAGGAACTCAGGTGAGTGTACACAGGAGCTTTCTGTATACTGCTTTCCTAGTTTCTGTGACTCTATAATTACTTCAAAATTTAAAGATTTTAAAATTGCCAAATAGTATTTGTATATGCTTTTGTGGTACAAAATTTTGCTTATATTTATGACATACAATATAGAATGAGTATTTAAAGCTAATTAGTATATCCTTCACCTCACTTTTAACTTTCATGGTCAGGCATTTGAAACATACTCTTAGCTGTTTTGAAATGCACAATACATTATTATTCTCCATTGTCACCATGCTGAGTAGTCAATGTCTACAACTTATTCCTCCTGTCTAAATGAAGGTTTACATCCTTTGACCAACATTGCCTCATTCTCCCCCTATAGCCTGCAGTCTCTAGTAACCACCCTCTACTCACTACTTCTACAATAAAATGTAAAGAACTGCTCATTGAGCAGGATAAAAATTTGTAACAGAAACAAGTTTGCCCCACATTGGAAGTGGACACAAACCCATCTCACACATCCAGATTGTAGAGAATGCTGAATAAGTGTCTCTCTCAGACAGCAAACTGTTCTGAAATTAGAGGCAGGGCTGCAGTTTCTGCTCATGCCAAAGCAGGCTGGGGATGGGCACATCTGCCCCCAAAGGAATGTGGCAGCAGGAGCAGCAGGGGCCTAATGGACATTAATTGGTACCTGGAGTATTTTTAAGAATTTGTAAATTTGCATGAGCATCTAAATGGGCCTGTCTCTGAAGATTTACAACACAACTCTAATCCCTATCTTAGACCACCAGTCCAATTCCTTTTCCCAAATCCATGTGCCTGTTGGCTTACATAATTGTTGGTACACTCTAAATAAAAGTTGGAGCTCAAGGCTATCCAGAGGTGCGCTCTTAGAATGGACGCTCCAGTGTCCTGTCTCCTCATTTGAAAAACCCCACACCAGACCTCCAATAAATTCTCCTACCTCCAGGACCAATACCCTTGTCCATGCCCCCTCCCTTTACTGGAATTTATTCTGAGGTGTAGCAAACTTTATGCCAGTTCCTGGATTGTACTCCAGTTCTTTCCTGGCCCTAGCCAATCTCTGTGGCAGTCCATCTCTTTGGATCTGGTGCATCAGGAATGTTCCCTGGAGAGTTTTTTTTAGTTCTTCCCCATTGAACAGATGGATTCTGATGCTTACTAAAGCACAGCAGAATGGCCTTGTGTTTTATATAAATAATTTATTGTATATAAATTCTCCCAAGAGAAATCCATGTTGGTCTACAGAGAGTGTTTCTCTCAGGGGAGCCATACCATTTGTGTGTAAATTCAGCACACTGATAGCCATTCCCAACCTGCAAAGGAAATCTATCTGAGGGAAACAAAATATTGTTATTCCTTTGTAAGATTAATACATTTATTCTAATCTGAAAATTAACTGAATTCTTATTCTTTTACAAACCAGACTTCAAAACATAGCCACTGAATTGACCAAGCACTACCAGTTTTTATCATTCTGCTATTAAAATGCATCAAAACACTAGTGATAAGAGCTTACATTTTAAAATTTCTGATAATTTTAATTTTCAATTATAATATGTATTTCACTACCACACTCCATTTATACTCCTTAAAAGCTGAAGCAGAGATTCTTCTAAAACTGATTTCTCCAGTGCCTATTATTAATTAAAGGTTAGAAAAGAAATATTACCAGGGTATCTGCAATCAGACCTTGAAAGTCAGAAACATCAATATCCAGTAATTGAGAACATTTTGGAACAACTTTTAATAAGCAAAAAAAGTCAGATGAGTAAAAAAATATTCTTTATTATTTCCAAATGAAACTAAATTAGTATATCCTTTTGAAAACTTATAATTGCCCATGCCTTCTAGGCACCTATCCAATTTTTCTCCTATAGCAGATGCTACAGAAAAGAAATATAGTCAGGCATGTTTATTTCTATAACGTTTAAAGACACAACACATCAACAATACATTATTTTGGGTTTTTATAATATTTATTTATTTATTTGAAAGGCAGAGTCATGGTGGGCAGGAGGACGGGGGGTGGACAGAGTATGAGAGAGATTTTCCATCCACTGGTTCTTGACCCAAAGCCCCGAAAGTGAGCAAGGGCTCAGGTCAAAAACCTGAGCATCTTCAGGTCTTTCCCATGGGTCCAGGGGCACAACCACTTGGGCTATCCTCTGTTTCCTTCCCAGGTGCATTAACAGGAAACTGGACTGGGAGTGGAGCAGCCGGAACATGAACCAGCACCCACATGGGATGACAATGTCACAGGTGGTGGCCCAATCTGCTCTCCTACATTAACCCCTGTTTTAGGTTTTTACAAAGCTAACATAAAGAAACAAAATGTACTCTGCTGATATATTTGTGTACTTAGTTAATCCTCATCCTTTGGGGGTGGCCAACTTGGTCATTAAATAATGGCTGTACTGAGTCCCTTCTAAGCATAGTAGTATAAATAGGTTGAGGATACAAAGATGAGCAAAAGGCTCTACAATAAAGGAGTAGAAAATCTAGAATTGGTGCCCCATGAATGGTATGCAAATGAAAGAACCAGAACACTGAGGATGCCCACATTGATACAATGTCCTTAACTCCAGTTGAGACTGACAAAGGCAGTATCTTCTAGTGGTAATGGCAATAATGACATGAATGTCTTCACTCCTTCATCAACTCTACCACTGCCCAACCCAAAACACCCCAAACTGTGTGCCCAGCATATATCCACACTTAAAAAAAAAAAAAAAAAGATTTCCTAGCTTTCTCTCTTCTGTGTTAGTCAGGATCCTAGCAGGATATAGATGACTTACTCAAGTAAGAATAATTTGAGGAGGCTCCAAAGAAGGGAGTATTCATTAAATTTTTGCTTAGTATGAAGGAAAACCTTGATAGATATTCAATACTCTGGAAGTATGATCATCTCTAGGTCAAAGAGGAGAAGCGGAAGCAGCAGCACCAGAACTGGGAAGGAGAAAATCTGGTAGCGGGGTCAACCTCAAGAAGCACAATCATCTTTACATAAGGGCATAGCCAGACCAAGGCAGCTCCACAGGAAGGGATCCACGGCTACTAAAGCTCTGATTTCACTTTCCTCCCTCCTTCCAATCTCTTCTGCAGTTGCCACTAGCTCAAAGACAAGACAATCTACTGATGAAATGCATCTCAGTCAGGAGGTATAAAAGGCATGGTCTCTGATTCCTGTTATTAGAGAATCAAACAACTATCACCATGGAGAGTTGCTGTGAAATTAAATGATAGAAGGCATATTATGCACTCAAATGTACCTCAAGTATAGTAAGCAAAGGAGAAATGTTAAGCTATAAATCTATGACTCTGTTAGGATACACTCCAACAACTATCTATGTGTCCTGTCTTTTTTTTTCTCCACGGAAGAGACACAGAAGAAAGAGAAAAGAGCAAACATTTCCTGGATGACTCCTATGACTATATCAGAGAGCTAACACTATCTCATTTCATTCTCAGAGAGTAGAAGAATCATTTAGCCCATATGAAAGGTGAAGAAATAAAGTTCAGTTACATTATTCAACTTGCTTATGACTATAAATAGGAACACAGATAAATCAAATTCCCAAGTCAATATTTTTCCATTATTTTATACAATGAGTTAGGGATAGGCTGCTTTTCCACCTCATATATTTTTTTTCCTTCAAATTTAGTGGAATTGGAAGAAAAGTTGCTGTAAGTAAAGTATTCAAAGTACAGTTTGTCATGTAAAAGACTGTGAATAACTGGAAGATATGAGGAGAAGCAAAATGATGATGACAGTCATGGTAGTGGTGATGGTGATGGTGGTGATGGTGGTTATAGAGATGACGATGCCAATAATAGTGGTGGTAGTGGTGATGGTATTGCCTACTGGTAGTGACCATTATGATAAACACTTCATCTGAGGGCTAAAAAGCTTCTACAAGTGAATCATTAAGAATTGTTTAAATAGGCTCAGTAAGTAATTGACGTGGTTAAATTGATACCTATGTGTTAATCCTGTCTTTCAGTCCAAAAAGCTTTTTCATAGCAAGCTCCATGGGGCAGCAGCTCCACCTCTTTGTATTTCAGACTCCCACTCTTAAAATGCACTAATAAGTGGTGCTTAGAATTGATGTGGGACATCAAAGGATGAGTTTAGAGTCCTGAGAGCAGACTCTGGAAACCAGTGAGTATGAAGTCAAGTTAGTCACTTACTGGTGATGTTAGCTGAAACATGTGTGGCTAGCAAGATTTCCTTCCAGTAAAGAACCAAGTAGTGAAAATGGTCCCTCTCCTACTTACATTGCTGTGTCTGTATCAACTCCATTCATTTACTCATTTTAGAATCTGACAGCATAAATGGGAATGCTAGAATGGAGAACAGAGGAAGGTAATACAAGAAGAAGATATTACTTGACGGGAAAAAAAATGTAGGGAGCAGAAAGAGAAGTCATCTCTGTTTCAAAGAAAGAAATTTAAATAAAATTGTCAAAACTCACATATGAAAATAAATGCCTTGATAAATATGCTTCTGGCAAACAGAGTTTGTAAAGCAGTTTCAATTTTTTAAAAGGCCGTGGTTATTGGTACAATTATGGTTTTGAACCAGTGGATAGGAGGTCTCTGTTCTATCTCTATGTCTTTATGCCTTTCAAATAAATAAAATTATTTTTAAAATTAACCTCTTTTTAATATGGATTCCTGCTCCCAAATAAGGATCTGATTTAAAGCAGCCAAAGAAGATTCAGAGGGCAACATCAAGCACTATCAGGGAATTTCTTTTTCTTTTATCATCTCAAAAAAAATCTGAACCAGAATGTGTTTAAGAACTATTCTCTCATAAAAAAAAAGCAAGGTCAGTGACCATAACAAATGTTAAGTATCAAAATTCTTCATGAAATTAAAGATATGTCATGAATCCGAGATTACAAATGTTTTAGGGGAGACACTTGACATTTCAGGTTTATGTAAAGGCCATTACCAACTTCTATATTTAAAATTTTCTTTCTAAAAAATGGAACCAAAAAAAAATCTCAAGACAGTATCACAGAAATTTCAAGTAGCTGGAGAAAATAATCCTACTATTTCAAATAATAAATCATATTAAAAGAAATGTATTGCATTACTAAATAAAACATATACACAATTTGGTCTTTAGGTTTGTCAGTAGTAATTTAGCAAAGCTGAAGCTTTAGTGTACTGTATATTAATATATATGAAATATATGTATATGTACATATATGTATGAAATATGGAATAAAGTATCTTACCCACTGCTCCAGAAAATATCTAGCTGTACAAATATGTACATGACAGTACTCAGAAAGCTACATTGTAGAAAGTTTCTAATTCGGTTTATTACATTAAGCTACTGATAATTTTGACAGGAAAAAAGAAAGGGAGGGAGGCTGTGGGAGAAAGAGAGATGAACCTCAGAATAAATCCTTTGCAGTTTGAGATACAAGATGTTTTGATTTATGTTAATGTACTTAATATTTTTCTATCAACTGTCGTTACTTACATCTTGCTGTTTATTTTTTTAAAGTTTATCATAGCAAAGTTTAGTCTGTACGTGAAACGGCTCATTCAAAGTGATAACAAGTTGGAATTCAAACTTAGCCAAGGAAATGCTGGCGTTTCATGTATTACTGCTTTGATGGTTCTTTAGTAATCATCTTTGCAGTCTGTCTAAACAGTCCTCTGTGCACTGGCATTTGCAGTAATGTGTTTACATCACAAAGTTAAGCCCTGTCATTTTATGTAACAAGAGGCAGTATTCTGTAGCATCCAGACACTGTGCATACCTCACTTCTTCTTTGGCATCAGAATGTAATTATTTTGTTTTGTTTTCATCTTTCATATTTAATTACCTTTACAGGCATTAATGACAGCTTACTAAGAATCAGTGGAGGGTTCAGAGAGGTTAAGAAGTGTCATGTTTTTTTTTCCCCCTCAGGTAAAGCTCTACTTGAAAATTAAAACTGCATCTTCTAGAAACCAAAATTATTACAATGTGATTTTAATTCTTGCTTTTATTTTTTATTTATTCATCTAAGAGACACAGACAGAGAGCTCCTACTCTACTGGTTCATTCCTCAGATGCCTGTAATGGCCAGGAGTGGGCCAAGCCGAAGCAAGGATCAGAAAATTCAATCCAGGTCTCCCATGTGGGTAACAGGGAACAAAGTACTTGAACCATCAGCGCTGCCTAACACGGTCTCAAAGGTCAGGAAGCTGAAATCAAGAGCCAGGAAAAGTATCAAACCCAGATACTCCAACACCAGATGCTGGACAAGAAAGGTAAATCCCACTCCAACATGACTTTCATCTCCCTATTAGTTCTTGGGCTCATATTTAAGAATGAGTCACAGAACAAAATTAGCAACCAATAGTTAATGATGCATTCTGACTTTGCCACAGAATTTTGTAACTTGAAGGGACCTTGGATTTCTCCCTGTGTGCCCTATACAACTAGAAAATATACTTCCTACATTCCAGAGGCTGTTGATTCCCCATGCAGATCTCCAATGGATCCTTTTTACCAGTGTGGTATCTCATTTCCTTCCAGAGGTATGGTTGTCAATCTTTCCCAAAGGACTGTCTTTGGGTGACCAGTGCAGCCTCACCCAGAAGTGCCTGGGAGATCCCAACCTATCTCACTCCCAACCCAGGGCCCACAACTAATGAATGATTTGGTCAGAGGGGGCAATACAAAGGCCTAAGCTCCCTTGCCTCAAGACAGTACTGACTCTATGGTGGGACTCATGCTCCAGAGATGCTCCTTGTTACTACGCTAAATGCATCTGCATAGACATCCTTGGTCACTTCTTTCACTCCCCTACTCTAACTCCCTCACTCACTTTCTGGTTTCTCCTAAGAGGCCTCCCTTACTAATCACCTGCACACCAATATCCAGTTCTAGGGAACACAACTTAAGATCCTATAGTTCTTACATGTACTTAACAATATTCCAGCCATTTGAAAAGGCTTCCACAGGACTTTACAGGCAAAACTTGAGGGTGGGAGGGATCAAATACCAGTTAAGAAACCATTTGAAGAGAGGCTCCTAAGATCTACAAACTCACATCTTCTGCACAAGTCACTGATTCTTACACCAGGGAAACCTGCAGTTGGCAAGGGCTGCACTTCTTGGCAGGTGTCAAGCAGGGCCCTGCACTGCAACTCTCCCAGCACTGGGAGAACAAAAGGAGTCTGGGTCTAGTATTAAAAAAAATGACAGGCTGAGCATCAAACTACAAACAAGTCTTTGAAGCCACCCTGATAAAGGTGGTTGTGTTGGTGCCATCGCTGTTGGGTTGAGTCTAACAATGAAAGGACAGATCACCACTTACTCTGTGCTGTCAGTAATGAAAGCTATCAAAACTAAGTCTGAATGGGCCTCATTGTTGCCATGTAAATCTAATGTGGACAGTTTAATGAGGGAGGGACATTATCTTTTCTCACACTCCAATTTTACTCACATAAGAAATGTGGCCCATACTGGCAATTAACTAGAGAGATTAATTAAACCCAACAGCAAGTTCAGTTACTTCCATGGCACATTCTGATATCGTGTGAAGGCACCAACATGCTGAGGGCACTTAGCACATGTTAACTAATAATTACAAAAATAATTGAACTAATTTGGACAATTTTTTGGAGAAAACTAGCAGCTAATCTTCTCATAAATTAATTCCACAATCTGATACAGCTACTCAGTATTTCATAGAGTCTTATTTCTAAATTCTGCCAGATTACTCTGAAATTCCTAAAAAATATTGTCCATCAATTGTGCTTGTTTCTTCAGACTCTACTCACCAACTATATTTAATGTATTTCACTGGACACTTTGAACAATGAAGAGGCAGCCAATAGGACAAAACACAAACTGAACCAGCTTCAAGAATGATACAGTCCCATGTGGGTGCTTCAAAACAATGGCCAACTCTGGCATGGGAAGGAAAAGGCAGCATAGCATCAGTGGTGGAAGCTGGAAGGTGTATGCTCTGATATCTTTAGTTCTTATTTTTGAGATTTCTCCTCTGAACTGCTGAAGTGTTTTCCTCCACTGCCATAATCAACAGCTAGCCTTACAAACAGGAGACTTATCCACATGTGATCAATTTGCCAAATGGTAAATAACTTCCTACCTTGGTGAAAATTCACACAACATGTTTTCATTCATTTCTGAAGGATATAGGATGTGCCTATAATACAGATCAAATTAACATAAAAGAGTTATTATGTAGATATTACATATCAATAATAGTGCTTTCTGTTGCTTGATGGCTCCCAAATCACCTTACCCTAAGTAGTTCCCAACAATCTCCTTATCAAGGATTCATTCTGTCAACATGTTGAGAATGGAGTACATGTTTTAAAACATTTTATCTATTCAACATTAATAATTAGTTAATTCCACCATTGGTGTTATTAAGAACATAGATACCCTATGTGATAAAACTTTTGATCAATAAATGATCAAAATTAGGACCAGAATTAATATCTTCATATCTTTACAAAAACTGATAAATGTGAACCTGGGTAGCCTCTTCTAAGTCAGTGAGTTTGCTGGTATCTTGCAGGAAATAAATGAAAAGAGCCTGAAGACATCTATTCTATTTCAGAGGGAATTCTATGACAACAAATATCTTAAACCTACTCTAACAATCATTAATGCAGGAAAGTTATATTTACAAATCTTTTCTATGGCAGGAAGTTCCATCTACCTAAGTGGCATCTCAGAATGAGAAACAGATGATGATTAATATCAAGCTCCAGTGTTCTAAGAATCATCACATCACCTGAAGCATGGTACTTTGGGCATTCAATTACTACCCAAAAATGTCTACACAGATAATATTCATGATAACAAAGCATTCCCATACTTTATAACCACAAAAAAGTAAATGGTAAAAAACTACTTTCTGATATTGGGACATTTCTTTGAATATATACAAAATAAGGTAAGAGGCTCAAAGATCTATATGAATATTTCTAACTGGAACAGAACTGTGCAGCAAGAGGCATATAATACAAGGAGCTTACAGGTCTACATGTTACACAAAGTAATAGTTGGAAGAAACATAATCTCTGTCATTTCAGTGAATTCTCAATATATGTAAAAGTAATGATATAATAACATATTACTGGTACAATGACATAATAATAAAAATTATTGGAAGCTTATTCATATTTTCATACTATCATGTGCTTTCTTTCTCTCTATAAGGTAGGAATCTTGAAGTAATAGGCAGTGACATTCAGAAAATTATACGCACTGGCTTATTTATCAGTTTATATGTGGGTTATCATATTAACTTAGAGAATTTTCCAAATTCTTTACAACTATGGTTATTGAATTCTGCAAAATTGATGCTGTAGAGGTTCCTATTTATGACCAGTTATAAAATATTTCATAATGGGGCCAATGCCATGGCATAGAAGGTTAAGCCTCTGCCTATAGTGTCAGCATCCCATGTGGGCACCAGTTCTACTCCTAGCTGCTCCACTTTCAATCCAGCTCCCTGCTAATGTGCCTGGGAAAACAACAGAGGGTGAGTCTAAGCACCTGGGCCCATGCACCCACATGGGAGACCCGGAAGAAGCTCCTGGCTCATGGATTCAGCATGACCCAGCCCCAGCTATTGCAGCCATTTAGGGAGTGAACCAGTAGATCTCTTTCTCTCCATCTCTCTCTTTCCCTTTCTCTCTGCCTCTGGCTCTCCTTCTCTGTAACTCTCACTTTCAAATAAATAAATCTTTTTTAAAAAAATTCATCGTGATAATTAGGTTCAAAGAACATAGATTTTAAGGATTTACCACTTTTTTTTAAATTTCATAAATGTGAATTTACAAAGTACAACTTTTGTATTGTTGTGGCTTCCTCCACCAACCTCCCTCCCTCCCGTGGCCCTCCCCTCTCCCTCTCCCATCCCACCCTTTATTGAGTTTCATTTTCAGTTACCTTCATATACTGAAGATCAACTTAGTATATACTAAGCAAGGATTTCAACAGGCTGCATTCACACAACCGCACAGGTATAGGGTATTGTTCGACTAGTAGTGTTTTTAAGTTTCATAGTAAAACACATTAAGGACAGAGATCCTACGTGGGGAGCATGTACCCAGTGACTCCCGTTGTTGATTTAACAATTGGCACTCTTATTTGTGACGTCAGCAATCACCCGAGACTCTTGCTATGAGCTGTCTAGGCTATGGAAGTCCCTTGAGTTCACCGACTCTGAATTTGTTTAGTCAAGGCTGTGTCACAGTGGAGGTTCCTTCCTCCCTTCAGAGAAAGGCGCCTCTCTCCTTGATGGCCTGTTCCTTCTGCTGGGGTCTTGTTCACCAGGGTCTTTCATTTAGATTGTTTTTTTGCCATCGTGTCATGGCTTTCCATGCCTGTGAGACTCTCATGGGCCTTTTAGCCAGATCCGATTTCCCAAGGGTTGATTCTGAGGCAGGAGTGCTGTTTTGGGCATTTGACATTCTATGAGTCTGCTGTGTGTCCTGCTTCCCCTGCAGGATCATTCTCTCCCTTTTAATTCTATCCCTCATTATTTGCTTACACTTTCAATATCAAAGAGTTTGCCATTTATGTTTGGCTTATTCTTGTATCTAAACGTATATGAAATGCCATTTTAAGCAGAATTTAGTTCTTGCAAATTCCTTATGAATCCAGATCACCAGTATAAATGTCAATTATTGAAATCTTCAGAAAATATGAAGGGAGTTGTAACTATCTATCATGAAATGGCCCAATGTTAGGCAGTTATACACTTTCATTCTTCTGCCTTTCACAAACTTGATAATAGTGGTCTTTCAACTTCAGTTAACAAAATCAGATATTTTTAAGAGAGTCATGGGGGCTGGTAATGTACTGTACTAGGTTAAGTCTCTGCTTGCAGCACTACCATCCCAAATGGGCTGCAGTTCACATCCTGGCTGCTCTTCTTCCCATCCAGCTCTCTGCTCATGGCCTGGGAAAGCAGTGGAAGATGGCCCAAGTACTTGGGCACCTGTACCCCCATGTGAGACCCAGAGGATGCTCCTGACTCTTGGCTTCAGATCAGCCCAGCTCCAGCCATTGTGGTCATTTGGGGAGTGAACCAGTAGATGGAAGACGTTTCTCTCTGTCTCTCCCTCTATCGGTAATTCTACCTCTCCAATAAACAAATAAAACCTTAAAAAAAAAAAAATAAAGAGAGAGACAATTAGTTTCCAGATCCTCAATTTTTTCCTGAAAATTCATGTGTCTGAGAGTGCACTTGCAGTCAAGGAATCACGTGGATAACAATTTTTGTTTAAAGACATGGCCATTTTATCTGCAAGTCAACATCCAAGAATACATTGCTCCTGAGGAAAACATTACTAGAGAGCAAAGAAAAAGGGAATCAAGGAGAAATACTAACAGTGATGGTGCCTTATTTCTCCCAGATTCATTGGCATATCTGGCAATCCATTTTAGACTGAGAATCAGAAGTTAAGTGACAGTGAAGTGAATGCCCATTAGAAAGTTTATTTGAATGCGAAAATAGAAACCAAAGGCAAGTAAGCCTAACTAGTTGACTGATTCAGAAAATCAGCTTTCTTAAATAGATTACATAGTGGACCTTTTCCACAAATCCAATGAGCTAAATATGCAGTTCCAAAGTTTTCATGAAATATATTTAAAGCATGTGATAAGTAAAAGCATCTTGATCCAAAATTAGAAATCATACTGGCAGATGTAGGTTGAAATCTGGAATATTCCTATTTTCCCAACTGTTTATCAACTTTAACATGGCACCTCTAAGAGAAAGAGCAACATGCATAACTAATGGGCACTTGAGAAAATTTGGAAAGCCTTTGATGTACCTCCCGGACATGAGCACATTAAATGTCTTCAGACAGTTTCTCTTTTTACTAAAAGTGAAAGAGAACTAATTGAGAGTTGTCAGAGAATCAATCATGAAACAATCTGATAATAAATCACATTGTGATTTTTGGCATAAAACTGGTAAGGAATTTTTAAAAATTTAGTGACATAAAAATCCCCCTAATCTCATATACCTATTTATTTCTCAAATAGTTCTCAAAGTTTACATCTACAAAAAATGAAAAGTTAGAATTGAACTGTATCCTGTCTTGTTTCTGAAATAAATGATTTTTGACTTGATATGGGCACTGATTTTGAAAAAAAAGTCCTGGTAAGTTCCAATTAATTTAGCTTTTATTTTTAATGATAATTTATCAATATTGGTTATATATCTGTGGTTTTGGTCGATATTGTGGCAATAATAATAGCAAAAAAAGCTAATCAAGATATAAGCATTGAAGCAAAGGATTATGGGTTCAGGATTCTTTTGGTAATATTAATGTTCTGATACTATATGGTGAACTACATCTATCAAGCACATGATATTGGTAACATTTTGTGATGCAAGTAAATGAAATATAAGTTACTAGAAAAAAAGGAGTAAATTTTTCAATCAATAAAGAACTGGTTTTTATATTTTCAAGTAGACAACAGTGAGAAGTAAATTAGTAGTTAGGTGCTAACTGATGTACTTTAAAAATTATTCATCCATTTAATTTTTTTATTTATTTGACAGAGTTAGACAGAGAGAGAGAGACGGAGAGAAAGGTTTTTCTTCGGTTGGTTCACCCCCCAAATGGCCCCAAATAGCCGGAGCTACGCCGATCCAAAGCCAGGAGCCAGGTGCTTCTTCCTGGTCTCCCATGCGGGTGCAGGGCCCAAGCACTTGGGCCATCTTCCTCTGCCTTCCTGGGCCACAGTAGAGAGATGGACTGGAAGAGGAGCAACCTCTTCCAGGGACTAGTACCTGGCACCCATATGGGATGCTGGTGGAAGATTAACCAAGTGAGCCACGGTGCCAGCCCCTATCCATTTAATTTTAAACTGTATATATTTATAACATACCTGAAATTATATTCATAGCAACTTTTTTTAAACAGAATTCTTTTTTTTTTATTTGACAGATAGAGTTAGACAGTGAGATAGAGAGACAGAGAGAAAGGTCTTCCTTCCATTGGTTACCCCCCAAATGGCCACTACGGCCGGAGCTGCACCAATCTGAAATCAGGAACCATGTGCTTCCTCCTGGTCTCCCATGCAGGTGCAGGGGCCCAAGCACTTGGGCCATCTTCCTCTGCCTTCCCGGTCCACAGTAGAGAATTGGACTGGAAGGAGGAGCAGCTGGGACTAGAACCCGGCACCCATATGGGATGCTGGCACCGCAGGTGGAGGATTAGCCAAGTGAGCCATGGCGCTGGCCCTTCATAGCAACTCTTTAATGGTGAAAAATGTCTATAATTTTTCCAAAAGTGTTTTAAGGTTCCGGGAGAAAAACAACAAATTAGCACTTTCTCCTGCTTTGTTATCATTTGTGGAAGTAGAATATTTGTATCCTACTCTGAGTTTCAGATTTGCTGATTGTTTTGCCTTCCTCTTGAAAACTTGGTTTCTCAATAGCTGAGGTCTCCGAATCATGGAACAGTGGAGATACTAGCTTTACAAACAAATCAGATACTAATTATTTGCTTTATCATTTAAGTTCATTATAAGATTCTTTCAAATCTCCTCCAATGCTTTTAAAATTTGGCTCTATGGTTATAAAATTTCATCTTGCATTTTATAGGCTTTTCATATTTTTAAGTCTACAAAACAAATGCATTGCTTTAATTCTAGAGCAGATTTTAAGGGATGATCCTTTTTTTTTTAAAGATTTATTTATTTGAAAGAGTTACACAGCAAGAGGAAAGGCAGAGAGAGAGAGAGAGAGGTCTTCCATTCACTAGTTCACTCCCCAGTTGGCCACAATGGCTGGAGCTGTGCCAATCCGAAGCTGGGAGCCAGCAACTTCTTCCAGGTCTCCCATGTGGGTGCAGGGGCCCAAGGACTTGGGCCATCTTCTACTGCTTTCCCAGGCCATAGCAGAGAGCTGTATCGGAAGTGGAGCAGCCAGGTCTCAACCCGGTGCCCATGTGGGATGCTGGCACTTCAGGCCAGGGCATTAACCCACTGTACCACAGCGCCGGCCCCAAGGGATGATCCTTTTTTAAGCATCTTCTAAAATACATTGTTGAGTAGAGGTTGGCAAAAAAAAAAAGAAGAAGAAGAAGAAGAAAAAGAAAAAGAAAAAAAAATCAGAACATACAGAAGGAAGAAAAGGAAAAACAGGAGGTGACCAAACAGTGTGACAATATCAAAAAAGGAGATGGGCAACTTTAAGCAGCAAGCAAGGCCTTCTCAAATATAAGATTCCTAACTTTTTTAAGTCACAATACAATTAAAACAGGAATTATTTTTCCATTGAGAACAAAAACAGTTATTGTTTAACATAGCTCTTGTCTCAACATCTGGGATTCTTGCATGGTTTTCTTTCTGAAATAAGAAATGCCCAATAAAATGGGGTGGGGGTAACGTATTTTTCAAGGTCTGATGATCTTAAATGTCTCTTGACTGCTATATGAGCCTCAGTGTTCTTACCTGTAAAATGGGAAGGTTGTTCTAAAGCAGTTATTTGAAGAGCAGCACGAGAGGGGATAAGGAGAGCCAACGGGAAGGCTGCCCTAAGGGATGGTGTTTTTGAGAGCACCCATTACCCAGCCTGACTCCAGATTCTGATGCAAGTTGCATCCCTACCTTCACGACCCCACCAACCCTGAGCCTCCTGCTGTGGGGTCCAGTGCTTCTGACTTGGAAGGGGACAAAAAGCCACACACACACACACAATGGACTGCTTTGAAGATCCCTTCCTGCAATAAGACTCCACGATTCAAAAATCTTTCCATTTTTCTGAAATTTACAATCAGTGTGCATTTCAACAGTTTCTATTAAAAGTCAAAGTTTTCAAAAAAAATAATTTGCTTAAAAACGATCCCAATACATTTTCAACTCTTTCCCTTCTCTTCTGTCCTTTGAGAGAAGCTTCATTGTTGACTCCTTGCTACCTAGAAGAGTATGAGATACACGCCAGGAAAGGAGGGAGGACAACACAGGGAAGACACTGTCTTGGCCCCCACCAAGCCCAACAGCTACTGTCATCTATCGCTCTACACGTCCATGACTCCAGAACTCTCAGCTGACAGAAACACAGGTGCCAAATTTTTAAAAGATTCTCTTTTCTCTCATCTGGAAGCCTGAAAAAGGATCTGTGCAAAGAGGAAGTAAAATGGTAAGGTTGCCAGGTAAGACACTTTTTCGGAATCCAAGAGGCACTCAGACAAAACGGGGCCTAACTTGCTGATAAGCTGTGTGACAACAAAGTACACCAGACCAAGTGCTTTATCAAGAATCTGAAACATTTTCTATAAAATGGCCTCGATATCAGTTACAACTGACAACCCCAGGTAGACAAAGACTAGGTGGCCAATAAATGAATGAAACATCTTGCAGATTCTAGGGCGAGAAATTCATTTTTATTGCCTCAGCTAGTCTTGCTGTAGGAAACGTTCAGGGGCCTTTGAGAAGTTTTCCAGCCTCAGTGATAGGCTGATGGAAATGTTTCTGTCCCTGGATCCAATGACTTCGCGTCATGGGTGAAAAGCCCAGTCATTCCTATTTAGAAAGTCTCCTGTTTCCTTTTGGATTACGCTTGATCTCTTTTTATCTAATTAATCACATTTCAGGAACCAAGAATTAATTACATTAAGAACTTGGAGGCATGCCTTCAGGAATGTCACTGTGGCTTTCTGTCTGTTTGCTTTAAAGCAAACCAGCACTCCGAACTTGACTCAGATTAGCAATTTTGTGCATTCAGTTGTACACAACAACAGAATAGGCAATGAAGGTGAAGGACATAAAGAAATGTGACTCAGAGTCTCTCATGTGCTCTCTCTCTCTCTCTCTCTCTTTCTCTCTCTCTCTATTCCACTTTACTACAATAATTTTTAGGTCTCTGGGTTTCAGTTTAGCATAGACACTTTTGGCATGTTTACTTATTTAGTTGAGGGTCAAGTGGGAAGAAAAACAGCAAGAAAATAAAAAGCCAGAATTTTCTAAGAACTGTCATGTATCAAAGCACAGAGGAACAATTTCCAAAGAGACTTATACTTTTTTTCCATTTCAAAAATTTTCTTCTAGCTAATAAACATTGAAGGCTCTTTGCTAAGCTACGCAATGACATAATTACGCTGAGATTTCTCCTTCCCTTCTGTACTCTCTCATAGGCCTCTGTGAACATCTGTGCCGTGTGCACAGGCCCCATCCAAACAGAAGGAAGCAGGTCTAAAGAGGATACACTCTCATAAAAGTTGTAAATACATTTAAGAAATTCTCTGAAGCTCATAAGCTGCCTGATGTCCTAGGCAGGGCCCCTCATCACATTAACCACAATTTAAGCAAAGAGCAGGTGGGTAGAAGAAGGCTAGAGGGAAGAGATGTGGAGGAAATGGAAGATGATGTGTGATTAATGGAAATTGGGTGATTAATGGAACATAGATCTTAAAAAGTAATCAAGAGTTTATCTCTAGGGTGAAAAATGAGAAACAACAACAAAAATAATTAGTGCCAAATTGCCAAAAGAGTAAAACAAAAGACTAGAACAAAGAAACAAGGTAGGACAAAGAAAGGCCTGTATCAGCACAAGCATTATTTAAAAGACACAGGAGATCTGGGAACATAGTGTTTAAAGACTATTTGTTTAAACAAATTTATGTTGTTTGGCTTCCTAAAAGTTACTTACTGTTACTAGGACATTCATGGAGAAGAGCATGCAGCTCTCCAGGTATAGGGAACCAGACTTGGTATCTGTTCCACACCTTTCTGTGAGAAATCTCATTTACAGCATTTGAGTTCACTAAGATGCACTTTGTTCGTCAAGCAAAAAGAACTTTTTTCCCCCAAGTTAGAAAAATTGAAGGAGAATTCTAATATTAGGAATTCAAACACCACGCACATTACCTTTTACATTAGTTTGAAGGAAAAGTAAATGTCTGCTTTCTTGGTTTCACCAAATACTCATTTAATTCTGTTTTTTCTTTTTTTATCTTTTATTTAATGAATATAAATTTCCAAAGTATAGCTTATAGATTACAATGGCTCCCTCCCCCCATAACTTCCCTCCCACCCGCAACCCTCCCCTTTCCCACTCTCTCTCCCCTTCCATTCACATCAAGATTCATTTTCAATTCTCTTTATATACAGAAAATCAGTTTAGTATATATATATAATATATAAGTATATATACAAAGTACTATATATATAAGTATATAAAATACTATATATATATATATAATACTTTATATATATACTTTATATATACTAATTCTGTTTTTTCTAAATACAACCCTGCTGGGGCTGTGGCACAGTAGGTTAATTCTCTGCCTGCGGCACTGGCATCCCATGTCAGCGCCGGTTCTAGTCCTAGCCACTCTACTTCTGATCTGGCTCTCTGCTATGGCCTGAGAAAGCAGAAGATGGCCCAAGCGTTTGAGCCTCTGCACCAGCATGGGAGACCAGGAGAAGGCTCGAGGCTGCTGGCTCCTGGCTTTTGATCAGTACAGCTCCTGGCCATTTGGGAAGTGAACCAGTGGAAGGAAAAACTTTCTCTGTCTCTCGCACCCCTCTTACTGTCTGTAACTCTACCTCTCAAATAAATAAATAAAATATTTTAAAAAACAATAAAAATAAATAAATAACTATAACCCCAATAGCAATTTGATTGTGAAATAAAATTATCTTAGGGTGGTTAGATGCCCCTAAGGAATAGACTATGTAGTCCAAAAAGAAGTTCTATCATTCCAGCAATGCAAGTTCAAAGTAAAGACTTTCAAGGATAATGAGAGTGGTAAAATACAATCTTTCCAATATTTTTTTCTCTTTGCTACCAAACCACGTTAGCAAAAACTACTAAATTATAAACCACAGTATGTCTAACTTAATCACTGTCTATATGTTGTTTTGGCTTTGTTCTGGGTTTCTTTCACACAAGGGATAGAGAACAGTTTCTCAAAGAAACCTCTATTGTAACTATTCCCATTTCCAACCCTCTCGTGATTCCCTTTCAACATGTCTGTCTTCACTAAAACACAAATGCTTCAGCTTGATCTCACAGCTGATAAACCTTGAAGACAGTAAAGTGGACAGAGCAGTGTTGAGATTCGTAGAGAGACCAGCAGTCATCCTTACCATAATGGAATAAATAAAGCATGAACAATTAAATCAAATGACAATTTCAGATTTGAAGTTTAGTTCTCCTGTCTTTATGTAGTGGAAAAATTAAATTGCCTGGCCTTTCTTGGTAGAAATCATCCTTAGAAGGAAGAAATGTGTGCTTAGTTTTTAACTGATAATAAAGTTACAATCACCCACATCTACCTTATATTTAACTATATGGATGTATTGTCCGTCTACTACCTGCATGCATTATAAAATATTCTAGTGATTAGTTCAACAATTCGGATTAGCTATAAAGACCTTTATTAGTTGCACTTGAGATTTATAACTTGCTGGTATAAAATGGTTCAGTGGTGCTGTTTTCCTTTTAATTCCTTTTACAAGGAATGGGAGATGGATAAAAGAAAAAGAAAATCAATAATACATTTTGAAAATAAGACCAACCAGTAAGTACATTTTTAATGTCTTCAACACATTGTCTAGGAAGTCTAATAGATTACTCTATGTGGGAACAAAACAGACAAACAAAAAAATCCTGCTGTTTTAGCAGCATCTAATGAGATTGCAAAAACTTGGTGATTTGCAGGATCTTTCACACTCATGTTCTGTGAACTGTTCACTATGCAGCACACTCATCTGTCTCTATAACTCAGTGTTTTACTGAAAAGGAGATTCTTTGCTCTATAGCTTTAAACGCCACCAAGAAACAGGCCCCACGCACCTTTCACATTTCTGCTTGGAACTCCCTGACAAAATCCGTCATTTCTTGTTCTTTTCAACTCAGACTGCCTAGTCTCCAGGCATCAGATTAAAAGGAATGTCTAAGGTAACATCTTCATTTATTCATGTGATTTTCATCTTGGATGGAGTTATAAAAGTCAACCAAATTAGGAAAATAATATATTTTGTGAGGTGAAATTTACAATACAAACAGAATAGAAGTGATTTTTCTACACATGAAGGTTATATTCTTGTCATCGAAGACAGTCTTTGCAAAAAGGCCTGCCTGCACATGTTGTCTTACAAATCTCCAGCTGAGAAGCCAAAGGGGAAAAGGTTAACCTTTTCTAAAAAAAAAAAAAAAAAAAAAAAAAAATCACCATACTAACATTTCTGTAAGAAATTCAACTCTGTTCTCCCTAAAAGAAAATCTAATCAGCAATAAAGAGGCAAACTCTACAAATTGACTTTGTTTACCTGAACACTAGAAAACCAATATTATTAGGGCTTTGGAAAGAATGGGCTAAGAATTGTCCTAAGCTTTATTTTCTGCTAAGGCTAGGTTTTATTCCTTGAGGGAAGAGCTTCTGTTTGGCTTTTTCTTTTCAAGAAAAAAAAAACATGTAATTATATTTTTATGGTTACATTTGTAGAACTACAGATAAAGAAAGAAAAATATCATCAGGAAGTTGCCTATCATTAAATAGAAAAGATGGAATATTCTAACAATGCCAGATGAATATATAATGTAGGGAAGAAAACCTATAATTTAAATAGAACTTTCAAAAATATTTCAAACAGAAACAAATTTTGTAATATTTAAAGTTATCTTTGACATGAAACATGATAATTGCTATTAATGATATGCTATAAGGTAAATGATACTGAACATTGCTTTTATCAATAACCACAGTTTCTTAGAGAACATTCACTTTTTTAGAAAATAACACATTTTTATTTACTTTGTTTTTAATTGACACATAATAATTGCATATATTTATGGAGTACAGGATGATACTTTGATACATGTACACAATGTGCAATGTTCAAATTAGGGTAATTAGCATGAGTATCATCTCAAACATTCATCTTTTCTTGGGGGAAAAAATATGCTTTTTATATTATACTTACTTGGAGGTAACTGGATTTTTGCCCTTGAAATAAAGTCAAATAGTCAGTATCCTACAACTTTACATGGATAGCAAACTAACATGTAAATATGTTTAGGAAGAAAAACATCAGTAATTTTATCTTATGCCAATTAGTTATAATGTCAAATGACAGACTAATGAAATTAGCAATAGGTCACACTTCACATAAACAAGTCACTGATTTTATTAAATGGTCATGCTCAAACCCAAGGGGTCAGGAAACTTTTTTTTTTTTTTTTTAGCCTTAAAAAATTTTATTTGAAAGACACAGAGAAAGAGACACAGATGTGGTAGGCACACAAAGATCTTCAATCCAGGCCAAACCTAGGAGCCAAGAATTCAATCCAGGTCCCCCACATGAGTAGCAATGACTCAACTACTTGGGCCATCTCCTGTTGAGTCCCAGGGTTTGCATTAGCAGGAAGCTGGAACTGGAAGCAGAGCAAGGACTCAAACGCAAGTACTCTGATATATAGGATGCAGTTGTTCCAAGCAATATCTTAACCCCTATGCCAAATGCCCCCTCCCAGGAAGCATTTTTAAATTTTATTTAAGGAAGATAAACATCATGCATTTCATATTACAAATTTAGGAATATAGTGATTCTTCTCTCCCCACCTCCCTCTCACCCGTACGCCCACCCTTCTTCCTCCTCTCTTTCCCATTCCCATTCTTATTTTTTACAAGAAACTATTTTCAGTTACCTTTATACTCATAAGATTAACCCTACACTAAGTAGAGAGATCAAGAAATAATATGAAGAAAATATAAAACAAAAAAAAAAGCATTGTTTCTCAACAGTCAAAGCAAGGGCTTTTCAAAATCATCTCATCATAAGTATCAATCTCACTCCAATAAATTACTTCTCACATACTCCATTAGTAACCACAGATCAAAGAGAACATAAGATATTTGGCTTTTTGTGACTGGCATATTTCACTTGGTGTAATGGTTTCTAGTTGCAGCCATTTTGTTGTGAATGACAGGATTTCATCTTTTTTTTACCACCATATTGTATTCCACAACATACATATACCATAATTTCTTTTTCCAATCTTCATTTGATGCATATCTTGGTTGATTCTATATCTTAGCTATTGTAAATTTTAAATGAACATGGGGGCACAGATCACTCATATGGTGATTTCAGGAAACATTCTTTTCAGAATTACCCTGATTAATGTACAAGAGATAGCTTTTCATTTTTGAAATGGAATTTTTCATATGCCATTGTTTTTAAGGTAATATTTATAAAAGATGCAAAAACGTTAATGTCATAGACATCTATCTGATGTGGGCACAGAGTATCCTTCCTCCCTTTTTCCCCTTCGCTCCACCCTCCATTTCCCAGACACATTTTCGTGTCTGTATATATATATATATATATATATAGCCATCTTAAACAGGAAAATGGCCAACATATTCTTATATGCAAAAATCTGAACATACTTCTTTCAGAGTTGTAAGACCTGTTAGGCACGTGAAGATCAAGAGAGGGAAAATGATTTATTAGGCCAAACCACATAGGACTTATATATCATGGGCTGCAGGACAGAGCTTATTAAATGATTTCACTGGTCACATAACTGAATATAAAAGGGGAAACGTTTCAGTAACTGTGGTCAAATATGATTGTTGCTGCAATAGATTAAAAGTCCCAGAGGTATCCTTAGTTAGGTCAGTGACCAAACGTCCACCCATACAATATTATTCTTCACGGGCAATGTCTCCGAGTCACTGAATGTGTGAAAATCAAGCCTGAACTGAGGTATAAATTTTAGTTTGCTGTCACCTTTCCAGTGGATAAGCACTTCTGACATAAAGATTTTTATCTTTTTTCCTTATCAACAAGGCATTAACAGAATTCAGATGTATAAATCGGGCATGGAAATATGGAAGGTGTTCACAATTCTAGACCAAATGTGAAATTACCCAGGAAGGAGATTATGAGCTTATAAATCATCCTAACCTTCACTCACTGATTGACCAACTACCAAGGGACAGAAAAAATAATAAATTTAAGCTCAAATTGTTTATGTAGGGTTTGCTTTTTTTAAAGAGGTTTTTGATTTAATTTTAAACAGTTATTTATTTATTTATTTAAAAAGCACAGTGCCAAAGAGAAAGAAAAATCTTTCATCCACTGGTTCACTCCCCAACTCTCCCAATAGCCAGAGTTAGGCCAGGCCCAAGCCAGGAGCCAGGAACTCCATCTTGGTCTCCTTTATGGGCAGTAAGAACTCAACTACTTGGACCATCATCTACTGCCTCCACAATACATTAGCAGGATGCTGGATCAGAAGCAGAGTAGCCAGGACCTGAACCATGCATCCACATATAGAATGCAGTACTTGTTAATATGCCTGGTGACTACTGTATGTGGGGAAAGACTGGAATGAATAAGAAAGATCTGGTGAAGATATGTCACTTATCTTTCTGTATTCTTAGCCTCTAAGTTTTACTTTCCAAATAGCTAAGGGGTGAAGCACCCAAAAGAAGTGTATCCCTTCTCAAAATAACAATGTTTGCATCTTAGTACAGGAAGCTTATAGAACCCCTAATAAACATGACCAAAAGAGATCCTCACCACGACACGTTGTAATCAAACTCACCACAGTGAAACATAAAGAAAAGATTCTAAAAGGTGCAAGAGAGAAACGTCAGATTACTCTCAGAGGATCTCCAATTAGACTCACAGCAGACTTCTCATCAGAAACCCTACAAGCTAGAAGGGAATGGCGAGATATAGCCCAGGTACTAAGAGAGAAAAACTGCCAGCCCAGAATATTATATCCTGCAAAGCTCTCATTTGTGAATGAAGGTGAAATTAAGACTTTTCATAGCAAACAGAAACTGAAAGAATTTGTTGCCACTCATCCTGCCCTGCAAAAGATGCTTAAAGATGCGTTACACACAGAAACACAGAAACATGGTCACCAATATGAAAGAAGGTAAAGGAAGGAAACCTCACAGCAAAAGATCACAGGAAGCTCAATTTCTCTTTGACATAGAATTAAACTCTGATGCTCTGTTAAAGCAATGTGTTAAAGTAATCTAAAAACAAAAAACAATTCAAATCAATTGGCAATCTACAAAAAGAGTTAAAGATTTAAAAGCTATTATTAAAATTGCTATATTGGTCTATTATGCTATGTTATATGTGTGTACATATTGTATGTCCACGTAGGAAATTTTATTAAGAGTTTTATTTTAAATGGCTTATAGATAAGATTGTCCATAAATTTAAGCTGCTAAAATCAATCCAAGATACATTTTAATTTGTGTGACCTGAATCTGTGTATCATATGTTTTAAACTTGTTGGTAGAAAGAAACTAAAAACATTTTATATGGTTGTGCTTAAGTTTACTGGTTAAACAAACTACACCATGTTAGATATTTAAGAGGTGTTTTCAAATACATGATTCTTAAAATTTATAGAAGGCATTGGACCTTCTGGTAAATGTTTTCTTAAGTTGTTATCTAATGGTTGAAACGGTTTGCTAAGTATTCATGTAACATTGCTATTGTCAGCAAGCGATCTAGGACTTGCTCCCTCATTTCTCTATTCTAAGCCCAACTTGTTCTTTCATTTCTCTATTCTCTTCAAGGTGGGAAACTAATTCTATTATAAAGGAATCTGTAGGACGCACAATTTAATCTTTAGACCTTATAAAAGAGATGGCTTACATTTTTCTGTAATAGCATAGCCAAAATAAGAACTTAAATAATAATCTCATAGCTAGATTCACTTCGCCATCAGCAAAGTATACAGTAAGTAGAAAAAACCTCCCTTTCAGACCAAAGGGAAAGGAAGTTTTAAAGTGAGAATATAATTTTCCTCATGGGCATTGTCTACCTTAGAAAAACTACTACAGAACATGCCTGTGACTATAGACTTGTAGTTCAGGCCACCGAAGATTACAGATGGGACATGGGCACTCCCTTGACTTGCATCCTCTGGTCTGCTTTAACACAAACCAGGAGGAAAAGAAAGCTCGGCATCAGAAGCAATGGGTGGCAGGCCTATTAATGGCTGATCTGTACAGTGATCTGCCCTCAAGGAGACCCAACAGCCCAGTCCACTGCAGTGGCTTGCAATGTGGTAAGCCTGGGCTTCAGCAGAAGTCAGCTTGTGAAGAGCCCTGGCAGCTCTGCCAAGAGTTGGATCACTGGAAATGGACCTGCCCTGGAGTCGAAGGATGCCCAGGTCAGAGCCACAGATCTTATTGGCTCTAAGCTGAAAAGCCCTTCACTCAGCCCAACTTCCAAAGTGACCACTGCAGCTGAGGGGATGGTCAAGTAGGGTCAGCAACATTGCAGGCAGAACTGTACATTTCTTGTTAGAGATGCCCCCTGCCTTTACCTGGCCAGCTCTCCTCCCAGACCAGCCAAGTAATGAAAGTCAACAGAGTGCCTTCCCCTAGGAGGTTCACACCTCCCTTAGGATGTACCCCATGTGAAGAGATAGATAGGTCTGGGCCTCTTAACTTACAAGGCCTAAAGCCCACCAGATTATTATCAAGCCCCTTCTATCAGGTTCTATTTACCTCTCAATCAGAAAACTTAATTGTAGCTTAGACAGCACCTTTCTTAGCACATCTAATAATGACTCTGTCCTTTGTTCTAGACCCTGTCTAGCACACTTGGGCCTCATTCCTTTGTAATCATAACCTCTACTCTACCACCAATGGCTCTACTCCCAACCTGTGTGTACTGATGGTCCTCTTCCCCACTTAATGCCGTATAATTGTTCAGACCTAGTAAATGCCACTCTTAGGATCATTGGTTACTATCCTCATCCTGTCTTTTATGACCCTGTCTAAATATGATCAGAGTCGGGGAACTTGGAAGGCTTCCATAGCCTTGGCAACTCATGACGAGAGCCTAGGGTGGTTACTGGCGCCATAAACTAGAGTGTCAATTTGTTGGGTCAACAACAAGAACCACTGTGCACTTGCTCCTCATGTGGGATCTCTGTCCTTAATGTGCTGTACATTTTGATTTAATGCTATAACTAGTACTCAAACAGTATGTTTCACTTTGTGTTTCTATGTGGGTGCAAACTGTTGAAATCTTTATACTAAATTGATCTTCTGTATATAAAGAGAATTGAAAATGAATCTTGATGTGAATGGAAGGGGAGAGGGAGCGGGAGAAGGGAGGGTTGTGGGTGGGAGGGAAGTTATGGGAGGGGGAAGCCATTGTAATCCATAAGCTGTACACTGGAAATTTATATTCATTAAATAAAAGTTAAAAAAAAATTAAAAAAAAAAACAAACAATGTTTGGGGAAGAAGTAATCGTTCAACAAAATGATGTTTACCTTATTTTTGTTACACTTTGTGCATTATATTCAGAAAACTTTTTAAAAAAAGATTCTTTTGCTGGTTGGTTAGTTGGTTTGAAAGGCAATGAAACAAATGAAGACTCAGGAGATCTGGACTTGCTGTTTATTCCCCAAATGATTGCAACAGCCAGAGTTGGGTAAGCCAGGAACTCTACCCTGGTCTCCCATATGGATGGCAGGATCCCAAATACTTAAGCCAACTTTGGCTGACTTCCAGGCGTACCAGCAGAAAGTTGGATCTGAAACTGGGTATCTGTGACTCAACAACAATGCTGGCCCCAGTATATACTCTTACATGTTAAAATATTGGTTA
This sequence comes from Lepus europaeus, assembly GCF_033115175.1. NCBI lineage: Eukaryota > Metazoa > Chordata > Mammalia > Lagomorpha > Leporidae > Lepus > Lepus europaeus. Next base: position 34,767,961 of record NC_084835.1, read on the forward strand.
TCTTTGGGTGATAAGACAGAAGTCATATTCATTTGTACTTCTATACAATTACACATCTTTTTTGCTCCACAACAAGCATGGAATGACTTCACACTCATGCAACCAAGGGCACTCTGACACCACCACACCACCTCAGGAAGAAGACTACCAAGAAGAAAAAATGGAACTATGGTCAAAGAGTCCGCTTTGCGCCCTTTGTTCACCATTTTGCACTCCCTCTTAGCTCTGCTTTCCTCAGTAAAGGGCAAGAGCACTTGTGGGGCCTGTGTCTGAGCCCCACTTTCATCACAGACCAGTGTGCCTACAATGGTCTCCAAGCCTTGGTTTCCCCTTGTATAGAATGAATGTAATAGTAACACTTTGGAAGAAGTCAAGAAGAGAGGATAATGCACGTAGCTTGGCTCAAGGAGAGTACCAATTATGTTAGCTACACTTGTTTTCATCAGCTTTATTTGACCTTGGTAATGTTAGGACTTACAAAATACTTTACAGTAACCTTGCAGTAAACTTTATAAACTGGAAGCAAAAGACAGAGCTGCCATTCAATCCTTGTCCCAAAACTGATAACCAAACACCACTTTTGATTTGAGACTAACCTAGTTGTGTACAAGAGTCATCTCTTAGAGGCTGACCCCCCATGGTTAAATTTCAGAAATTTTGCAAGCCAATTATTAAACATATGCCTAACTTAAAGTCACTATATAACTTTGCCAATTATAAAATTTATAATAAAAATATTATAAAGATATTAAACCAATGAAATTCATTATACTCTAATTCCTTTACTATTATCTATACTTTTTAAGGTTATTTGCAGCTGTTCTGTCTGCAGAGTGGAAATACTGTATAACAGAATAATACCATACATCTGTTCTCAATTTTACATTCAGTTAAATCACATTGGTAGATTGAAATAGGCCTTGACTTATTTCAAATGGACAAATGTTACAGATCAAGACTTGATATGTTTTGTTGATTGGGAATGATGAATAATATATAGATTAACTGAAAGTGGGCCATGTCTGTAGCTGTTATACCCTGAAGAGCATATAAAAAATGGAGGACATATTCCTCCAGTATTAAAAACTGTTATACAATCTATGTGAAATAATAACACTTGTTCATCAAGTGCAGACATATATTGGCTATGGATATAAGAATTTGGCAGAGTCTATTAGCTATCTGGAATTATAATAAAGAGCACTGATTATTCTTATTTATAAATCATATGCTCTGTTTCCACTATATCAGTAAAATTTACAATGAACAGACACATGCACTCATGAGACCACACAGATGCACACTTTTGTTTTCAGAAGCACCAGTTGTTAAACAATGATCACTACACTGAGCGAAAGTAGAAGCTTTCAGTAGAGCCTTGGGCTCAACTCCAAAGCAGTAAAGTTGAAATTTAAAAGGTTTTAGCTTCAGTTGAGTCTACTCAGTTAGACTATTACAACTAAACACACTGCATTGAGTATTCTAATTTTGTAGGATGATGACATTTGCTCACTGCTTCAGGTTCCATCCTTATTACATAAAATGTACTATATGGAAACACAAGTTAAGGGAAGTCGACATAGCTTCCTACACCTCAAGCAAACTCTAGAGATACAAAGGTAAGTAAGATACAGCTCTTCTCTGTCTCCAAGACAGTTGAACAGGGAGGACAAACATGTTACTCCATAAACCAAGAGGAATGATCTCTATAGGTACAAAATGCTAGGGAATGACTAGGGAGAGATGCCATGAGTTCAGACCCCAGGTCTCTCTTAATAACATTTGCTTCATTTGCCTTAAAGCAAACAAGATAAAGAAAGAAAGCCCCAAGGAGGAGAAATCTAGGCAGCAAGGCTTAAGTCTTAGCCAAGAGTCTACAATCAGATGGCTGTGTTTAGACTGAGGTTCCTCCACTCACTGTATGAAACAGAACAAGTCGCTTGGCTCCTAGCAGCCACTGTTTATGTGCCAGAAGGATAGTAACTCCTGGCCTGCAACACTGTAGTGCGGTCTGCATAAGGTAACACATGCAAAGTGCTTAGAACAGTGCCTCATATACCCCAACCCCTCCATATTGCCTGCTGCTGTGATTGCTGCTACTGGTACCCTTGAGGGTTGAAAAGGTTCCCTTTGGGAGGCATGAAAAGGGCAGGAGCTGGGGAGAGGCCATTCCAGGCAGAGGGAAGAACCCAGAGAGAACATGCTAGGAGCCAGTGAGTAGTCCTGGAGTACCAGACCACTTCTTGAGGCCCAGATTAGCCAGAGCACAGCTGATGAGTGAGAAAGACTATGGCTCTGCCACAGGGTTGCAATACACTCATTTCTTATTCTCTTTTGAGAAAAAAAAAAGCAAGTTTTTAAAATGATATTATCCTTTATCTCCTGACAGGCACTGTAAATTGTGCCTCTGATATATGTGTGAAGAGCCTATAAGGGAATGATAAATCAGACAATATTACATATATTCATCAGTACCTTAATTGTTGTTAAATACTAACAACACCTAGAATTGATCTGCACCAAGATTTACCACTCTGACAAAAATCCACCTGGGAAAGAGCACACGATAATTAAGAAGAACGACCACGGGTTTGCAGCAATGCACGGCTTCTGAACAAGATTTAAACTCCTCCCTGAGGGAATAACTGGGTGATGTTTATTCTGTAGATGAACAATGTGATAATAACAATGAAAAAGACTGATGAGATTTTTCTACTGTAGGAGTGTGATTTCGCCAGCTACCTCAGATAACAGAAGGATGTAAAATTGAGTCGTCCAAAACCACATGAAAATTATGGTTGAGCAGTGACCAGCACACATCTTCAGCGACCTGGAGAAATGGACTGCAAGTCAAGGAGAGACATCAGGCATTTAACAAAAACCAGAACTGAACAAAAAATTTTCTCAAGTAACCATAACCAAATTCAACCAACTTAAAACAAAAAGGTACAAAGAGAATCTTTTTTTTTTTTTTTCGTGGATAAGGCAACAATTTTTTTCTCTTTTTGTGGTCTTTGCTGTTATGTGGGTCTAACAGATAATTGTTAGCAATCTCTCTTGTCCAGTAAGTGAGGAACTTCCTGCCCTACCTCATTAAACACACAAACAAAAACAAAACAGTATTAGTCTTCTGGTCTTGCTACTTAAAATATAAAGATATATCATTTGGGAGCTTGTTGGAAACACAGACTCTTGGGCCCCACCCTAGACCTCATGGATTAGAATCTGTATTTTTTACAAGAGCCCCAGATAATTCCTTTAAAGTATAAGAAGCAACGTTCTAATCTAGAGATATATTTCTTCATTCCTTCCTTTCTTCCTTCCTTCAATTAACTTTCTTTTTTTTTTTAAGATTTATTTCTTTATTTGCAAGTCAGAGTTACACAGAGAGGAGAGGCAGAGAGACAGAGAGAGGTCTTCCATCTAATGCTCCACTCCCCAGTTGGCCACAAGGGCCAGAGATGTGCCAATATGAAGCCAGGGGCCAGGAGCCAGGGTCTCCCATGCAGATGCAGGGGCCCATGGACTTGGGCCATCCTCCACTGCTATCCCAGGCCATACCAGAGAGCTGGATTGGAAGAGGAGCAGCAGGGACTAGAACCGGTGCCCATATGGGATGCCGGTGCCTCAGGCCAGGGCATCAACCCACTGTGCCACAGCGCCAGCCTCCCATTCAATTAACTTTCAAGATTTGCAGTGTCATAATAATGTAGGTAACCACTAGCTTCATTCATGTGTCTGTTTAAATTTCAATTCCCAAAAATTAAATAAAATTAAAACTTAGGGATTTTCAATAACCACATGAAAAGTGCTCAGGTAACACATGCAGCTAGCATCTACCATATACATTTCCATCACCACATAAACTCTTACAGCACACATCACTGAACAAAACACACAAAGACCCTTATAGTCATAAAACTTGGATTCTAAAGGTGTGGAAGCAGCTAATAAACAGTAAACATAATAACTAATTTTTTTAAGATTTATTTTATTTATTTGAAAGACAGAATTACAGAGAGAGGTAGAGACAGAGAGAGAGGTCTTCCATCCACTGGTTCACTCCCCAACTGGCCGCAACGGCCGCAGCTGTGCCTATCTGAAGCCAGGAGCCAGGAGCCTCTTCCAGGTCTCCCACGTGGGTGCAGGGGCCCAAGGACTTGAGCCATCCTCCACTGCTATTCCAGGCTATAGCAGAGCTGGATCAGAAGCGGAGCAGCCAGGACTCAAACCGGCACTCGAATGGGATGCCAGCGCTTCAGGCCAGGGCATTAACCCTCTGCGCCACAGTGCCGGCCCCAACTGACTAAATTAAATGATATGTTGGGTAGTTAAAAGCGAGGACAAGGAGAAAAAAAAATACAGAAATATTAGAGGGATCAGAAAGATGGAGAAACACAAGAATTTTAAATACTGCCAGACTGATAGCCTCATTGAGAAACTACAGTAAAATGTAGGGGTATGGGGCCAGTGTTGTGACATAGCAGCTAAAGCCCCGTACTGCGACGCTGGCTTCCTATATGGGCACCTGTTCGAGCTGGCTCCCTGTTAATGGTCTAGGAAAAGCAGTGGAGGATGGCCCATGTGGGCGACACAGATGAAGCTACTATTCCCAGCTACAGCCTGTCTCAGCCCTGGCCATTGCAGCCCTCTGGGGAAGTGAACCAGAAGATGGAAGATTCTCTCTCTCTCTCTCTCTCTCTCTCTCTCTCTCTCTCTCTCTCTCTCTCCATGATTCTGATTTTCAAATACATAAATAAATCTTTAAAGAAAAAAAGTGGCAGATTGTAAGCCAAGGTGGAGAATGTTCAAAACAGAGGAGAAAGTCTGTGCAGAGGTCTAGGAAAGATATGTCTGAGGAACAGCAAGGGGAGAGCATAAAACAGGAGGAAAGTGAGAGAAGGGGACCAGTGAAAACCCAGAAAAGCAAAGGGGTAAAGATCCCAGGCAGCTGAAGGGACTCCTTGTTAATTTTCAAGGTCATTGGAGTGGCCTAGCAGCCCGTGCAGGGTTCTGAGCAGAATGACAGACTTCCACAAGACCTCAAGAGTTTTTTCCATTTCAGCAAAACTTTAGGGACTTTAGGCAAAATTCATCTGTTCGATTCATTTGATTCAAGGTTATGTTCAGACGTAGATAAACCCTATCTGCACTGGCACAATGACTGTTTACAAGTTTTGCTAACCACCAGGAGCTTGTTAATGATAGTCAAACAGAATTCACTAAAATTTGTCACTGTAAAATTCAGACACCTTTCCAGAGCCTCCAGTAAAGTGCGAACTCACAAGGCCTTACAGGTGCCCACCCAGATTCTTCAGCCATCATCGCACTTTCAGCAAAGCCTGAGGAATGCAAATCAGAGTACTCCAACTGTCCGAAAGACAGAACTCCATATGTGTCTCACATTCAAAACCCATTGATTACTTTCACACTAATTCACATGTAATTTTTGGAGGCACAGAAATCTGCCAAACAGCTTCAAATTTTTCTATTTCATTTTCTTGTTCAACTCCAGTAAATTGATTTCATCTACACTACTTACCATCTCAAGTTAAAAGCCATAGCAATAGAACTCAGGGTATGGGTTTTGTTTCAATTTGTTTTTTCAGAGTTCCCAGAAACAGTGACACATTTTACCCGTAAGTGAGAATACTGCTATCTCGTCGGTAACCCTACTCCAGCTCTATGAACTGCAGGTCACTGTAGCTCATGTGAAAAACAGCCTCAGAGCCTACATTCTCTAAGACAGTCACATGAGAATTATACCGAAGAGGCAGTCCTAAGATGACTGAGAGACAATGCCTGCGATTGATTACTCCCTGGGGACCACCACCAACTGTGATCCAGCCAGAGTGCTGGTAGAAAAAGCGAACAAATTCACCTTGCGTAAATTAAATCAAATGAACAATAAATCAAGACGTGCTGGGTCATCAGGAACTGACTGCTCAAATGCTCATGGCAGGTGAGTGAATCAAGCAGCACTGTTTTGATGCATCTGGGCATGCCATTTTGAGCAACAGAAGGTAAGAAAGTGTTTTAGAAACCAACTTATTACCAATTTGAGAGATGGAAGTCCAAAGTGAGAGCTGCTTTGGCATTATTTCATTCATTCATTCAACAAATATATATTGAGGACCTCTTATGGGTAGGAATTGACCTGTATGCTGGAAATATAGAAGCTTACATACAATAATAACCTGTCCACACAAAGGTTACAGTTTAGGTTTTAACATCTTCAAGGCTCCCTCTTGAAGCCAGGAACCTTCCAGAGCTTGGAGACTCCATAGGTCTTTTGTGGATAGGAAGGATTCAGAGACTGTTTTAGAATAAGAAACAGGAGCCGGCACTACGGCTCACTAGGCTAATCCTCCGCCTGCGGCGCCGGCACCCCAGGTTCTAGTCCCAGTTGGAGCACCGGATTCTGTCCTGGTTGCTCCTCTTCCAGTCCAGCTCTCTGCTATGGCCCGGGAAGGCAGTGGAGGATGGCCCAAGTGCTTGGGCCCTGCACCCACATGGGAGACCAGGAGGAAGCACCTGGCTCCTGGCTTCAGACCAGCGCAGCGTGCCGGTCACAACACTCTGGCCATAGCAGCCACTTGGGGGGTGAACCAACAGAAAAAGGAAGACCTTTCTCTCTATCTCTCTCTAACTCTGTCAAAAAAAAAGAAAGAAAGAAAGAAAGAAAGAAAATAAAAAGAATAAGAAACAGGAGTCACACAAGCAAAAGGTGACTCTTCACAAAGTAAAAGGCACATGTGTACAGTAAGTTTTACACTCCTTAGGGCCAGTTTTGTGGTACCCCAGGTTAAGTTGCCGCCTACAACAATGACATTTCATGTGAACATAGGTTCAAATCCCAGCTGCTACACTTCCAATCCAGCTCCTTTTTAATGTACCTAGCAGATGATGACCTGAATGCTTGAGCCCCCACCATCCATGTGGGAGACTGGAATGGAGTTCCAGGCTCATGGCTGTTGTGACCATTTAGGGAGAGAACCAGCAAATGAAAGTGCTCTCGTTCGCTCTCACTCTCTCTCCAACTATGCCTCTCAAATAAATAAGTCTTTGTTAAAAATGTTTTATATCTGCAATCTGTGGCCAGAGCTCTGAGCTTCTTTTGTTTTCCTCACCTATCAACAGGGTCACTGCCCACGAGTTGAAGCATCCTTCTTCACCTTACATCGTTTCTGTACAGCAAAACCAGAAGGAGCAGTGAAGAAAACCCATGTCTGAAGGCTAGACAGAGGAAGACACCAAACGTGAACAAACATGCTAAAAGGCCTAAAAAGTCAGCTACAGACACAGGACCTGCTGTGCTTCAGAGAGGGCTAAAAGGAACAGCCTAGAACAGGGGTTGGGAAACCAGATTGGAGTCCACACATGGTCTATCTGCCAGGGTTCTCCAGAAAAACAAAACCAAGAGAGTAAATACCCATATACAAGAAGAGATGTACTGTGAGGGGCTGACTCATAGGAATGCGGAGGCAGTGAAGGCCCCCTCTCTGCTGTCTGCAAGCTAGAGAAGCTACAGACCCAGGAAAGATGATGTAGTTCCAGGCCAAGCCTGAATGCCTTGGCACCAGAGGAGCCAATGGCACAAGTCCCGGTCTGACTCTCAAGACCCAAGAACCAAGGGCACCCCTATGTGAAGGAAGGAGAAAGAGAGGGGAGATTTACCCTTCCTTTGCTTTTCCATTCTGTTCAAGCCCTCAGTGGCTGGAGAAAGCCTATGGCATCAGAGATGATGAGTCAACTGACTGACACACTCACAGTCACTCTCAAAATTGACTGCAATTCCTTAGCCCAGTCAAGATAACTCATAAAACTAACCACCATGTATGCCCTGCCACCTATTTTTTTTCTGAACAAAGTTTTAATGGAAAACAGTCACTCCTATTTATTTACATATTGTCTACAGCTACTTTCAATAAAAAAGAGCTGCATGGCCCATAAAGCTGAAAATGCTTACCCTCTGGCCCTTTACATTAAAAGTGTGCCAATTCTCAGTCTAGAACTGTACTATCCAATAGAGTAACTATCAGCCACATGAAATATGGATGGTCCAAAGTGAGATGTGTTTTAAGGCTAAAATACAAGCAAATTTCAAAGATTTACTTGGAAAACAAAATGTAAACTATCTTGTCAACAATTTTTATACTGATTATATAGTAGAAACAAAATTTTGATATGCTGGACTAAATTCAATATGTTATTAACCTTAATTCCATCTGTTTATGTTTACTGACTCTTCTGGTGAATAACATTTGGCGCACATGATCCACCAGACAAAAATCCAGCAGAGGTCTTCATCATGACTCCTTGTATCTCACTGAGGAAGAAAAGCAAATCAAGTGACATGGTCAGGGACAACACTCAGAGTTTAAAGTTGCATCTAGGTTTCCAAAAACAAATGTTTGGATTATACTTTATTAACTTCTCAAGGACATTATACAATAATGGTTTAGATCTATTGTCTTATAAAGATGAGTTTTAACTAATTATAAATTAGTTTTAACTTAGAATAATTTTTTAAAAGAAAAAAATTATTCATCCAAAGGCTACAAGAGCACCACGTTGGGAAAGTTTGGGAAGTTTATTAGGTCAGTTGAGGCTTTAATACGCTCAGTTTATTGATTTCAACCTTAAGCACAATAAATCATCCTGGTCATCGAGGCAGCACCAGTTGAAAATGAGAACACAGATCAATTATCTGAGAACTCTGGGCTTTCTAATTTTCCTGGTCCCATGGCAAAGATCATCTGCCTTTTCTTAATGCAAAATTTGGCCATGCAGGAGGTACTGTGAGATTGGTGTGGTTATGCTCGGTTATGATGCCACAGCACTTGAGTTCTAGACCAAGATCCACCCTGGGAATCTTGCTTGGACTCACTATGCCCCAGTTTCCATATCTGAAAAGCATAGAAAAACAGCAGTGTTTCCCAAAGCCTGGTACATACAGTACAGGCAGTATGCCACTGACATTTGATCATAAAGAGTGGTTTTCTTTTTATTTTAATAATTGTGTGTTTAATTCCATATATATACGTATATATACAAACTAAGATGACCAACATCATTGCTTAAAATAAATCTAAGTTAAGGAAAAGAAAAGATTTCTCAACATTCCTAATTAGTGAGGGAAGGTTCTTTAATGGAAAAGTCTAGTTAACAAATGCAAAAGAAATAACGGAATTAGAAATTACAATTTTTGCAATCCCTTAGTGAAATCATTGATTCAAGTAGCAATTATCAACTGGAGAGACCATTATATGAAAAAATAACGTGGAACATTAAAATGGATTGTTCAGGCTATTTCTCACAAAATCTACTGTATGTTACATCACTGAAAGTGGTTATAAAGTAGATACCGCCTGATGAATGCAGTTAGAAAGCACACTCTCTATGAAACATTCTTGCCAAGAACACTTAGGCTAAATCAAATGTAGACATAGAGATAATTGCCACTATAGGAAATATGAGGGATGGAAGAACAAGCTAAGTAACACCACAAGAAACCAGAATATGTATCCTTCCATAGGACATGGTTTCTATAACAAGACTATAAGAACATAGTCACGAATTTTTGAGATAAAGAGACGTAAAGGATAAATGCAATACAATGTACAGACTTTATTGGAATTTGAAAAGGATGGTAAATGATATTTTCAAGTCATTTGGCGAAGTTCCAATGTGAAACAAGATTAGATAACAGCAAACAATTACTATTTCTTTCACTAGATATGATAATGGCATTGTATTTCAGTACAGAAGCACCGATACATTTGAGAGATGCATTCTGAAATATATGAGAATAAAGTGAACTGATGTCTGATTTGCTTTAAAATATATCATAAGACAGAAAACAAGAAAAAGAAATATAAAAAAGGGGAGAGGGAAAAGACAGTATGAAGAAAACAGCAAAAGTCTTCATTATTGAACCTAATACTTGATCAGCTAAATAAATCACAGGCCTCATAATAAAACAAAAATGCAGACTCTCATGAGAGGTTGTTTAGCCTAGTGGTTAGTCTTAACCATCTTCCACAATGGAATTCCTGGATTCAATGCCAAGCTCCCGAATCCAGTTTCCTGCTAAAGTAGAACTTTAGAGGCAGCAGTGATGGCTCAAATGATTGGGTTCCTGCCACCCATGTGGGAGGCCTGGATTGAGCTCCTTGCTCTAGCTCCAGCCCAGCCTCAGCTGTTGTGGATATCTGGGAAATAAACCAGCAGACCAGAGCTCTCTCCGCCTCTCAAAAAGCAGAGCAATAATGATGATGATGCAGAACTTATTACTCATAAGTCACTAGGAATTTCCAGATTCACATACTCTGTAAAACTCTTAAAATGCACATGCAGGAAGCCTGTTCTCTTGATGTGTTTGTCATGGAAATTCATTATAATATTCTATCTATTTGTGTGTATTTGGGAAAGTTCCATTATAATTTAAAGGGATTCACTTAAAGGAAAAAATTAAAGAAGTAAAGACGGTCTGGGAAAATGGCAAAAATTGTGATAGCTGCCAAAATGGGACTGCAATTTCCAAGATACTGACATAATGATGAAAAGCATTTGAAGTGTAACCAGGCACACGGCAAATGCTCAGTTTAACTTCTGCTACTGCTGCTTCTAGCACTACTATTTTCAAAGATTACACTTCTTGCAAGTAAGAAACATCAGAATTTCTGACATTTTATGGAAATACTCCTTTGGACACACAGTAAAGTCCTTATGGGAGATCTACCCCCACACAGACAGTCTTAAACTTAATTTTTACTCAGAATTCTTCTTATATTTTGCTCCCTTGTATTCTAGGCTCTAAAATATCCTATAAGAGATTTTCAGTGATGGGCCACAGCAGCACTTAGAGCAGAATATTACTGCCAACTCAAAGATTCTCCTGAAAGCCAGGTTCTTCTTTGTAAGTCAAGCAACTGAACTTACGAGAGCAAATAAGGAACATCATAATGAATTAAGTCCTGTGAGTTTGAAACCCGATGAACAATATTTTTTTAAAAAAATTTTTTGGACTGCATGAGCCTTTTACAATCTTCAATGAGGTTTAATATCACTTCACTCTCCCCCCTAAATATCCAAATTAAGTCCTGTTTTTGATAACAGTAGTTAATACAGGTTAAATTAAAAAAAATCCAAAAAAAATATTAAAAATGTAATGTTTAGAAAAGACAGTTTCTTGTCTTGCATTAAAAACCTTTTCAAAAGAAAGAAAATTTATAAATGAAACTTTGTGTATGAACCAGAACATCTGCATTTGCTAAATCATAATAAAAGTATCACCACATTACAGAGCTCAGAAGCACAACGATTTTACTAATGTGTACTATAGCCCATCACCTAAATTAAGTTTTACAGGCCCAGAGAATTTCCTGGACTATTATGTTCTTTACCATTGGACAAGAAGTACCCTTGAGGACCACCAGGGTCTGTGCAAAGTTTATTTTGCACAAAGAGCAATTTAGGAAAAACAGATAAACTGATCGACCAACAACTTATTTATCTATTCACAATGCTAACAGCTGTTTTGAGTGACATAAGGAAAGGTATATTTTTTATGTTTTATCTACTTTGTTAAACAGACACAAATGAGAAAATTTTCAGTGCTGTTTCTGCGTACTTCAGCATATTTGAATTGAGGCACACAGAGTTTTCTAATCATCAGTTTTTACTTAAATTAAGGAGTCCACACAGAATTAGCCAGTGTGTTCATGACCCAAGGGACACTAGACATGTTCAGGGTTTCTGTGGCTTCTATATTCAGTATTTACACAGGGGCAACATGATCTTGTGGCTAAGGCACCTGCATTCCTCACTGAAGTACTTGGCTTTGATATCTGGCTCCAGCACCTGATTCCAGCTTCCCGCTAAAGCAGGCACCAGGAGGCAGGGGTGATGACTCAAATAACAAGGTTCCTGCCTTGCATATGGCAGACCTGGATTGATCCTGGGCTGCTGCAAGCATTTGGGGCAGTAAACTAGTGAATGAAAACTCCAGTTTTTCTCTCTCTCTCTCTCAAGTAAATAAATACATTTGTAAAAATATTTACACATGAAGTATGGGCATTTGCTGCCAGTAGAACCATTTTCCTTTTTTTAACTTTTATTTAATAAATATAAATTTCCAAAGTACAGCTTATGGATGACAGTGCCCCCCCCCCCCATAACTTCCCTCCCACCCACAAGCCTCCCATCTTCCGCTCCCTCTCCCATTCCATTCACATCAAGATTCATTTTCAATTATCTTTATATACAGAAGATCAATTTAGTATATATTAAGTAAAGATTTCAACAGTTTGCACCCACACAGAAACACAAAGTGTAAAGTACTGTTTGAGTACAAGTGATAGCATTAATTCACATTGGACAACACATTAAGAACAGAGATCCTACGTGAGGAGAAAGTGCACAGTGACTCCTGTGATACCATGTAGCAACAGGGCTTCCTCTCCTTGACAGCTTTTCCACGCCCTCCTGGGGCTTGCCCTCTCTGCCCTGGTAGGAGCCTAGGACATTAGATGCCACAACTCAGTATAGAATTACTAAAACCTTGTTTAAATCTTCCTAAAAATTGACAGGACTATTTGGATCTGTAACTCCCAGACCAGAGAGCTAATCTGTGCAAGTTGCTATTCCCTGTGGGTCTCTTGATCCATCTATTAACCCTGCCACTGGACCTTCTTCTACCTGTGTGTGACCATAGATACTAATCAGCCTTTCTTATTCTCGATAGAATTCCTAATATCACAGAAATCAGACGAACTCACAATAGCTGGTGTTCACATTTCCTTCCTGATCAAGATAAACACACATAGCTAGTTTCATAGACAGGTATAATCCCATCATTTTTAAAATGTGGGGGAAAAAAACTAAACAAATCAACAATTCAAGACTCATCCATCACCAATACCCTCCAGTGGCCTTGTTTGGGAAACTGTAGCTCTTTTGATATAAGAAAATAGACTTTTTAAAAAATATATATATTTGAGAGTTACAGATAGAAAGAGGGAGAGACAGAAGTCTTTCATCTGCCTGTTCACTCCCAAATGGCTGCAATGGCTGCGGCTGTGCTGATCCAAAGCCATGAGCCAGGAACTTCCTCTGGGTCTCCCAAGCAGGTGCAATGGCCCAAGTACTTGGGTCATCTTCCATTACTTCCCCAGGCCTTAAGCAGAGAGCTGGATGGGAAGAGGAGCAGCCAGGACACTAACCTGAACCCACACAGGGTGCCAGTGCTGCAGGCGGAGGCTCACCCTACTATGCCACAGTGCTGGCTCCAGAAAATACACTTAACAATCTAGAACAATACCTGAAAGGTATAATAAAATTAATTATGGCGATGATGAAAAAAGAATTTTACAAATATCTTTAGATATTATGAATATATAGCATAATGTGAGAAAAATTCAAGGCTATACACCAAAAAATTCACATACTGATTTTTCCAGACATTTATTGCTATTTGACCAGAGCCATTAGTGTGGCCATATGATTGAGTTTTGTCAGTAAATATGTGCCAATTCTGGTGAATTATTTTAAGAAATGGGTGTACCTTCCTGCCCTTTCTTCCCCTTCCATTTTCAGGACATAGGCAGAAAAACAAAATCAGAGAAATTTGCATTCCTGAATCATTCCAGGAAGAAACTCCTTTGCTTGTGGCACCAACCAATACCAGACTCTTATGTGAGTATGAGTGAAAAATTAACTTCCATGTCATGTAAGTCATATTACATTTTGTACCACATGCTAATGTAGCTATGGCCACCCTAATTAGTTAAAATAGTAAGTTAAATGGCTAAAAGCACATACTCTACCTGGGACAGCTTGTTATGGCTGAAAGAGGGACATGACAAACAATTGGTATTGAAATTAGAATTAAAATGAGACTGTAAGAAACTGGAGAATGGGGCTAAGTTATGGTACCAAAGAAACAAAACCAGCCATAGCTGATTATTTTTGAAGCAGGATATAGCTATACAGGGACTGATTACATTATTTTGTCTAGCTTTGTTTATGTTTTCCATTTTTAAAAAAGTTACTTTATGTTCATCTACTTGAAAGGCAGAGAGAGAGACAGACAGAGAGAGAGCGAGAGAGAGCGCTTCCATTTGCTGGTTCATTCTCAAAATGCTTTTAACAGACAAGACTGGGCCAGGTCAAAGCTGAGAGTCTCAAACTCCATCCAAGTCTCCACACAGGTAGCAGGGACTCAAGCTCTTGAATCATCATCTGATGCCTCCCAATATGCATCAGAAGGAAACTGGGTAACAAACAGAATAGCTAAGATTTAAATCAATACTCTAGTATAGAATGCAGGTGTCCCAATGAGCACTTAATCCACTGTGCCAAAATGTCCACCTCTATATTTAACATTTTTTTAAATTTTATTTATTTGACAGGTAGAGTTATAGACAGAAAGAGAGAGAGAGAGAAAGAGAGAGAGAGAGAAAGGTCTTCCTTCCATTGGTTCATTCCCCAAATGGCCAATACAGCTGGTGCTGCGCCTATCCGAAGCCAGGAACCAGGTGCCCCTTCCTGGTAACCCATGTGGGTACACGGGCCCAAGCACTTGGGCCATCCTCCACTGCCTTCCTGGGTCACAGTAGAGAGCTAGACTGGAAGAGGCGCAACCGGGACTAGAACATGGCATCCATATGGGATGCCGACACCACAAGCGGAGGATCAACCAAGTGAGCCACGGCGCCGGCCCCTATATTTAACATTTTATACAGTAAATGCTGAACAATGAAAAACAGAATAATAAGGATATTTCCTACAGGCCTAAGATGGGAAAACCCAGGCATCAAAAGATTAATGACAGAAATGAATTCAAAACTAAAATATATTCTGAATGTATAAAATTCAAAATGACAGTGTAAAAATATCCACACTCCCATTAGTTACTAATTGAAAGTTATTATTTATTCATGAATCTGAAAATAAAAATATGATAAAAAATACTTTTCTGACTATATGAACTGCATTTCAGAATATCCAAATCATAAATAAAATTTCTTCATAAAATTTCATGGAATAAATGCTGTGGGAACATTAGATTAGAAAACCTGCCATTTTGCAGTCCCTGATGAAATGAAGCCTATATCAAGAGACAGGCAACGATCATCAAGGTATACTAAAACCACCTCTGTGAGCATGATGGAGAACTTCCTAAAAGAAGAGAAGGCTGACAACACTGGACCACAGTGCTGAATCTTATCTTCACTAAAAAGGACATACGGGATTATGTCCTTCCCACTAACATGTATAGCACCACCTATTCCTGCTCCTTCCCCAAAAAATCTCTAAATCTAATCAAGACTCTAGATTAAATACCAAGCTACAGAGGGGCCAAGGTTCAGGACACATCACCCCAAATTACAGCACCTTGGCATTTGAGAAAACAGTGGAAGGAGGGAAGTCATTCTCACCTTCTGACCTTCTGCCCTGAAGCTAGTCATGAAACCAGAGAAGTTACTTTTCTGACCTTCTCTTGAAGCAGATCCTAAGACCCTCAGTGAAAAAAATGCCCTTGCCACACTTGGAGGAAAGGAACATCCTTATCTCTGAAGACGCAGGCCCACGGAGTAGAATCTCACCAACTAAGAGGGTACCTCAACAAGTCTATGGGAAGCGGAATTGAAAGATAAGCTTATTTTCGGTACAAAGATTTTTTTTTTAAGAAAACTTTTATCTAATGAAAATAAATTTCATAAGTAAAGCTTTAGGAATATAGTGGTTCTTCCCCCCATATCCACCCTCCCACCCCCATTCCCATCCTACCTACTGCTCCCTCTCCCATCCCATTCTTCATTGTTTCATTTTTACTTATATATCTTTATATACAGAAGACCAACTCTGTAATAAGTAAAGATTTCAACAGTTTGCACCCACACAGACACACAAAGTATAAAGTACTGTTTGAAGACAGTTTTACAGTTATTTCTCATAGTACAATTCATTAAGGACAAGGTACTACATGGGGAGTAAGTGCACAGTCACTCCCATTGTCGATTTAACAATTGACACTCTTATGGATAACATCAGTGATCACCAGCGGCTCTTGTCATGCGCCCCAAGGCTATGGAAGTGTTTGAGTCCACAAACTCCGTATGTATTTAAACAGGGCCATAAGCAAAGTAGAAGATCTCTCCTCCCTTCAGAGAAAAGTACATCCTGCAAAGAAGTTTTGAGATCTACACATACATTCATATATTCATAGAAAATAGGTATCATTAAAAAAAAACTATGTACGCAATTCCAGAGTTTTTCCTCCCAACAAAACAAATTTAGCTTTTAATTTCAATTTCCATGAACTTTTTGAAGTACCTACATAGGCCTTACTAAGTTGCCCCCAATTTATTCTGATTAGATCATGCTCCCTGTCTCTAATTCTATTTTTTCTAAGAACTATCCAATTCTTCATCAAACCTAGCATGAAAATTACACAAGTTTACTCATTTCCTCAGGTTTTTATTTCCCTCTGAAGGCTCCTGTGTCACATAAAATTTGTGCCAAATAAATGTGTATGCTGTTCTCTTAATAACCTGTCTTTTGCTATAAAGATCTCAGCTATGAAGCTAAGATGGGAAGGAAGGCTATTTCTGTTCCTCTATGGAAGAAGAACTTGAACACTACCACAAGGAAGCAAACAGACAAGTTCATAATATAGAGCAAATGATCCAGTTTCTCCCATACATCAAGGACAGTGTGGGGAATGGGATAAAAGAACTATTAGAAAATAAAGGAGACTTAAGCAATTTAACAACTCAGTGCAATGTGTGACTCTCTTTTGAATTCCTCTGCAAATACAACCAGCAACAACAAGATAACTAGAAATGCGAATATTAGATAACATGAAGGGATTTTTATTGATTACAGTAAGTATGATGATGGCACAGGTTTTCAGTAAAAAGGGGGATATCCTTATCAGTTAGAGATACATACTGAAGGATATTCAAGTGACAAGATGTGATATCCAGGATATACTTAAAACACTCATAATAAAAAAGAAAAGGAAATGGAGTCTGTGAAACAAGACTGGAAAATACCATTAATGATTAAAGTAGGGTGATGCACACAAGCATGCTTATCATACAATTAGTCCTCTCTGTTGGCACATATTTGAAATTCTTCAAAATAGAGACTTATAAGGTACAAGTTCAGAGTCAGACATTGAAAAACAAGCTCCTCCACCTCCATCTGCAGCAAGCTGGGCAGACCATCCCTCTGCTACTGCCGTCCTCTGTGGTATCACAAGCACAGGCATCTCTTCTAAGAGTGATCCAATACTGTTCCTGAGATTTTCTTCCAAGCCACTAAGATCCATTGTCTGTGTTTGGATACTGACCCTTTTAGTACTTATATATATACAGGCCACAACCTTAAATCTCAACTGCTCCCTATCCAGAGAGACTGTAAGTGACCATCAGGTATGAGACACATCCCTATTCAGAGATCAAAATGTGAGAAAACATGCATTAAAAACAATGGAGGCGGGCATTCCGTCCAGGAGTTACTATCAGAGTGCTTGGGTTCAAGTCCTGGCTCTGCTTCCAATCTTAGTTTCTGCTAATCCGTAAACTGAGAGGTGGCAGATGATGGTGCAGGTATGCCACCCACAGAGAAGACCTGGATTGAGTTCTGGGCTTCTAGATTTGGCATAGTCCAATCCCAGCTGTTGCAGGCATTTGGAGAGTGAATCAGTGGATGCAGAATATGTCTCCTCCTCCCTCCCCATCCCTTTTTTCCTCTCTGTTTCTCTACCTGTCAAATAAAATAAATATAAATGAATAAAAATATTTTAAAACTCCATGGAGAGGAATTTATGAAAATAAAACCATTGATGACAATGGCATTTTCTAAATCCCTACAAGGCACCCCATTCTTTGGCTCCACAGATGACTCTACTCTATTTCCTATTGTTGTTGGGTTATTTCTATCTCACGTGTCTCACCAACTACAACACCTCCATTTTTTGAGATGCTACTGCCACTGGGTCGACAAATGACAAGTCCTCAAAATGTCCATGATGGATGTTTGTTGCATGAATAATAAATATGCAAATCTTAAGCCAAGAAAAGAAATATAACATATGCAAAGAGGTGGAGGAATCTAAAGCCCTTCTGTAAAACGTTCTGGATGCTAATTTGAGAAAATCTATCAAGAAATTGTGTGTGACCAGCTTTCCAAATTGAGTCAACATTCATGAGGAAGGGCAAAATACACTGCATCTAATGATGGATGAGAATGCACATCTGCTTTACAGAGAGGCTCACTGTACACAGGTTCTAGTAATTTCCAAATGCCATCAAAAATACAGGATTGAGAAAACCAGTAAAAATATCACCTTTGAGAAAAGACTTTTGTTGAAACTTAAATACAAGGTTTTCCTTCAAGTCCATGTCCCAAGAGAGCTTTATAAATGGAGGCCTTAAATGAGGCTTTCATGGTATTTTGTTTTCTAAGACCCCTCAGATAGGAGATAACTCATATGACAATTCTACTTAATAACTAATCATGGTAAACACAATTTAGTAAGTTTTGTTATGCACCTAGCACTACATTCAACTTCTTTCTAGGGCTGTCATAGTTTCATTGAACCCTGACGCACAGGTCCTGTAGCTTTACCCATGACTTATCAATCCTAGCAACAACCTTGAAATGCAAGTAACACTTATATTTGGTAACTGGCCCAAACAATAAGTTGTTCTTAACCTAAACACACAAGTGTTATACAAATGATCTGTGATGAAGGATCAGGATTTTACCCCCAGTCTGCCACAGAAAAATATACTTGTAAAATACAATGAAAACAAATCCCTGGAAAAATTAAATAGAAATGCAAGCATTCAAAATAAAAGTTCAAATTTGTTGTGATTAGCTTCAACACTTACTCTGCCGAACTAAAAGTTTCTAAATCCTCACTTTCACTTTCTGTGATTAATTGGTCACACAAGCAAGGCCATTCCTTTAGTAGAGCTGCACAGCACTATTTTGTTACCATGCTTACAAGGGTCCAAGGATCTTCCATCTATTAAAAGGCTGATCATTCTTTTAGATGCTAGTTCATTATTTTTTAAATTGAGATGACTGTTAGCTTTTTATTCTGTGTTGAAAGTAATCGAAAATAGAAAACTTTTAGGTTTTGTGCTGCTTTGTGATACAACTGCTATGGCACTGTGACAAATATAAAACTGTGAAATACTCTTTGCACCAAGGGAATGCTGAGTGACAAGGACAACAGACAAAGAGTGAAAAGCGTTAGGTACACCCCTTCCCATCCTAAACAGGAAAGGACTTTCATTCAGATCCATCCAGAAAAGTAAGTAGCTTTTAGTAAAACAAAAAAAAAATAAATACTTAAGAGACCTTGAATATAAAGTGACACATAGAATTCTCCAACCTTCCCTGCCTCTGAAGCAGTTCTCAGTTACCTAACAAAGACGATGCCATAATACATCCACAGACAAAATACATCTCCTTGAAGGAAAAGGGGGAATGGGGAAAAAAAAAGGCAGATTCTTGGATATTTTTTTAAAATGTGCTCTAAAGGTCCAACTACTTTTTATTTTATTTTTTTTTTCTTTTTTACAAAATCACCATAGCTTACATGGCCTTGGAAATGAGTCAATGGGATAAACCCATAGCTTCTCTGGCTACTCAAGAAATTAGTGATTAGTGAGAGAGGGTACTCTAGGAGGATGTACACTATGGAGGAGAGAAATTACTAGACAAGAGTAAGCAATCTGGAGCAAACTCAATCTGAAGGAAACAATTAGAAACTGGCACAGGTCCCAAATCAATAAGCAGAGGTGGCTATGGGCAGTGAGCATAATGGCTGGGTAATGAGAACTAAAATGCAGGTAAGCCAGTGATGGGAAAGCCACAGCTCTGCAGTGTCTCTCTGCTGACACGAGGGTCATCTACCAGGAGGCTGGAAAAGACTCGTCTGAACAGGCTCTTGCAGCCAGCTGTCCCCAGTGTCACAGCCTGCGTGAAGAAACAGTCCTGCTGTAGTGTTCCCAAACCTGATGAGAAATAAAGCCCTCATGGCTTGCCTTGTCAAGGTCTGGGTACAGTCCCAAAGGGAAAAACACTTCTTACAGAATAGTCAGTGGATTCACACAGCTTCAGAGCTGTATTTGCCATTAGCTTTAATGGAGGATCTGCTAATAAATTCTCCGCTTCTGTGCCAAACAGGTGTAATTCGGTAATGTAACTATAATTGAGTGATGTCAACGCAATATAATTTGTAACATTTTTCTAACAAATTATCTAATTTTTTTTCTGAAAAGATATCTGTGATTCCATGTGTTAAGTTGCTTTAAAAGGCTGGCATACCGTGCTAATGATAAAGATCTTTAATTGATGGAAATGTTAAGCTAAGAATTATTAGCTAAAAATTATCTTAGCTAATTCTTTATACACTATTCACTTTTTAAACCTAACACAATTTCATTTTCAGCTGGCAAATGTTTTGAATTTGTGACTTGTGGTCCACAGGTATTTTATGATTATGCTAATTCTGCTGGAGAGATTCTTTCTCAATCCTGCAACCTAGCCCTTCCGTTCCCTGCACAGTTCCCAAGCCAGATCGACAGGTTGCCACCTCAGGGTCTACAAGAAGGCAGCTCTCCAGCTTGGGATCCCTGTCTCTTCTCCTGCCATGTACCTGTCAGTGATGACCGTCTCAAAGGCACAAAGTCCAAACTCTCTTCCTCCATGAAGCACTATATCCAGAACTACTCTATTCTACTTCACACTCCCAGACACTATGAGGTCCTTAGACTTCAGAACCCTTTGCACCTACTTATTCTCTGATCATGGTTAAAGCCCATTCCTCCTTAGGGTTCCAGCTCAATGTCTTGCCTCAGGGAGAACATCCCCTGCTTCCGATTAAGGCAGGTCCCTCATTCATTCTTCTACACCAGCCTTCCTTTCCCTTGCTGCATTAACCGTAGTCATCACAAGTACTGTGTCTCTTCCACTAGCACCAGGCCATCAACAGGGCCTATGTTGAGTTTTCCCCAAATCTAGTAGAGAGCACATAATACCCTATATCTGAATAAAGAATGGACAAAGGAATGTACAAAAATTATCTCTGTGTCTCTTTCTCTGTCTTCTCCATTAGTTAGTGACCCCCAAAGGCAGCATATTCCTCACTGTTGACACCCGGATATCTAACTAGCGTTTTATAAATAATGGAAATGAGCAAACCTCACCAGAACTAAATTAAATTTCTTCTTCTAGACTATCACCATAAGGTTAGCCATAAAAAATTCAGTCTCAAAAGATTATACTGTCTTATACTGCTGTGTGGATCCAGTGTCATATCACACTATAGGACACTGTAGAGTAGGAGGAATGATATTTAGAACCAAAAATCAGTTTCAGGGTGATCACCATGTGTGACCATCTTCTGCATTTAGTTAAACAAAGACATTGCCCTCAATGAACTCATTGTGTAGTTAGAGATATAACTGAAGAACATACATCAAGAGGTACCCGTGAGTAACATAAGAGGAGTTCTAGGAAAGACTCCAGCTGCCCAGTGAGGGACAGAGAAGATGCACTAGGGGCAGTTTTGATAACAAGTCTCTTAACCAGTTGGATATCAGGATTGTAGATGCAGTGAAAAGGAACGAAGGTTTGAGAGATAGGCTTTATTCCTTGGTTCAACGGCTCTTTACCAGTTATGATGTGAGGCCCTGGGAATTCAGTGGTAATTAAAACAAAGTCTTCTGTCAATGGAGGTTACTTTCTAATGGTAGAGACAAACAAAAATAAGCAACATGCCAGGTGTTGATGTGTGTTCAAAAGAAAAACAGGACAGACTAAGAAGTCAAGCTGATTATACTGCTACCCAAAATAGGGTGGTCAGGGGAAGACCTCTCACAGCAGTGACACTGAACAACTGCCCAAACAAGGGAGGGTATGAGTCATGCAACACCCTACAGGAAGAGCAGCCCAGCAAAGGGAATAGCAAATCTGTTTGCAGAGTACAGAATACTAACCACTTCTTTATTAAACTGCTGTCTTTGTTCTCTAGGGTCTGAATGTTCCTGATAAAACTGATTTAATTTTACTTTTTTTTTTCCTAGAGACAGAGTGAGAGCAAGAGAAGAACCAAGAAAAAATACAATCGCTGGCTCACTTCCCAAATGACCCTAATGGCTGGGGGATGGGAAGATCCTAAAGCCAGGAGCCACAAACTCAGTCTTGGTTCTCCCACATGGGTGACAAGAACCTAATCACATGAGCCATCACAGCTGCCTCCAAGGGTCTTCATGGACAGGAACCTGGAGTTAAGAGACAGAGGCAGGTATTTAATCCAGATATTCTGACATGGAATGCGAGCATCTTAACAATTATTTAAACTGCCAAGTTAAACACCCACCCCAAGACTGTTCATATTTTGTTTTATTAGGACAATACTCATTATAAATATTCTGGCATACTCTGGATCAGCTACATGGCATCTAAATCATGCATAATTGCATGAAATTTCTGTACTTGCATTCTGGTTTGCACTTACAATTATGGTAGTATCAGGTTAAAAGAGGCAACCTTACCACTTAAATAATGTTGTTGTGTCCCAAGACCTCAGAATAGAGGTGGTATACAAATGAATCATGCTAGGAACAGCAGCCATGTGAGGGGAGTGGAATCACCTCACACAGGCAAAGGTTATACAGGCAGGACAAATTGTACAGAACCTTTGTTGTAACAGATATTCCATATTGATATTTCCAGAGATGATTCTGTTTAGATAAAACAGTATTATCTATTAAATTATGGTTTCTAATTTGGTTTTACTATTTTTATTGTGTTTAATTTGTAAATATGTTTGCCTAAGAATGGTACAAAGTATGTATCTAGTCATTGTATTTTGTTTATTTCAATAACTCAACAATAAGAAAAAGAAGTCAACATTGATGCGAAGGGCATCCACATGTCCCTCAAGTTCACCCACTCGATCAGTAGTGGTGAAAACAGTGTTTGTTTTCCAGAACTGCCACCATGTAACAGCTCTGGGTGGTTTCCAAAGAATCACATGGTAAGTAAGTACAGGAAAGAAATGAGGTGAGTATCTTTGATAGGAAAAAAAAAAAAGGACTGTGCCTAAGCACTGTCACTTTTCCTCTCTGTAAACTATGGGACACAGAGGCTGCAATTTATAGAGCATATAGGTAAAGCCTCCTTCAGAACATCTAGCCAAATGAAACATTAAACAGAAGCAAGTTCTTGTGGGGAAGAGAGACATTGAAGAAGCTCTGATGAAAGTCTCACTGTACTCTGGTGGCAGATTAAACAAAGAGCCAGAAGAAGAGAAAAGCATCATTAATGCAAAATAAACCCAGCCAAACATATTTGTCCTGCAACACAAGGCTCTTCTGTGCCAAGGAAATTGATTGAGAGCTAAGATAGTCATATGGAAAGCTCTGGCGGTTGTTGAAAAAGGTCTTTGGGCCATAGAACTGTATAAACAGTACGGCAGAAGGAAAGCTGGCATCTAGAATCATATGGACAAGAGATCAGCTCTGAGACCTGTGAGATTTCTTTAGTGCCACAGGAGAAAATTAAGACAAAATAACACCTACGTTCGAAGGTGTGAAAAAGATTCAAAGAGATAATCCTCAAAGACCACTTAGAACCCTTCTTGGCACATAGTAAGGGCCACTGATGTGAGCCATGATATTCACAATGATACAGATCTGTGATGATATGAGTAGAAGTACAAGTCTCTACAGACAACCCAATACAATGCTTTAGTCCATTCTGCAGCCCTGGAACATTTGACATCCTCCACGGTTTCTGATGACTGACAATAGATAAACACATGAAGTATATTTAAGATTACCATTAAAATAGCATCATTTTCATTCAATCTCCCCCACTCCCACATAGTTCCTAATATGAAATATAAGGTTAGATCTATAGAAAGAACATAACCCAATAACCTCAGCGGGTAGGTGCTATTACTCTCCCTACTTTACAGATAAATAGGTGAAGGCCAGAGAAGAGGAAGGACTTCTTCAAGGACATAGAGCTCAGAGGCACAGCAGCTGAGATTAGCATCCAGGTGCTCTTGGTCCAGAATCTACCTCTTTAAACCTTGTACAACACTATTCCTCTGGGCATGTGTCCTTCCTCTAATTTCAATAGAGAGAGACTCCAGGAACTGCTGGCCACATCATTGCTTACTCCTGTAGATTTTCCAATTTCCACCTAAAGAAAATGAAGGTGTTTCATTTCCCAATTAAGCAATTCCCCATGTCACACTTATTGTTATATTGTTAGCTAATACAGAAGAAACCCAAAAAACTCACCTATGTGAACAGGGTTATAATAACTTTCATGAATCAAACTTCTGAAAATACTCTCCAAGACTTTACAATATGTCCCATCAACTAACTGAATCAATTTGCATGAGAACCCAATTCCAAAAAAAGATTATGTCTATGTTTCATCAGACAATAAAGCCATTTAACTCAATGTGACTTTTTTAAGCCAAAAAGCAGTTAAATAAATTAAAAATTTACAAACTGGAGAAAATTAATGATTTGAGGTACCTGGTTGTACCTTTTGCAGTGCTTTTTAAAAAAGAGTCTGTGTTGAGGTCAGCACTGTGATGCAGAGGATAAAGATGCGGCCTTTAATGCTTGCATCCCATATGGGAGCCAGTTCAAGCCTTGGCTGCTCCATTTCCCATCCAGCTCCCCTCTAATGAACCTGGGAAAGCAGCAGCAGATGGCCCCAGCACTTGGGACCCTGGACCCACGTGGGAGACTAGGATGAAGCTCCTGGCTCCTGACTTTTGCCAGGCCTAACTGGCCATTGCAGCCATTTGAGGAATGAACTAGTGGACAGAAGATTCTCTCTCTCTCTCTCTCTCTCTCTCTAACTCTGCCTTTCAAAGAAAACAAATACATTTGGGGGGGGGGGAGAGAAAGTCTGTGTCATAGCTTATTCTTCTCTCAAATTACTCTGTCCAAGTAGTATTTCCATTTATAAACAGCCACACAGCCTCTTTGAAGTAGAAGGAAACAGAGACCTTCAATGTTTCAAGGAACCTTCAGGTCCCCAAAAACCTACTTCAGAGGGAAGAACGGACAATTGTCCTTGAAGCATGAAAACACTAGTCTGGATGGCATCAAGGATAGGTAACAATCAGGCAGCTTTATATCTCACTGTAGCTGCACGGGCTGCTCAAATAGGAGGCCAGTAGCAGACAGAAGGACCCCTTGATCTAGGGCTATTTCCCGGCAATATCTTGCAGCTACAGTTGAGTCCTCTCACCTTGTGTGGCCTCCTCATTAGGAACCACATTATGGGCTATCATATTTTCTCCAGCTGCATACAAAGGCCAGGCCCTAGAATTGCTCTTGATCCAAGAAGTGTGACTGATGATGAGAACTCTGGCTTGCTGTTTGACATCTGGCCCTCAGGACTACATGAACCTGCTCTGAAAGACATACTCGTGCCACAGATGTGTTGGGACAGGTTAAGCTCCAGACTAAAGACTGTCAATGTCAATCAGTCACTGTTCTTAAAGCCCAACAGGCTTTTCATGTAAGCAACAACGGAAGACGATTCTGCAGTGCTCAATTCCATACCTCAATTAAGTCTTTGGATTAGAGGTCAAGTTATCCTGGTTTCCTGCCAAATGCTTGCCTTTCACTCTGCCCCTGCCAATTCATCGATAATAGCTTCTTTTGATAGCATTCATCCTTGAGCATGTCTTCCCATTTCCAAGTGACTGTTTCACTATTCTGCAGAATGTTCCGGCTTGTCAATGAACAATATATTATTGTCACATCAGCTGTCCCATAAAGAGATAAAATCTGGATCAAATACAGGTCTTGTTGTCGGGGAGAAGAGATAAGGTGAAGAATTAGTAGAAGAGCTGGGAAGAAGCATGCGATGATTGAAGTTTATGAAACATTTAAGAGGCTATTGAACACCTTGCTTTTTTTTTTCTTCTCCTTTGATTCTCTGGGTCTGCCAGATTCAGCCCGTTTGTTTTATGTTCCCCTTGTGATATATGTTTAGTTTGAGGCTGCTGACTTTGTGCCTCAGTTACAGGTGAAGGCCTCTGTGTTTTCTGGCCTTATCTATCCAGCCTCTTCTCTCTTCTCATAGCTTCAATTTCTAAAAATACATATACATTATTTCATATCAAAGAGGTTTCATCGCATGTCATAAACTCCTACAATAGATAACAGGTATCTGAGGGAATTCTTAAGTTCATTTCAGTTATGTTGATGTCTTTGATATAAATTTGTACCAATAATAATAGCTATGTATTTTTCAAGACATATACATATAGTAACAAGTTTAATCTTCACATAACCTTTGTAGGGGAGGTATTATTATCTCCTTCTGCAAATAAAAGCAAGGCTTGGAAAAGTTCATGGACTTGCTGAACACATAGGTCACCAATTATGCAGCTAGCACTGGGGTTCTGATCACTCAGCTATAGAGCTAGTATTCCTTATTTTTTTTTTTAGATTTATTTACTTACTTATTTGAAAGGCAGGGCAAAATAGAGGAGAGAAGGCTGGGGAGGAATGTTTCATCTGTTAGTTCACACCCAAATGGCTGCAATAGCCACATCTGGGCCAGGCTGAAGCTAGGAGCTAGGAACTCCATCCCGGTCCCCCACAAGGATGGTAGGGGCCCACGTACTCAGGTCATCTTCTACTGCCTTCTCAGGTGCATTAGAAGGAAGCTAGAACACAAACAGAGCAGCCAAGGCTCAAATTAACACTCCAATATGGGATGTGACCATTGCAAGATGTGGCTTAACCCACTGTGCCGTAACACGGGCCACTTAGAGCGTGTGTTCTCAGCATCAACGGGACACTGTTCCTGAGAAGGAGAGATACAACACTCAAATGTAACTTCAGAGTACATGTCACTGCAGAACGTGGATACAAGAATATAAATTAAGGATTTAACTTTGTCTCCTCCCTTCCTTTCTATCCTCCTGTCCTCATAACCTTACCATTTCATTCTCCAAAAGAAGCAATACCACATTTTGGCAAGTGTCCCTATTTTTGCACACAGACACACATTTTTACAAGTATTCCCATAATACATATTCTGCCACATACATGTGGCAGACACATACATGTCTTCCATGTCAGTTCATAGA
The DNA here is from genome assembly GCF_033115175.1 of Lepus europaeus. Taxonomy (NCBI): domain Eukaryota; kingdom Metazoa; phylum Chordata; class Mammalia; order Lagomorpha; family Leporidae; genus Lepus; species Lepus europaeus. Next base: position 34,795,133 of record NC_084835.1, read on the forward strand.
GATCTGTGCCATCCTTTGTTACATTGCAGAATCATTTCAACGTACAGACATTGACTATCATACCTGGTGAGTCTCCTTAACCAACATCTAATTTCCTTTCAATTGTTCATCACTATTAACAATGCTGCAATAAAGTCCTTTGAATCTTTGGTCAAATATATCTAGAGAACATATTGCTAGACATTTCCAAAAATTTCTAGGTCAAAATACTTCAAATTATAAGTGATACTTAAAATTATAAGTGATACTTCTAAACTGTTCATGCCAAAGTTTACCATCTTGATTTATATCTAAAATTGGGCTACATGTGTCTACATCCCCCACATTTTTGCTCACGGTGGCTATTATCTCAACCAAATGATTTTTCATTTAATTATGAAAACATGGGATTATAATGAGTCCCCCAAGGTTCCTCTTGAAATTCCTACTTTGATAGGATTATTGGACCAGTTTTAAAAATGAAATAATAAAAAGCAATTATGAGACCTCAAAATATACTTTTGCCTCTTAAAAGCAACTTTTTATATTTAATCTCATTTATGTGGTGACCTACAATTCTCTCCAGATTGAGTTACAGATGGATGAATCTCATGGAACTTAAACCAAAAAAAAAAAAAAAAAAAAAAAAGAGAGAGAGAGAATGGAATAGAAAGACTTTTCAGTAGGGAAATTATGATTCTCCAAGGTCACTGGAGACAGTGAGAATTGTCTCCCATATCCCCAGGCATAAACTAAAATATCCACTGCTTTTTGACAGTATAAATGCAGAATGTACCCCAGTCTGAAAAAAATGAGCAAATCCTGAGTGCAGAACTGAATCTCTGGGAGCTCTATAGGTGACTTCAAAGCATGAACTAGGTGGATCTGACTGTATCTTGAAAGGAGTAGAAAGAGTTACTCAAGTGGTTACCGCCCTGCAAGTACAGTCCCTCAAAGGAACTTCTACCTCCACTGTTGCTAGAATTGCATCTATCAACTTCACTTACTAAAGATGTTGTGCTTGAATTTCTAAAGTGACACCCAAAAGGTCTGATATCATCATCACAGAGTCACAGAGATATCATCATCATCACCATCATCATCTTGATCAAGATGAGCATGAGGGGACCATGAGGGGACTTCACAAAATTTGTGGAAAATCTAATTAAAGGTTCCAAAATAATTGAAATCCTTGCATAGTATTTTATAATACACAACTTTCACGAACTTTTTGAATGCCCCTCATACTAGGCTTACCAAACACTATGTTTATTCTCAAATCGCCCATAAAAAACAGTGCTCTAGATTTTTATTACTACGAAAATTAACTGAGAGGGTCCAGTGCTGTGGCACAGCAGGTAAAGCCAGCATACCATATAGGTGCCAGTTGGGGTCCTAGCTGCTTCACTTCCAATCCAGCTCCATCCTAACACACTTGAGAAAGCAGTGGAGGATGCCCCTAGTTCTTGGGCCCCGCACCCACGTGGAGGAACCAGAAGAAGCTCCTGGTTTATGACTGGCCAAACCCTGGCCATTGCAACCATTTGAGGAGTGAACCAGTGGAGGGGAGATATCTCTCATGCGTGCCTTTGCCTCTCTTTGTCTGTAACTCTGACTTCCAAATAAATAAATATTTTTTTAAAATAACTGTGAGAAGGTACTTGTGAAGGTAGGAGGCTTTTTTTTTTTTTTTTTGACTGACAGTTTTGGAGGCTCATAATCCAATATCAGATACCCCCATTTGTGTGGTTTCTGTTGAAGACAGTGGATGGATGACAAGCACATACAGAGGATGGACCATGGGAAGCCAGGAAGCAGAGAGGCAGAGAGCACACTTCAATATAATCTCTCCTTATAAAGCTACCATAATTAAACATGGGCTCCACTCCAGCAACCTAACTCAATCTAATCTCTTCCAAAAGGCCCCTCCTCTAAATAACATAATTGGATTAAGTTTACACTTTCAGCACCACTAACATCAGACTTTGGGCACCAAACTTTTAATACATGGGCCTTTTGGGCACCCAAACGAATATTTAAAACATAGCAGGTAGGTTCCATTTTTAGATTTTACTGATTTTACAGATGCAAATAGAAGGCCAACAGTTAAGAAGTGATAAGGGCTCAATCACTTCTGTGTTACTTCAAAAGCTATGCTGGCTACCATTACCCTACATTTCCTTCCACAAGCATAAAATAAATGTAGCCCAGAACAGCAAAAAAGTCCCACAGGGGATGCTGGCATTGTGGCACATAAGCCAACACCTATAAAGCTGTCATCCCATATGGACACAATTTCTAGTCTCTGCGACTTCACTTTCAATCTAGCTCTTTGCCAATGTACCTGGGAAAACAGCAGAAGATAACCCATGTGTTTGTGCTCCTGCCACCCACACAGGAGACCTGGATAAAGCTTCTGGCTCCTGACTTCAGCCTGGTTTAGTCTCAGCTGTTGTGGCCATTTGGGGAACGAACCACTAGATGAAAGATATCCACCCCCTCCGTGTGTTTATGTGTGTGTGCATATATATATAACTCTGCCTTTCAAGCAAATAAATACATTTAAAAAAGAATCCCATAAGAAGGATGAAAGAAAACAGTATCAGGCAATGTATGTAAATATAATGAGCCTGAGTATGAGCCTTTTGTTTGACAACGTTTATATGTGACCAAAAAAAGAACATGGACCCAAGGTTCACAAGCACAAATATCTAGGGGCCAAGACATATGTAACATACATGAATAAAGAGGGCCAAGTATATGACAAAAACAGTAGTGAGAAGCATGGCGAACTGAAACACACGCCCCATCTGAAGAGGACAACCCCTTGACCTAAGCACTCCCATGTGTTCAAGCAGCTCAAATGCTGCCAGATTAGGAAAAATGTTGAAAGTTTTTCAAAAGCAGTGAAAAATTCAATTTTGATAGCAAAATGTTCTTTCCCATTTCTAACATCTAATTTCAATGTATTCCTCTGACCTTCACACACGAGCTGTAACATGGAAGGAGTTGAAGGAAAACTGAGACCCTTACCTAGCATCCATCTGGCCTTCATCCTAACACATCCTGATCTTTCTCATGTGCCCAGAGACAATATACCCAAGGAAGATAGGCCCTGCCTATCTAGGATCAAACTGGCATGCCTCAGTTTTCAAAGGTAAATAAATTCTCTTTGGCCACTGTCTGGGAAAGGATGCACATATGACCCAGATCTAAGTAAAGAATAAAAAGAGATCTGCCAAGAGACTTTAAAGAAAGATTTCCTTCCTAAAGAAACAGTGAGAAAGAAAGGCTCACCACCATTGTCCCCTTTCCTTCTATCTTAAATCAGATGTTAATCTGGGACAGGGTGGTGTTGAAAGCTCTGACAGCTGTTTTGTGAGGATGAAGCAGCAATCCTGAAGATGAAGACCAGCGCGCTGCCAGCAGTGGAATCAAAGCATGGAAGGTGCTTGGATCCTTGTTAACCCCAAAGCTACTTATCTCAAGGCTTCTTGTGCACAAAACAGTAAGTATCCTTGTATCACAGGGCGCTATTAGTTGGGTTTCAGGTTACTTGGTATGGAGTCTATTCCACCGAAGGATTTATCTCAATCTCACTTCAGAGTTCTACCTTTTGTTTACAACATCCCTGATGCAGGAATACTTCAGCAATATCAAGTTTATGTAGTTAGAGTCTGCAACTAGACGTGAGAAAAGATGCTACCACTTGAGAACACCCACACTGCCTCAAAAATTTAAATTATGCCGTTAGCTTTTCAAGATGGATGAAATCCTTTACAGGATCATACAACAAGAACTAAACTGCTTTCACAGTTGCCAGGCAACTGCATATATGCTGCCTAGAGACAAAATTCACGACCCTTGACTCCCCGGAGGGGGTCTTTATCTACAGCTGATATTCAAGTGCCCAAGTTTGACACTTTCCATCCAGCAAAGGTCATGGTGTACGTCTGGGCTATAATACAATCGCAAGCTCATTGCACTGCCAACTTATATCATTCTTGATCACATCATAAATTGTGGTTTCTGCAGGCAAAGCCAAACCACAGAGCAAAGACTATCCTGGGGCATAATTCCCCATCCTCTGCCCTGTCTCATTATATAGGCTGATTGGGTTCCATCCAGGCAAAAGCAAAGAACATGTGAAGGTTCTTATCAGCCGAAAAAGTCACTGTCAGGTGAATAATTTTGTCAACATCTTCCAACATTCAAGGAAAGTTTGAGTCTTCATGATGAGTAATGTGATTAACTTAATCATGCCTCAAGAAACATCTACCCACCCCATGAGTCATTTTAAACACACACACACACACACACACAGAGGCTAAGATGTGTTATCATTTTATTAGTAAGGAAATCTCAGAATGAATATATAGACTATGTCCCTAACCTTGTATTTCATATTAACCTGAATGTTTCATCTTCACAAGTGAATTTTTAGATCAATTCATAGAATTATGTGGAGATTCTGAGATCGCAAAGCCCAATCCAGTACATAGGAGGCACAATTCCTTAGTGGTAAACACAGAACACAAATTGATTCCCATTCTACCACCCTCCCCCCAAAGAATACACTTGTCACTCATGCCATTAATCCCGAATTAACGTAAAGATGAAAGTCAGTGACAATTTAATTTCAAACTCTCCACGTAGCTACTACATGCCATGTTCATCAGAATGAAGTTTCTTTGTGTAGGAGCCACCCCCTTACCACCAAATCCCTCCAAATGAATGGTGGCTTTAACATACACACTTTAATTCTCTCATTTAGCAAGCATGGAGGGCAGTAGTCCAGGGCTAATAGGTATGACAGTTCAACAAACTCATTCCAGACCCAGACAACTTCCAACTGCCTGTTCATTTCTGGAGAACAGCTTTTCTTTACGTACTCAGCGGCAGCTAATTATGTCTGCATCCTAGTCAACCTCAGAGGGGACTCTCCAGGACCCTGTCCCTTTTGAAGATTGTCCTAGTTTTGGTGCCCCTGAAATAACAGCTTGAGGCAAGAATCAAAAGAATGGTTTTGGGCAGCTTACTATAAAGATCAACTCAAGAAACTGGAGTGAGAGAGGAGACTAAGAACTTGAAGCAAAGGGGAAACATCCAATAAAACGTGTGTTTGCAATGCTGGGGGACCCGTGAGTAACTGTGTGGAATACATTTCTCAACTGCTCATCTAACTGACAGAAGGCTGAGGCAATCCACCACCTCCCATCCCCACTGACTGAGTATTGCACCTGGTGGTCTCCTTTCCCGGTCCATGCCTGTGTCTAGACTGGGAGGCCTTATTCAGCTTTAGAGCAAGCCTACTGTAGAAATTTAGATACCCAGCACAGCTGAACTTGAGATCCTGGCAGCACGCTGTGTGCCTGCCACAGGTGCACTGAAATGAAATACAGCTAGGTAATGTGTCCTGGTACACCTGCTACAAGAACAAGTCCAGAAAGTTGCTCATAAAACTTCTTACATCTGTGAATCTGGAGTGCCCAAGACTACCCTTATAAGCAGTGATTCACTGAAAAGACTCCCAGAACCCAGAAAAACCATCTGCTCAAGGTTACAGTTTGTTACATGAAAAAGTACAGATGAAAATCAGTAAAGAAAAAAGGTAACTAGGGAAAAATCGAGGAGAAACCAGGCACAAGTTTACAATTGCTTTCAATGAGTGGAGTCTCAGAGACGGTCTTTATGGTTCCTAGCCACTATGCACGATAACGTAGATGACGTACAGCCTACCAGACAAGCTCACCTGAGCCTTGATGGCCAGAGTTTTTATTGGGAGTCAATCACATTCACATGGATGGCCCACATGACTTACCTTAACTACCTTACTTAACTACCAACTCCACCAGCCTCCAGAGGTCAAATTGATACAGCATGGCCCAGAGCTTCAGGTGAATAAAAACAGCATTCACCATCAATCACATTGTCAGTATAAACTATAAGGAAAGGCCCCAAGTCTCAGATATACTAAGACATTCTTTTCAGGCAAGATATTTCAAAGGCTCAGAGGCTATTTTTTAAGAGTTGGGCAAAAGTCAATTTTTTTCTTTAGAATGTGTATAATTTGAACACCAGAAGCCTTCCAAGTTAACCTTTTGCTACACAACATAGCCAAAACCTAGACACTCGGCCATCCTCACCTTACAATGAAATTAGGAAATGCAGTCTTTGTTCTGGGCAGCTATGTGCCTCATTAGCATTTGGGAATTCTATTACAGCACAACACTGATTCCCAAACCCTAGCATATCAGAATCACCAGAGATATCATTAGAATCAATTGCAGGACTCCATTCTCAGACTTTCTGATTCAGTAAGTCTGGGTTGAAGCCTAATAAATTTGCATTTCAACAAGTTCCCAGGTTGTTGCCAAAACACATAACCACAAACTCAGGGCTGAAAACAACACAAATTCATTAGCTTACTGTTCTGTAGGTCTGAAGTCTAAGACAGGCCTCACCAGGCTAAACTCGTGGTATAGGGAAGCTACAGTCCTTTCTCGAGGCGCAAGAGCAGAATCTGTCTCCTAGATCACTCCCAAGATTAGTAGAATTCAGGTCTGAGGTTCCTGGTTTCCTACTGCTTGTCAGCTGAAGGCCATTCTCAAATTCTAAAGGCCCATGTTTCTTAGCTTTTTTGACCCCTCCCTCTGTTACCAAATCAGCAGTAGGGGCTTGGGTTCTTTTCAAGCTTTGATTCTCACTTATCTCTTGTTCTATCACCAAATCTCTCTACAACCTGGAAATATTCTCTCATTTCAAGAGTTCACATGGCTGGCGCCGCGGCTCACTTGGCTAATTCTCCGCCTGCGGCGCCGGTACCCTGGGTTCTAGTCCTGGTTGGGACACCGGATTCTGTCCCAGTTGCTCCTCTTCCAGTCCAGCTCTCTGCTGTGGCCCGGGAAGGCAGTGGAGGATGGCCCAAGTGCTTGGGCCCTGCACCCCCATGGAGGAAGCACCTAGCTCCTGGCTTCGGATCGGCGCAGCGCACGCACGCAGCAGCCGTAGCAGCCATTTGGGGGGTGAACCAACGGAAGGAAGACCTTTCTCTCTGTCTCTCTCTCTAACTATGCATGTCAAAAAAAAAAAAAAAAAAAAAAGTAAACATGGCCCATATAATCCAGGATAACCCCCCATCTCATGATCCACAGTCGTAACCACATACACAAAGCCTCTCTTACCAGGTGAAATAACATATTCTCAGGTTCTGGGGATTACAGTATGGCCATCTTTGTGGGGAGGGGACATAATTCTGCTTAGCACACCAATTCATGCTGATACTGCTAGTGTTCAGGGGAGACTTCACTTGAATACCCACCCTCTTCCACAGTGCAGCCTTATTTTACTTTGTTTGGAGGAGTCAAAAAAAGCCTATAAACAACAGATTTGCTGCAGTTTCACTGGGCTCCATGGCTACAAAAAAAAAAAAAAAATGAACTAGGAGAAAAAAGGCAGAAAGGGGGACCTAGAAACAGAGAAACAAGGAGCTGAACTCTTTCCCAGAATAATCAGCTTTTGCATTGTCTAACTATTTCTCTGAATGTATTCAGTGAAATTCTTGTGACAGAGGACAAGACAACCCAGGATCAAAAATAATATGTAATTCCACTAAAATTCAATAGGATTTTCTATAGGGTTCCACAATGTATGCTCGGAGTAAAAAGGAGGACAGAGTTTCTCAAAACAATCTAAGCGTGGACTATTTTCTTTGTGGACTCCTTGAAAAATACAGTAGAAAAGGCTTCTCCAAAAAAAAAAAAAAAAAGGATAGTAATTCAAGGTACTCTGATTTTCTAGATTGGTTGATCTCACCTTTGACTGCATCCTGGAATAATTTCAAGAACTTTTTAAAAAAGATTGATTGATTGATTTGAAAGTCAGAGCTCCAGAGAGGGAGAGATCTTCCATTCACTGGCTGACTCCTCAGATGATCACAATGTACAGGGCTGAGCCAGGTCAAATCCAGGAGCCAGGAGTATTTTCCACATCTCCCACAATGGATGGCAGGGGCCCAAACACTTGGGCCATCTTCTGCTGGTTTTCCCAGGCCATTGGCAGGGATCTGGATTGGAAGTGGTGCAGCCAGGATGTGAACCAGCACTCATATGGGACATTAGCTTTGCAGGTGATGGCCTTACCTGCTAGACCACAACAGGAAGAATTACTCTAGGTGATGACCTTGTTTTCCTGAGTCATTTAGAGTGTGGAGTTACTAACTACAGTGAGAAAACCTAGTATTGGTCTCTGTATTGTAATTCCTGTCCATCAAAAATAAGGGAGTGAGGATTGAAAGAGAAGAGATACCTTAGAGTAGTGGAGGGGGTGGGAGGCAGTACTAGCCAACTGTACAGTCAACAATATTTTCCTTCCCTGCTGTCATGGCATAATTTTAACTCTTTGCATTTCCAGAATTTAGCACAGCACTCAACAGAAAGTAGAAGTTCAGAAAATGTCATAGATGATGAAGTAGGAAAAGAAATCCTATTCAAAATGCACATCTTGTGAGAATCAAGCTTGAGCCAATCAAGCTTTAGTGTACATTACTCTAGTCAAGTAACTAGATCAGATAAGCAACGGGGATCCAGCATTTTCATTGGCATGGTATCAAGCACACAGCACTAAGCCAATAAATACTTGAAGTGTATATGAATGAATGAATGAATAAAATTTGGCATAAATATACAGGCCTCAGTATTCACACATTAGGTAATCGGGCAAGGACCAGAGAGGATGGAGCTCAAAACAGAAAGGAATTTGAGAGAATAGGGAGATATTTAATATAGTGCCTTTCATCCTCTACTTTTGTACAAGTCACCGAAAACATCTGATGTGGCAGGAAAACCACTACAAAGATCCCTGCTGAGATAAGACACACTTATTTGGAAATTCACAAGGGCCAGCATTGTGGCTTAGCAGGTAAAGCTGCCACCTGTGACACTGGCCCTATTAATGCCCTGGGAAAGCAGCAAAAGATGGCCCAAATGTTTGAGCCCCTGCCTCCCATGTGGGAGAACTGGAAGAAACTCTTGGCTCCTGGCCTGGGCCCAGCCCTGGCCATTGTGACCATCTGGAGAGTGAAGCAGTGGATTAGAGATCTCTTTTTGTGTGTTTGTGTCTCTCTCTCTCTGTAACTCTGCCTTTCAAATATATAAATAAAACTTTTAAAAAAAGAGAAATGTGCAAATCTCAGCTACCTCTAATTTATCTCTGTCTTTCCAACATACTACAATCCAATTCAATCTCTCCAGCTCTATTGAGAACCTTGGGAAAAAGAATTACACATTTGAGTCTTCTGTTTCTCCTGCTCCTTCTCTTTGCTACTAACAGGGAAGCTGCACAACTGTCAATTGCCCCTTTCTGAGGTAAGCAGCATTTCCCCTGTATCACCCAGGACAGACAGTACCAGTTTTTTTGTTTGTTTGTTTGTTTTAATTTTTGTTCTCTTAAAAGTCTTTTGGATATATGCATCCCTAACAAGTGTCCAGTCCACAGATGATACAGCCTGTCATTCAATGTTTTGTTATTTAATTCATGGTGCTGTTTATCATGGCTGCAAGACAATGAATGATTGGCATATCCAGAAAGTCTCACACCAGCTTTTCTCTTCTCCATTATCATTAAAGTTAAAATTATTTATTTATGAACCAAATAATTTATCTGAACATTTTAACAATACACTTAAACTTATGTAGGTTTTTATTGCAACCATGGTAGAGATGCAAATGCAAATATCACTTTGGTATAGATTATAAAGATTTTTCTCACTATCTTATAATGTATGGGGTTCCATTTAGGCCTTATACAATTAATACAAGCAGTATAATGAATTCTAAGCTGTTTCCTCAAGGAAAAAACAAATGGGTATCAGATGCAACTTCTCTGTAGAATGCAGGGTTTTGACATAGGATTTCCAGAACCACTCCAAAAGCCAAAGATTACTAACAAGAGCTATTAGTAAAGAGCCAAAACACTCTCCCATGCCGTTTTCAGAAAAACATATCTGTACTGCAACCTAGCAATGTGCTTCAAATGTCTGTGACTTTAAAATTTCATTCCCTGATCTGTTCTTCCAAAGACTATATGCACGTAATAAAAATATGCCCAAAGACAGATCATATATGGATATTCATTGCATCATATGTGGATTTTATTTGTTACCTCCCATATGGAGAGATAGGGAAAAAACAAATAAAGAACTTGTCAAACATTTTTTGTTTTCTATAAAGTGGATCACTACATAGTCATTAAAAATTATGTTCCTGAAGAATTATAGTTTATGAGAAAATGTACAAAAATATACATGATATATAACACAACAGCAAGATGTAAAACAGTAGAGTTTGCTTCCAGCATTTTAAGGCATATCTGCATATATATTTATATATTGGCATATTTTGTACATAGAACATGATCAACAAGTGTTTTTAACGTATAATGGTGTGTGTGGGTGTATATATAAAGACAATAACAAAATACCCTAAAACGTTGAGTAGTTATGGCTAAATATGGGAATTACTGAGATGTTTATTTTCTTCCTTACATTCTTCTGTATTTTCTAAATTTCCTCAACGCATATGTGCTATTTTTAGGTTCCAAAAATATTATATTACCAGTTTGTGGGCTAAATAAACCCATCGCTGTTTTCCCTGGAGTATTCCAGTAGTACAATCACTCTGTTCTGTATGTCTCCCTTTGCTTGTTCTCTCCCAAGATTCAGGGTTCTGAAGTCATAATCATTTGGATTCAAACTCTAGCTCTCTACTTTCTAACTCTATAAGCTTGGATAAGATCATTCCTCTTCCTGTGTGTTGCGATTCTCAAATAGAAATTTTGGGATGACAAAATGGGAAGTGGCAAGTTGCTATGCAACAGTTCTTCTCTCTCCCCCTCCTTCCTTCCTAATGGGAACTGACTTTGCGATTTTGTTCAGGTAGTGACTTCCCATATCCAGAAACATGAGGCTGGGACCTACAAGGACTTAGCTTTGAAGCTTACAATCTTCATTCCGGATCTGGTGCTGTAGCACTGTGGGTTAAGAGGCACCAGCATCCCATATCAGAGTGCTGGTTAGAGTGCCTTCTGGCCATTTAAAAAAAAAATTTAATACACAGATTGTTTTTATTTTTGTAACTTTGACACATAAATAATTGGAAATGCATTATTTAACTTTCAAATAATTGATCTTAGAGACAATATTGTTAATTTCAAGCTTAATAAAATTATTGCAAGATAGACTAGTCAACATGATGACAGTTTTTGGAAACTATACTAAAACTTGTTTAAAGCCTGGCCGATGATTTCTTTTTGGTATACTTGCCATATGCAAGTAATAGAAAGCTCAATCTCCTGTTGGTGGGAATGATCTTCTATGAATATTAATTATGTCAAAGTGATTCACAGTGTTGTTCAGATGTTTGGTGCTTTTTTGAATTTTTAATCAATTTCTGGTATTTTTTATGAGAATTCTCATTCCAACCTTATTACTAACCACATGACTTTGGTCAAGGTTTTGGACTTTTTCTGTCATTCTGGCCTCTTCTGATCCAGCTACCTGCTAATGTACTGGGAAAGCAGCAGAGATGGCCTGAATGCTTAGGTCCATGCCACTCACATGGAAGAATCATATGCAGTTCCAGGCTCCTGGCTTCAGCCTGGACCAGCCTGGTTGTTGCAGCCAGTTGTGGGGGCAAACCAACAGATGGAAGATAGTGCTCTCTCTCACTCTCTTTTTTTTTTATTTTCTCTCTTTCTCCCCTCTCCCAACTCTGCCTTTCAAATAAATAAAATAAATCTTTTTTTAAAAAATAAATTTTATTCTTCTTGTAAGAGATTGATTAGTTTGAAAGCCTCCTATCAGTTGGGAGGTTAAATTGTTAAGAGAGCTTCAGAAATCCTTTTCTTGACACTTAAAAAAACAAATGACATGTGGAAAAATGGAAATTTGTTCCTCCTTCTGGCCTTTGGAAACTGCTATCTGAAGATACCTGAAAGCACAGGAGCCAACCTGGAACCATCAGGGGACAAGACTGCAAAGAGTAAAGATGGGATTTTTTTTTTTTTTAAGATTTATTTATTTGAAAGGCAAAGTTATAGAGAGGCAGAGGCGGGGGGTGGAGGTCTTCGATCCACTGGTTCACTCCCCAGATGGCCACAATGGCCACAGCTGTGCTGATTCAAAGCCAGGAGCCAGGAGCTTCTTCCAGGTCTCCCACATGGGTGCAGGGGCCCAAGCACTTGGGCCATCTTCTACTGCTCTCCCAGGCCATCATCAGAGAGCTGGATAGGAAGTGGAGCAGCCGGGACTTGAACGGTACTCATATGGGATGCTGGCACTGCAGTCAGTGGCTTTAGCCACTATGCCATAGTACCAGCCCCAGGATCTGGGTTTTGATAATGTTGTTGCTGAGTCCTGGCATAGACTTTTTTTAAAATCTACATTTCACATTTGTGCTTAAGTCAGTTGAGCTGAGATTTCTGTTACTTCCATCTGAAAGTATCTGAAGTGATGCAGAAAGCAAATGTGCCAAGTTCAGGACAGACAGCTGAGCTCAACACATAAATGACCCCAAAGTTTTCCAGGAAAGACAAATGTTGCAACAGATGATATCCTGGTAAAAAGGATTTAATTCTAGTTCTTCTAAAACAACATGCTGAATAACAAAGACCTCTTTCAGCTCCTCCCTCCCTGTAGGCCTTGAACAACTGGCCAGAGGCCATACTTTTGTTAGACATTCCCTAGATAGAATAGGATGGATAGAGTGTATTCTATTAGATCAAAAGAAAGTATTTGCAACTTGAATATGCATGGGATACATTAACTGTGAGTCTTAATCAAGTAATGAAGACTGACAGCTTCCTTGGCCTATGCAGGTTGTACAGTAATAAAATATGCACATTTCTAAAGATGACATGGATAAGAGTCAAGGGACTGGGCAATTATTTTATTCAGTTCCATATCCCAGACCAAGCAACCTCCTTCTCCCATATCCTTGTGCATTTGATCATGATGGGGAATAATAAACCAGCCCGAGATACGCTTTAATCTTTTCTATTTCAGTGAAAAATAAAATACTGACTTTCTAAAGCTCAGAATATTATCTCTGATTTCTATCTAATAACCAAAAAAGATGTACAGGAGGGAACTTAAAATTATCATACCAGTAGTGCAAAGAATTCATGGTGTCCAAGCTTTAGGAGTTTGGTTTGCATACTTCTTTTTTTGTTTTGTTTTGTTTAAAAGATTTATTTATTTACTTGAAAGGCAGAGTTACAGAGAGGCAGAGGCAAAGAGAGAGAGAGAAATGGGTCTTCCATCTGCTGGTTCACTCCCCAAATGGCCGCAATGGCCAGAGCTGGGCCGGTCCAAATCCAGGAGTCAGGAGCTTCTTCTGGGTCCCCGGCACAAATGCAGGGGCCCAAGCATTTGAGCTACCATCTACTGCTTTCCCAGACAATGACAGAGAGCTAGATCAGAAAAGAAGCAGCCAGGACTTGAACCAGCACCCACATTATTGCCAGCACTGCAAGTGGCGGCTTTACCTGCTGCACCACAGTGCCAGCCTCCTGTGTGCTTCTTTTTAAAGATCGCTTCCCATCCCAGAGTGTGGTACTTGATAAGGGCTAACAGAACCCTGCTGGCCCTATTTCTATGTGTCATCCTGCCGCATTTCCAGTTAATGGCAGGACTGTAATGACTAGTAATTTAAATAATGGAGGCTGGAACAGAGGCAGCTATGAGGACACAATGCAGAAATTGCCACAGTTTATCAACATCCCTGGCACCCAGCTCTTCATTACCTCCTTGAATAGGGTCAAAGTTGTTAAAGTGATGCTCTAAATAGCGACTAAAACAAAGCAGCTGTTTATTCTTGATTTGGCATTGGGTATTTATAACAAACAAGTTACATTTTCCAGACACGGGTTATTAGACACAGAATGTAATTGATATTAACCAACTTTCAAGCTCCAGTAACTTTTTCTCACTACATGTCAGTTTAATTAAAAAAAAAAAAAACAAAACTTTAAAGTAGTGCATGCCAAATGGAAAACAACGCAGGAACACACAAAAACCTTAAGCTTTGTATACTTAGTGAAAAACAGTCACACCATTTATCTTACAGAACCCTTTAGAGGTTTGCTAGAAACTCAGAAGAGAAAAAAGTACTTTCTTTTTGAAAGGATACTCAAGTGATTTTTGGAAATGAGGCATTTCTCATTGTAATCTGCATTCTGTCCAGAGCTTGAACAGTATGGAAGAATGCCTAAAACTGATAATTATGCATCTACTGTACAGCAGCAGAGTTTAAACAATAAGTGACCCATGATCCAAATCGGACCCATTTCTCTGTTTCATTTGGACATACTATAATGGCTGACTTAGTGTTTTAACATTTTAAAATTCTTTCCAACATTTGTAAATTGAGAGATTTCACAGAAAAGGCTGGAAGCTCCAATCCTACTGGCGCCACACTGCCACATGATAACAAATGGCTAGGACTGATCAAGACTGCTCCCATTGAGTGGAGAATGCACTCAGTAATTTGCCTTAATCACACCACCAGATAGTCTCCCCATCTCTGAGACTGAATGTTAATGACTTTTCTTCTTAATTTTCTTTTTATTTATCTTAAGATCAAAAATGAATATTTTGTATTCCTGGGTCTCAATCACAAGTGAAAATTAAAGGTGGGTTTAGGGGGCTCAATGTTTCAAGAAAAAGGAAGAGATGATAATATTTATGGAAGTGAAGAATTTCTTACCTAACCCATTTTGCTCAGTCACAGAATCTTCCCAGCTGGCCTCCAAAGACATTGGAATGTGTGACCCTTTGTGAAAAGCCTCAAGCTAGAAGTTCTATGAAAGGCATACTAGACATGTGGACAGCTAGGTTCAGTCTCAGATAAAATTTACACAGACAAGAAAGGTGGAAAAAGCAAGTACTACACTTGTATGAAAAAAGTAAGCTAATGGTAAGCATGGGATTGAGGGCAATGAAGGAGAAACAAAGTTCCAACGTTCCACTAAAATTGTCTTGGCCCCTGGCTATGCTCCTTTCAGGGAGTCAGCCTGGCACAAAGGGAAGCTGCCTACAATCTCTGAAGTCATCAGGACATTCTTGGTAGGAGCTGTGCATCCGCCCACTGCCCCATCTGGAGCTGCAAACCTTAGCTGCACGCCGACTTAATGATCCCTCTTTCTCTGCAAGAAGGCAAGAGTGCTATGAGGAATGTTTGTCTTTAATAAAAGAAATAAGCACACATAGACACAGGGAGAAAATATTATTTCATGGCATACATATAATAGAATACAATCAGAAATAGTTTTCTAGTAAAATGCAGAACCAAAAGCATTAGCACCTAACAAATCTGAAATGGTGAAAAGTTACAAAGACGATTGTGCAGAAACAAGCTAAAAATGGTAACACCCTTGAGAGAACCTAAAGAAGGAGAAAAGTCTTTTTCATTAAATCCCATAGTAAAAAGAAAAAAATAATCCAGAACTCACTCATACAACCTGGGAAATGTAAGCAGGAATCGGGAAGGAACACGTCTGCATCACTTTCCTATCCTGTACAAAGTCCTACACATACATTTAGCACATTTTGACATTAAACAGTACTTCATATTTTTGTTCATGCATTCACTAAATATTTGTTCACTGTGTCCCATATGAGTCAAGCATCTCTACAGATGCACTGATTTAAAGACATGTTCTCCCTGCTGTCAAATTTTGAGTCTAACAAGGAGACATTCTGATGAAAATAATAATGAATATAAATATGATGGCAGTGTTATGTACTATGTAATAGGAATTGTGCTGAGCATTTTACATTACTTTTCATTTAATCCTTCATAAGTGCCCTCTGGCCAAGGTATTAGGATCTTCATCTTACAGAGAAGGAAGGCAAACAATAGAGTAAGTCATTGTCTAAAGTTATACAACTACAAGTGGAAGATCTGAGATGCAAACATTGCCTGTTCTCTACACACCAAACCAAGAGATCATCTGCTACAACAACTCACACCAGCAACAATGGAGACATGCCAAAAACAATAGATGCAGGGGGAAGACCCTTAAATGCTTTTTCATTTACAAAACACTTTCTCATATCAAAAAGTAAGCCTTCAGAATTCTTCAGCCCCAGAAGGTGGCATTGGCAGAAAACACAGTAGGCTTTCAGAATGCCTAAGTCAAGGTATGGATGAAAGAACTATAACTCACAGGTGGAAGAACCTAGGAAGGACTAAGCCTTTCAGATCCAGAGGCAAAAGGAAAAGTGAGATCTCCTCATAACGTAAATATTGGGACAAACATGATGGGTATTAGATGGACTACACATGCCTCTGTCAATTTTTAATGTTTCTAAAAACAAATATACTATAAAACTTGCACCATATTATCACACCAAAAGTCTGTCAAAAATAATGGAATTCATTAAAAGATGGTGGTGGGCTTTTGGAAAATTAGTTAAGATGCCTCTTAGGATGTCCTCACCCCACAGTGAACTACCTGCATGGGAATCCCAGCTCTGTTCTGTATCCCAGCTTCCAGCTAATGCACACCCTCGAAAGCAGCAGCTGATGGTTCAAGTACTTGGATCCATGCCATCCATATGAAAGACTTGGTTTGAGTTCCCAACTCCTAGCTTCGGCCTGGCTCAGTCTCAGCTATTTGTGGGCATTTAGAGAGGGAATTAGCCAATGGAAGATACTCCTTCCCCAACCCCCTCTCTCCTTTTCTCCTGCCTTTTTTTTTTTTTTTTTTTTTTTTTTGACAGGCAGAGTGGACAGTGAGAGAAAGAGACAGAGAGAAAGGTCTTCCTTTGCCGTTGGTTCACCCTCCAATGGCCGCCGCAACCGGCGTGCTGTGGCCGGCACATCACGCTGATCCAAAGCCAGGAGCCAGGTGCTTCCTCCTGGTCTCCCATGTGGGTGCAGGGCCCAAGGACTTGGGCCATCCTCCTCTGCACTCCCGGGCCACAGCAGAGAGCTGGCCTGGAAGAGGGGCAACCGGGACAGAATCCGGCGCCCCAACAGGGACTAGAACCCGGTGTGCCAGCACCGCAAGGCAGAGGATTAGCCTATTGAGCTGCAGCGCCAGCCTCTCCTGCCTTTTAAGTAATTAAAATTTTAATAATAATAAACAATATTTTCTCTTTTTTTGACAGGCAGAGTTAGTGAGAGAGATAGAGAGAAAGGTCTTCCTTCCATTGGTTCACCCCCGAAATGGCCGCTGCGGCCGGCACTCCACAATGATCCGAAGCCAGGAGCCAGGTGCTTCCTCCTGGTCTCCCATGAGGGTGCAGGGCCCAAGGACCTAGGCCATCCTCCACTGCACTCCCAGGCTACAGCAGAGAGCTGGACTGGAAGAGGAGCAACCAGGACAGAATCCGGCACCCCAACTGGGACTAGAACCCGGGGTGCCGGCGCCACAGGCAGAGAATTAACCAAGTGAGCCAAACAATATTTTCAAAAGTAAATAAGCAAATCAAAATAAAAATCACTTATTTAATATATTTATTATATAGTCATCTTGCATGTAGTTTCTAATCTCCACAAGACTATGAAGTAGAAACCTATAAAACAAAAGAATATTGGGCTAAGAGAGGTGAAGTGATTTATCCAAAGCAAAACTTGTAGTAAGTGGTAGAAGCATGATTTCAACTTTCCACAACAGTATGACTCCAAAAGCAATACTATCTACCTTACGTGAAAGGGAAAAGTGTGAGGCCAAATTGCTCTGCAAATATTCACCATACCTCTTTTCAGTCTGCATTCATTGATTCAAAAACAATGAATTCTGCAAATACAAACAACATAATATCCATCTTCATGCATCTGAGAAGTCTATCAAGGAGACAGATGTGTAAATACCTAACCAGTATTTACTAGCAGGACAAATGAGGCTAATTGTGTTTATCATTTAATCAAACTCTATATAAAGTCAGGCATTTTGGTGGTTGTGAACACTCACACACCTGGAACACAGTTTGGAACTGACAAACATTTGTTAGATACAGGGATAAATAAAGACAGCCACACTTAAGGGAGTACAAAGTTAAGACAGGATTGATTCTTCCTGAGGTATATCAAAGAAAGCCTCCCAGAATGGTGCCATGGAATTAGACCTGGAAAAATGTATGACGTGAGGACAAGTAAGAAATGAAGTGACAGGGGCTGGAGGTCAAGGGATCAGGGTGAACAGAGATGTGGTAGCACGGAAGTTCACAAAGCACCTAGAGTGCTGGGAATGGGACCAAAGTCAGAAAGACAATATGGCACCACTTTCCACATAGCCTTCATCTTGGGATAAGAAACCTGGGCAGCTACCCCAGACAGCAAGAAGAAATGTGACAGCTTTTGACAACACTGCACCTGACTTAAATCCTTCAATGGCTCCCCATTTAGAGAAAAGTGTTTAAATGCAGTTTGTAAATCCCTGTGGAACTCTGTCCCCATTCCAACGCTACAGTGGACCTTACTCCTTCAGCCCATGCCTTTCCATGGGCTAGTCCATTTGCCTGGAAGCAAGGGCACCAGTCTCCACTTCCTTTCAGCAGGCTAGCTCCTACCACCCATCTCAAAAAGTTTCACTCAAACACTACCGGCCTCCGGGGAGCCTCAGTGGACGCCCTTCGGTCTAAGTTCCTTACATCCAACCCTTCACCCATCTCACAACGTAGTATGAGGTTTCTTTCTTCTCTCCCCCATCATTACCATCTCTAAGGACAGGCCCTGTCTTTATTACATTTCCGGGGTCTCACGAATATCCTGGCACATAGCAAGGACTTAATACATGCAAAAGGGAACCTCAAAAAATGTGTGGGAAGTGGAATTCAAAGGTAAGTTTATTTGGTGCAAAAAAATTTTTAAACGCATGCACAGTTTTTCCATGATATGTATTTTTCATAAACTTTTTGAAGACCTCCTCATATCTTGCAATTATGAGTTAATGAAATGAGCAACTGACCGGCAGATTGATTACGGTAAGATGACAGAATTAAGTAGAACTATCAAAAGCCACTGCCGTGGTCCAAGGGAAAATATCTCCTCTTCGGAATCATTTATTGAAGTAGTCACATTGATAAGTGGAGAGAGTAGAACCACTAGTTGATCAAAAGACAGCAAGTCAGAAAAAAACAGAGCCAGCGGGAAGTTGTTGGAGAGATCACAATTCCGTGGAAGCCATTAGCATGCAACACTGGGTAATCTGATTTTCATGACAGACAGATTTATTATTACTTCTAAATATATAAATCCCAGGTTATGCTTTACAGCTAACCTAACAATTTGATATATGTGTCTGACATCCCATCTTAAAATCAGATTCCAGCTTCTAATTAATTTTTATTCACCCATCGCTCTAACTAAAGAGGCAGAAAATCTCAGTGGGATAAACAATAGGCAGGATATTTGTTGTTCTTAACTCTGTGGTGCATTTTCCCACTGAAACAATGGAGGTTTTTTTTTTTTCCTCTGTAAAAAAGGCACAGTAGCCGTTTTCCAGGACCCCAGCGGAACACAGGTGGAGAATATCATACTGGAATCTGATATGCACTATTTATCTGAAGAAAACAATCAAGGGAGGCCGACTCTGTGGCAGAATACCTTTGGTATCAGCATCCCATATGAGCACTGGTTCGAGTCCTGGCTTTTTTACTTCCAATCCAACTCCCTGTTAATGCGTCTGGGAAAACAAAGATGGCCCAAGTCCTTGGGGCCCTGAACCCACATGGAGATCTGGAGAAGCTCCTGGCTCCTGGCTTTGGATTGGCCTAGTTTTGGCAGCTTTGGCCATTTGGGGAGTGAACGAGAGGATGGAAAATATCTCTCTCTCTCTCTCTCTCTCTCTCTCTCTCACTTTCTCTCTCTCTCTCCCTCTCCCTCTTTTTCTCTCCCACTCTGTAATTCTGCCTTTCAAATAAACACATGAATCTTTAAAAAACAAAACAAAACCATCGTAGATCCTTCACTCCTAGCCTCCACCCTTGTCTCCCATGTAGAAATTAAAACGACATCAAGATCTAGTCAGCATAAAGATTGATCATTGTTTAGGGATACCACATATCTCACTTTCTTAAATAACTTTTTTTTTTTGACAGGCAGAGTGGATAGTGAGAGAGAGAGACAGAGAGAAAGGTCTTCCTTTTTGCCGTTGGTTCACTTTCCAATGGCCGCTGTGGCCGGCGCATCGCGCTGATCCGAAGCCAGGAGCCAGGTGCTTTTTCCTGGTCTCCCATGCGGGTGCAGGGCCCAAGCACTTGGGCCATCCTCCACTGCCTTCCCGGGCCATAGCAGAGAGCTGGCCTGGAAGAGGGGCAACCGGGATAGAATCCGGTGCCCCGACCGGGACTAGAACCCGGTGTGCCGGCGCCGCAAGGCGGAGGATTAGCCTGTTAAGCCACGGCGCCGGCCTTAAATAACTTTTAAAGCTGAGTTGCAAACTCCACAAAGACCTGATTGTAAACTAATAACAATGTTGATAAAAACTGGAAATACCAGCAAGTTTTTTATATAATCTCAATAGCATTCATAATTTACTCATATTTAGATACACTGTTAACAGTGCAAAGTGGCACAGTCATAGCTGAGAAAAATTTTAAGTTCATTTATTTAAAATACGCATTCTGTAAATCTATACTTTCATAATCATAATATACATATATATGTGTACATATACACAATTTTAAGATAATTTCTTCCACTCGTTTTATTCCAAAATATTTAAGTTAATATGTGTACCACAAGATCACATTAGGGTAAAGAGCTATTTTCATTCAATTTTTTAATAACTTTTACTATTAAGTTCTCACTATATCAGATATTGTTCTTAACATGTTAGATGCATTAAGTCATTTCCAAAGTCTATCAGATATCACCATTTTCTCCATGAGATATTTGAGGAAACTAAGCACAGAGGTTTAAAAAGCTGCTTGCACTCACAAAAGCCAGTAAGTGGTATAGTTGAGATTTCCAGTTAGGCAGATAGCTGAAGCTCTACCACCTTGATCTTAACCCATATATTGCCTCAGGGATTTAAGGGAATATTGGTAAATGAGTAACCGTATAAATGGCCAGCTGTATTTGCCAAAGACATTGCTCCAAACTGTAGCCAAACTCATATTGAGAACATTTAGTGTTTCCGGCCTTTTGCAAAATGATTTTAAAAATTCAAGAACTAAGCTGTTTAGCTGCCACAGTTTGGAATACAGACTTGCAGATGGAATATATTCAGCCAAGAACTTTGCCCAATGGACATCGTGAATTACAAAGCCCGGCATTTTTGATTCACAATAAATGGCGAAAATAGAGAAATAAATAAAAAGATGGGCAAAATCCCATCCTCTCTCTTTTGTTACTACTACATCACTTTTTTAGTTTTTTGAAGATTCATTTATTCTGAAAGGCAGAGTTACACAGAGAGAGGAGAGGCAGAGAGAGAGAGAGAGAGAGGAGAGGCAGAGAGAGAGAGAGAGAGAGAGAGAGAGAGAGAGAATCTTCCATCTCCTGGTTCACTCCCCAACTGGCCACAAGGACCGGAGCTGCACTAATCTGAAGCCAGGAGCCAGGAGCTTCTTCCGGATCTCCACATGGGTGCAGGGGCCCAAAAACTTGGGCCATCTTCTAGTGCTTTCCCAGGCCATAGCAGAGAACTGGATAGAAAGTAGAACAGCCGGGACTCAAACCGGCGCCCATATGGGATGCCGGCACTGCAGGCGGCGGCTTTACCTACTATGCCACAGTGCTGGCTCCACCACTACAACATTTTTAAATCTCTAGCACCTATCTAATTTATTTAATGGTGTGAAAGATGCATTATCACAGTTGTGCACAGCTATGCACACACATGCATACACCCTATATACACCAGAATAATTCTGTGCTCAATTTGTCTTCAGCTGAGTCCTAAAAGCATTAACAAATGGATTCACAGGGATGGGCACTGTCTCACAGCAGGATAAGCCACCACTTCAGATGCCTACATCCCATTCTGGAGTGCCTGGTACAAGTCCTGGCTATTTTTGCACTTCTGACCCAGCTTCCTGATAGTGCACCTGGGAAGCAGCCGATGACTGCACAAGTGCTTCAGTCCCTGCCACCCACATGGGAGATTCAGATGGAGTTCTTGGCTTCTGCCTTTGGCCTGGCCCAGTCCCGCTGCTGTTGCAGGCATCTGGGAAATGAACCAAGAGATAGGTCTCTCTCTCTCTCTCTCTCTCTTTCTCTACGTGTGTTCCTCTCTGTCACTCTGACTTTCAATAAGTAAACAAAACTTTAAGAAAGATGGAGTCACAAAATGACAAAAAGTTTACTCACTTGCCCTTTGGGATACATAATACCACATCCACATAAACAAAGCTGTGTATCTCACAAATGTATATCTTCCTACAAATGCAAATTTCAATATGCAAAGTATTTTTATTTCTTTACCAAAAAAGTTTGAGGATAGGCATGCCATATACGTCAGTAACTGTAATAAGCATTTGAAATAAATAAAATTTTTAGTTAAAATTATCCCCAAACTCTTTTTTACAAAGATTTATGTATTTATTTGCAAGTCAGAGTTACACAGAGAGAGGAGAGGCAGAGAGAGAGAGAGGTCTTCCATCCTATGGTTCACTCCCCAACTGGCCGCAATGGCCGGAGCTGCACTGATCTGAAGACAGGAGCCAGGAGCTTCTTCCCGTTCTCCCATGCAGGTGCAGGGTCCCAAGGACTTGGGCCATCTTGTACTGCTTTCCCAAGCTATAGCAGAGAGCTGGATTGGCAGTAGAGCAGCCAGGTCTTGAACTGGCACCCAAATGGAATGCCAGCACTTCAGGCCAGCACGTTAACCAGCTGCACCACAGCACCAGCCTGCCCAAATTCTTAAAGTACTTCTTTTTTTCTTAAATGAGTTTATACTGGAGTAGAAATCAAACAAGTATTTAAATGTACACACAATGCAGTCATATTACAACTAATCTATATGGCTGATCTGTAAATTTTAGAACATTGTAATAGTCATTTTTGGAATCCAGCACTATTTAGTCAGTTTTATCAAAACATTTAATTACAAAATAAAACCTATGATGTTCAAATGGTACTGTACACAAATAACCAAATCTTTTGCACAAAGCCATTCAATATATCATCCAAGGTCTGTTTTTTTGGGCTTATCCAGTTCTAAAATAGTTTCTCTGGCAACACTGCATCTGCCCTTCCTCCTCTTTGCCCTCAAAATTATTAGAACAGAATGTAATCCTTTCATGAGATTTAGGAAAATATTATTGAAATGCATGAGTCAAAATGCAGAGATAAAATAGAACTGGGAGAAAAGGCAAGTTTTTAAAAAATGAAAAATCAATTACTATTTTTAATAAGTAGAAACAGCTTTTGTGCTAAGAAAAGAAAAATTGCCCAGAGACAAAATAGATGTTCAATATTATAGTGTACTAATGAGTACATTTACATGTAATTTTCTGAAATTTATGTCCAAGACTAACTGCAAGTAGAATTTACTATCAATGAGTTTACAAAATCTATTCGTTTTCCCTGTAATCGTATTGAATATTTAAGGTGTTTGATTAGACTTGATTATTTTTCAGCACAGACAGCTCTGAAAGTGATGGATTAGTGAGTGGGGTATTTCCCACCAATAAGGAAACATTCCTGGCTGCAGCAGTAGGAAGAAACACAGTGAGGAAGTTTATTCCAGTTCATACACTTGCCACCGAATGACATTGGCAGAGAAGGCCTTGCCAAAGCACTGTTGCAACAAGAGGTAGAAGCAGAGATGCAGACTTAGTAGGACTTTGCTGCCTCCCAGCTCACAGCTCCTCTCTCTAATTCAATGCATCCTGGAGAGAAGCCTCCGACAAGGATTCATCTCCCACTGCCCACAAAAGATGAGATGAATGCAGGCACCAGCAAATCCCCTAACACTCAGAATTGAGGAACAGAAAGCGAAATGGAGCTGATGTGCACCAACTCTACTACCTTGTTCATATTTCCTAAAGCATATTAAAATAGAGAGGCTGCATCTCCAGGGTTCCACACCCAACTGTGCCCCCCAAGATGGAAAAAAAACAAGAAGGGGCATGTTAAGGATTCCCACCAACCTGCACCTCCTGCTGCCACTCTTCGGAATAATTCTAAGGACGACTGTGAGCCTGTATATTCTTAATTGGTAAAGAAGATTTAGGTGACTTCCTTGCTGAAAACAGAATGAGAAATAAAATGCTCTAAGAGCCTAATCCTAGATGCACTGTTTCTACTGCCTGGTCCATTCCGTGATGCATTATGTTCTATTGTCTGCTCAAAACATCATCACAGCATTAACAATTTTAATTTCAGTCTGGCTTGATGATCCATATAAAATTCAGGCTATTCAATTCAGCATACCATCCACCCCAAATAGGCTCCTGGTAGAACCCTTCCTGGTATAATCCTTTTTGCCAGTTTCCAGCAGCAGTAGGCAATCCTTGGTGCTCCTTGCAATATAATCCCTTCAATCCTGTCTCTGTGAGGCTTTCTCCTCTCATGTGTCTGGGTCTCTGTTTCCTTTCCTCTGTCTATAATGCAATCACATTGCAAATTAAGGATCCACCCTATTCCACTATGGCCTCACCTGAACTCATTACATCTGCAATGACCAAATTTTCAAATAAGGCCACATTCTAAGGCAATGGGGATTAGAACTTCTAATATCTTTTGGGGGGCACACAACTCAACCCATGACACTTCCATGTCAAATCAATCACCACGTTATGGGCTGATTGCCTCCTAAATTCCTCTCAAATCTCTCTAGTTCTTTCTGTCTCCACAACTACTCTGAATTCCCTATGACCATCTCACCTAGATAACTGTGAGAGAGCTCCCTGAATCATCCCTTCATTTTTGCCTTCGCTTTCTAGCCTCAAAAACAAACACAGGGCCTGCGCTGTGGCATAGCAGGTTAAGCTGCCGCCTGCAGTGTTGGCATCCCACATGGGTGCCAGTACATATCCCTGGCTGCTCCACTTCTGATTCAGCCCCCTACTAAAGTGCCTAGGAAAGCAGCAGAGGATAGCCCAAGTGCTTGAGCCCCTGCACTCATGTGAGACACCTGGAATAAGCTCCTGGCTCCTGCCTTCAGTCTAGCCCTTCTATGGCCATTGTGGTTATTTGGGGAGTAAAACCACCAGATGGAGGATTCTATAAATAAATGAATACATGTTTTAAAAAACAAAATATGTTCACTGAAACATAACATACATAAAAGTGTGTAAGTCACAAGAAATTTTCAGAGCGTACGTATCGATTTAACTGCCATCCAAATTAAGAAATATTATCAACATTTCAGAAGCACACTTCATACTCCCTCCCAATTAATTTGCCCTGCTTCAGTCTAAAAGGGACCATTATCCTGACTTTCAAGAACACAGATTCATTTTATATGGTTTGGGATTTTATATAAATGGTACCATACCATGCATACCCTTGTGTATCTGTCTTCTGTTAGTGAGACTCATCCTTGCTATAGCAACTAGAAGTAATTGATTCATTTCTTGTTGCTTTATAAAATTTCATTGTATGAATATATCCTGTTAGTTATTTTTCATTCTGGTATTTTTGGCCATTCAGACTGAATCCTATTTGGGAAACTACTAAAAATAACATACCTATAAATGTTCTCACATTTTTTTTTGAGTGTATATCTTATACAGTTGCAGAATCACAGCCCCTATGATTGTTCAACGTCAGTAAATATTCAGTAAATAGTTTCCTAAGGTGACTGTATGACTTTTCAACCCCATAGCACAGTATGACAATCCCAGTTGCTTGATATCCTTCTGGATACATAGTCTTATTTTTATAGGTGCCCAGTGGTCTTACAACGTTTCTTTATCTCTCATGACTAATCATGATAAGGACACTTTCACAAGCTTCTTAGCCATTGGATATCCTTCTCTTGTGGAGGACTTACTGAAATCCATTGCCCATGTTTCCACTGGGTTACCTCTTTTTCTTAGTGATTTTAGAAAATATTTACATCATCTGGATACTAGTCCTTTTTCAGATACATTGCAATTATCTCCATCCTCTGGTTTGTGTCTTCTCTCAGTTAGTGGCATCTTTGGTACAAAATCTTTCTATTTTAGTGTTGTGATATATTTTTTGCTGGAGAAGTAGTCAGCTATCTCAAAATCATGACAATCTTCTACTATGTTATCTGCGAGATGCTTTATTGTTTTGCTTCTCACATTCAGATCAACAATCCAACTGAAATTTATTTTTGTTCATGATATGAGGATGCAATCTAGGGTTATTTTCCCCTGCATCGATCCCCAGTTGATTCAGCACTGCTTAATGAAAAGAGAAGCCTTCTCTCACTGCTCTACATTTCACCATTCTCAAAAAATGAAGTGGCTCTATAAAAGTGGTTCTATTTCTGAATTCTCTGCTTTGTTCCATGGATCCATTTAGTTACCCTTGTGCAATACCAGATTATATTATTTGCTGTGCCTTCAGAATGTATGAAGTCCTCCAACTTTGCTAGGATTCTTCTTGAGAATTATCTTATCTATTCCTGGCCCTTTGCATCCTGGTATTTTGGTGGGCATTGCACTGAATTTATAGATCAATTTGGAAAGAACTGACCTCGTAACCGTATTAAGTCATCTAATCTGTAAATAAATTTTATCCTTCTGCCTACCTGGATCAACTTTAGTTTCTTTCAAAAATATTCTGTACCTGTCTCCACAAAGGCCTAATATATCTTTTATTAAACATATTCCTATGTTTTTAATATTATAAGCTATTTTACCTAATAACTTTTAAACAGTTTTATTGAAAGAAAATTTACAAGCCATAAATTTAATCATTTAAGTAGATTGCTTAATGAGTTTTAGTAAATTCATACAGTGTATAACCATTACCATAAAGTAGTTTCATAACATTATTTCAACCCAAAATTCACCTTATGCATTCTGTAGTTAATCACCATTTTCACACCAAGCAACAATATATTTGCTCTCCATTTCTATAATTTTATGTTTTGTATAAATTTCATAAAAATAGAATCATACAGTATAAAATCTTTTCTGCCTGGACTCTTTCACTACCAAAATGTTTCAGAAGTTTATCCAAGTCATTTCACTTATTAGCAGTTCATCCATTTACAATGTTGAACAGTATTCCCTTATATAAAAAATTATTATTTATTAATTTGCTTAGCTGGTAGATATTTGGATTGCTCCTAGCTTGAATTATAAATAACATTGCTGTGAACATTCACACACAAGTTTTTGTGTAGATATGGTTTCATTTCCCTAGGAGTTTTCATTTTAAGGTCTTGAAATGGAATTACTAAGACATAAGATAAGTACATGGTTAACTTTTTCAAAAAGTACTACAGGGGCCAGTGCTGTGGCGTAGCAGGTAAAGCCACAGCCTACAGTGCCAGCATCCCATTTGGACACTGGCTTGAGTCCCAGCTGCTCCACTCCCAATCCAGTTCTCTGCTATGGCCTGGGAAAGCAGTAGAAAATGGCCCAAGTGCTTGGGACCCTGCATCCACAAAGGAGACCCGGAAGAAACTCCTGACTCCTGGCTTCAGATCGGTGCAGCTCCGGCTGCTGGGGTCATCTGGAGAGTAAACCAGCAGATGGAAGACCTCTCTCTCTCTCTCTCTGCCTCTCCTTCTCTGTCTCTGTAACTCTGACTTTCAAATAAATAAATAAATCTTTAAAATAAAGTACTATACTACTTTCCCAACTAACTGTACCATTTATAGTACCACTAAGAGTGTATAAGGTTTCTCCACAGTTTCACCAACATTTCTTAATACCTATCATTATTTAGTAGGATGAAACTGGGTATGAATTGGTATTCCACTGTGATTTACAATAATATTTCATATTATTCTCCTCAGAATTTGCACTTCCTGGTGATGACAAGCATTTTTTCATGTGATTATTTGCCATTATATAGGTTCTTTGGTTTGTTTTCTTGTAACTGACTTGTTAACAACTATATTATTATTGACTTATTAATAAATCTAAGAGTTGTTAATATATTAAAACATTTGATCCCATTCTGTGACTTGTCTTTTCATTGTCTTAACAGTAACCTTGAAAGAACTAAAGGTTGAAAATTTTACAAACCCAATTTATCTTTTTTATCTCTTGGAGATCTTGTTTTGCTCTTTTATGGAAGAAATCTTTGGTAACTGTAAAATCATAAAAATTTTCCTCTATATCTTCTATGTTTTCATCTAGAAGTTTTATAGTTTTAGTGCTAATATTTTAGTCTATAATTTATTCCATGTTAATTTTCTAACTATAGTAGGATAATTTGGGGGTAAACATATCCAACTATTCCCTTTCATATTCTTTGGAAAGATCATTTAATAATATTTTATAGTTGTATATGATACTGAATTCATTTTAAATATTATCTTAATATTTCATTTTTAAATTCTTTGTTGCTGGTATATACAAATACAATTAGTTTTACATATTGCTTTCACATCCAGTGAACTTGTTTACACAATTTGATCCACTGTTGTGGATAGAGGGTTAAGCTACCACTTGTGACACCAGCATTCCATATCAGAGTACCAGCTGGAGTCCTGGCTACTCTACTTCCAGTCTAGCTTCCTGTTAATGTGCCTAGGAAGGCAGCAGAAGACGGCCCAAATACTTGTGCACCTGCCACCCACGTGGCAGACATGAATGGAGTTCTGAGCTCCTGGCTTTAGCCTATTCTAGACCTGGCTGTTATGTGGCCATCTAGGGAATGAATTAACAGGTAGAAGATATCTCTCTCCCTCCTTCTTTCTTTCTCTCTCTCTCTCCCTCCTTCTTTCTCTCTCTCTCTCTCTCTCATGTGTGTGTACATGCACACTTGTCAGTCTCTTCCTATCACTCAACTTTCAAACAAATAAATATTTTTTAAAATTATACAATGTTATTTTCTATAAAAATATGATTTAATTTTAATGTTTCCTTCCTTATATTTTTTTCTAGACTCTCTCTATTTGCTAGGATTCTAAATACAGCAGAGGTGAGAACACTTACTCTTTTCTCATAGCTAATTCAAGGTAAGGTGCTTAATATTTCACTTAAGTGTGGGTGTTTTCTATAGCTTTTTAAAATGTTTAAGGGTGTTTACTTACACATTCTAGTTTTTTAAAAGTTTCTATAAGGATTAGAAGTTGTGATGGTCAATTTCGTATGCCAACTTGACAGGACTGAGAGATGTCCAGAGAATTAGTAAAACATCACTTTTGGATGTATTTGTGAGTGTACTTCCAGAAAAGCCTGGCATGTGGGTTAGCCTGCTGAGTGGGGAAGACTGGCATGAATGTGAGTGGGCATGACTCAATCTCTGTCAGCCCAAAAGAATAGGAAAGCAGAACAGTGGGAAACTCACTCTCTCTCTGACTCTTACTTCCAGAGTGGGTGTGTTTGCTGCTGCTGCTGCTTCTGGACATCAGATATCAGGTTCTTCAGACTTTGGACCCTGGGACTTGGATTAGAGCAAGGCTCTCAGGTGTTCTGCCTTGAACTGAGGACCATATCATTGGCCGTTGTGGTTTTAAGGCTTCTGGCTTCGTGGACTGAACTGACACTAACTTCCCAGGCCAAATTCTCCAGTTTGAAGATTGCCATGGTGATGCTTTTCAGCCTTTATGTTTGTGTACTATTCTGAGTAGCATGAAAAAATTTCACCCAGCCCTGCTCTGTCACATTCCATCCAGCTCTCCAGGAACACGAATCATCCCTTTGCCCAGCATATCCACACAGTATATGCTATTTACCCATTAGTCACTTTGTAGCTGCCCAAGTTATTAAATCAATACTGCAATCAATACTGCTACAGTATTGCAGTGTGTGTGTTCAAATAATCCTCATTTATTATATATATATAAATATATATATATAAATATATATATATAATCCTCATAATAATGACTCCAAAGCACAATAATAGTGATGTTAGCAATTCAGATAGGCCAAACAAAAGATGAAAACTGCTTCCTTTAAGTATGATCTCAGATTATCACAGGAAGGAGGAGGGTGAGTATTGAACAATAAGATATTTTGAGGGGCTGGCATTCTGGCAAAACACTTTAAGCTGCAGTCTGCAACACTGGCATCCCACATGAATGTGTCCTCAAGTCCTGGCTGCTCCACTTCCAATCCAGCTCTCTGCTAATGTGTCTAGGAAAGCAACAGAAGATGGTGCAAGTACCTAGGCCCCTCCCACCCACATGGAAGACCTGTGTGTGGTTCCAGGCTCCTGGCCTCAGCCTGGCCCAGCCCTAGCTAACGCAGCCATTTGGGAAGTGAACCAGTGGATGGATGAGCTCTCTCTCTTCCTCTCTCTCTGTAACTCTGCCTTTCAAATAAATAAAATAAATATTAACTCCCAAAAACATTTTGAGAGCAAAAGATTACAGTCATGTAATATTTATTACAGTATATTATTGTAATTGTTATTATTACTGTCAATATCTTTTCATACCTAATTTAAAAATTAATCATAGATGTATATGTATAGGAAAACACCATAGTATATGCAGCCAGTCCTTGGTATTCCTGGAGGATTAGCTCCCAGTCTCCCTGAAACTACCAAAATACTCAGTGCTCAATTCCTTTATATAAAATGTCTAAAATGTCCCAGTATTTGCATATAGCCTATGCACATCTTCCTGATCTTTTAATCACCTCCAGATTACTTATACTATCTCTACAACAAAAATGCTATATCAAGTTATTATTCTATATTGTTTAAAAAATAACAAGAGAAAAAGTATATACATATTCAGTGCAGATACATTTTTTCCCCAAATATTTTTGACCTGTGGCTGATTCAATATGATGATGTAGAATCCACATAAAGAATGCTTACTAGGACCAGCACTGTGGCATAGCAGGTAAAGCCACCTCTTGCAGTGCTGGCATTCCATATGGGTGCCAATTCGAGAACCAGCTGCTCTACTTCCAATCCCACTCTTTGCTATGGCTGTGGCCAGGGAAAGCAGAAGATGGCCCAAGTCCTTGGGGCCTTGCACCCACTTGGGAGATGGAGAAGAAGCTCCTGGCTCCTGGCTTTAGAATGGCCCAGCTCCAGCCATTGTGGCCATTTGGGGAGCAAACCAGCTCTCTCTCTCTCTCTCTCTTTCTCTCTCACTCACTCGCTGTCACTCTTTCTGTCTTTCCTTCTCTCTCTGACTTTCAAATAAATCTTTACCAAAAAAAAAAAAAAAAAAAAAAAAAGAATGCTTACTGAATAGGATTTGATATTGTCAGAACTTTCTGGCACCCACTAGGGATCTTGGAAAGTATTTTCCATGGACAAAGGAGAACCACTATATGCAATTGCCAAAAAGTATAATAGCATCCCGAACCCATTTCCACATTCAACATAATGGAAACACCAAGCCACACTCTGGAGTGTGACAAACCTATATTTAAATCATTTTCTCATCACTTTCCAGATATATGAAAGCAATCAAGGTTCTCAGCCTCAGCTTCCCAAACTATACAATGGGACTGTTGAGAGTATCTATTTCACAGCATTGTAATTATGTAACGAATGTTATTTGTTACATGCAAAGTGTTTAATATAGTGACTGAGACCTAGAGAGAACCTGTACATAAGATACTAACTACAATGAAAATGATATACATAATGATATTTCTGATGAAAACTAAAAGATTCTATAGCATCTGGAAAAGTACCGAATCATTCAATAAAACATACACAGCAATATGCAAACATGCATACATACAAGTTAAATACCATGATTAATTTCCACCAAATATCTGCTGCCTTTATCACTTGCATTAAAAAATTTGGTAGAGAGTTTATTGCTTTGATTTCTCTACTAGGCAAGTTTTGTGGCAAGAACAAATGAACCCTAGCACATCTACTCAAAAATAAGAGGAACTCAATGAAATAGTACTGTAGTCATTCACAAAATTTGAAGAAAAACTGAAAAAACAAGTTTTAAAGTTTTATGAGTAACAGAAATCAAGCTGCAGAAAGCTGAGAAGCAGGAACTTAGTGATCTCTCCCCAAAGCATTGTTATATTTTTTAATTTTAGTTTTTAACTAGCTCCTAACAGTTTAAATGTGATTTGTAGATACAATTCTAAGAAAATAATGATACTGGCCGGCGCCGTGGCTCACTAGGCTAATCCTCCACCTTGCGGCGCCGGCACACCGGGTTCTAGTCTCGGTCGGGGCACCGGATTCTGTCCCAGTTGCCCCTCTTCCAGGCCAGCTCTCTGCTGTGGCCAGGGAGTGCAGTGGAGGATGGCCCAAGTGCTTGGGTCCTGCACCCCATGGGAGACCAGGATAAGCCCCTGGCTCCTGCCATCGGATCAGCGCGGTGCGCCGGGCCGCAGCGCGCCGGCCGCGGCAGCCATTGGAGGGTGAACCAACGGCAAAAGGAAGACCTTTCTCTCTGTCTCTCTCTCTCACTGTCCACTCTGCCTGTCAAAAAATAAAAATAAAAAAAAAATAATAATCATTAACTTTCTCGATAACTGAAAACCTCACAAAAAAAAAAAAAGAAAAAGAAAATAATGATACTATCAAAACCTACCTTTCATTCTCAGTTCAAAATTGTCAACTTTTAGGAAACAGACCTTAGCATAACCAGGTCAAATGCTGCCTCTAGATGAGTCATCCCTGTCTCAAGCACCAGGGTCAGAAACTACAGACTCTGCTTTTGAAAGCCCTCCTCTGTAGATCAGGAAACAGTTCCATAACAGTTTTATTTTAGATCCTAAAAGTAATACCAAGAAGTACTACTACAATCCTGGGGATCCGAAGAAAAGCTTTCTCTGGAGTGGATGTTTAACCTACCATTTAAGACACTCATGTCCCACACTGGAATTCCTAGGTTCAATTTCCTGCTGTGGCTCCTGACTCCAGCTTCCTGCCAATGCAGATCCTGGGAAGCAGTGGAATGGTTCAGGTAGTTGGGTTCCTGTCACCCACATGGGAGACCTGGATTGAATTCCTGGCTCCCAGCTTCAGCATGGGTACAGCTCTGACCACTATCTGCATTCAGGGAACGAATCAGCAAATGGGAGGTCTGTCTTCTCTCTGTCCCTCCAGCTCTCTCTTTCCCTCTCTCACACTCTCGTCTACCCTCTCAAATAATAAATAATTAATACAATTTTGCAAAGAAAGCTTTTCTTTAAAGAAGCCATCTTGTTCAACTCTGCTCATCCAGAGCAGTGGTGACCAAGTTATGCACCATTAGCTACTTGGGAGGGAGTTAATTGCAAATTAAATATAATTGAATCCTTGAATCTGTTTTCAAGTCCTCTAAATAGAATAACAACATGCTACCTTGTAGAGACAATTTTGCAAATCAAAGCTGATCCCTTGTTTCCTATGATGACAGAAAGCCTTAATTATATTTTTTAGGGGTAGAGGTACACACACAAAAAATTGTGTAGCAGAAGTCATAAAACTTTACAGAGGAAAATACAATGGAAATTGTGCCTCCATAGGAACTACTGAAGGAATCTTGCAAGGTTGAACAAAATACTTAGCAAAGTCAAGAAAATGTTCTTACTATTCAGTTACTAAGAATTGTAATAAAATTCGAGATTTCCAAACTCCTCTCTACTTCTCAAACACAAATTCTTAGCAATCCAAAAGACTGGGAAAAAACTGCACAATAATATAAATGTATTCTCCTTCCGAAGAGTTTTATCCTGCTGTACCTGCTAAGAAGTCATCACAGAAACTCCAAGTAACGCTAGGCTGGGAAGGGCTGAAATGGTCACCAATGAAGTGCTACAGATTTGGGCAATGAATGAGTTAGGATGCTGAGGAATGTAAGCAACACGGGGAAAGAAAGAAGATGGGGATGGAGATGGCAATCATTCCCTGGGAAACTGGAGCAATCCACATTCCCCTAGCCTGCTGCTACTGAGACTGTTTGTGGAACTGTGGTTCTCAGATGTATTTCAGCAGAAAAAATAATTGATTTAACATCTGGAAGACACATCAGACATCCAATAGGGAGGGGGCCAACATGGTGGAGAAAGCTTTAGGGAGAGATTATTGGGGCATTTACCAGCTCCATGACTTAATAGTTGTGAGACCTCGACAGGAACTTAATGTTTTGGAGTCCTAACTCCCTCATCTGCAATGCTGATAGTGGTTTTATCTACACCTTGTTGTGAGGATAAAATGAGGAAATAACTATAAAATTTTGCTGCCATAGGGTATGCACTTTATGAACAGCAACTGTTGCTAGTTGCTACTCTCCTATCATTCCTCAATAGGTATTTGTTAGACTTTTGGTTTCTTCACTTTTGTCTAGAAACACACTCCAGAAAAACGACATTTTGTAAAAAACACAGCAGTCTGATTCATCAGGTTTTTATATCACCAATCAGAAAATTTAAAAAAATAATAAAAGTACCACTTATTATCTTAACAGCTTAACGGAAAGGTTGGTTTAATTCCCTCAAATGAGAAAAAGCACAGTATCTCAAGATAAAGGACAGTTCTACAGACAGCTGAAGATAAGAGGTGTCCCTCTGGAGCACCACTATGACAACAACCTACATGGAAGCTTACAGCCAGGAAATAAATCAACAGTGTGCAGCATGACTTGTGCTTTCATACTCTGCTCTTTGGTACTTCCTCCATCAGGAATGTTTCTCCTACATTTCCACAGATCTGAAATGCTATTCTTCTAAGATCCAAGGCCGGAATTTCCCTGAGAGAGACATAATCCTATCAGTTGAAAACATTCAGGGCTTCCCCTCAATTCTAGCATCATGTCCATCTCTGATTCTCTCCAGGGTCTTCTGTGCAATTTAGAAATGTAGATATCTTATCTTCCGACTACACTTGAGGACTAAACTGAGAATTAGATCCAGAGGTGACTCTTTTTTGTAGACCACACATGCCTGATAGAGTTGTACACATAATACCAGCACAGACCTGTAGAATGATTCAAAATATAAGAATGCTACCCAAACCATTCCTAAACAGTGTTTACAGCCCTAATCCCAGCACTGTGAAATGGATTTCAACAGGCAGCAATGGACATATTCAGAAACAAGCTTATATTTCAATTGTGTTTTCCATAAGCTTTTCTAAACTGCTTGGAAGTTATACCACAATTTAAAAAGTTAACAGATTTTTAACAATTTGGTTTAAAGCACATAATCAGAAAAACATAGAAGGAATAGCTAAAGGAGTTGAGCCTACTTAGAGAAGAAATGATAGGAGAGATGGGAAGGGTACTCAGCAATTGTCCACCAAAGAATCACTGTGCATAAAGAGACTAAGTCTAGTTCTATTCAGCCCCAAATTATTCCCACGTAACCAATAAGTAGAAGCTACAAGGACAGAGATTTCAATTTGACATAACAAAGAACTTTGAATAGTGCTATCCAAAGATAGAATAGATTGTTTTTATAAATAATGAGTTTCACTTCTATGGATGTATTCAAGTATAAATGGAATACTCCCTTGGCAGAAATCTTTAGAGAAGCAAGCATTAGATGAAGGTTGGAATAAATCAGAGGTTCCCAAAAGTCAGTTAAAAGGCTGATGCCAATATACAATGCAATTTTTATTCACTGGTGGTAAAATGAAAATAACAAAGACAAATTGTGAGGTCTTTACCAAGCTAAATAATCATTTTAATTCTAAGATTATGCCTTTCATTCCTTTAGTATCAAAATGGTCATTCTCTTCTGAAAGAATAGTGAATGATCGTTTTTCCTTTCAAGCTCTTTCTGGGAGCAAAACTCAAAGTTATCAAAGTCAATTCAGTCTTTTAAATTAGGGAGTGAGATTGTACTAGTTTCATAGTTGGAAAATCATCTGGGCAGATAACTCTTAAAAACTTTCAAAAATCACAACAACTTATGCTTATGAACAAAGGCTGTTACCAAAGTTTCTTTCCTTGTTCATTTGAACCATATTTCAACTGTATGTGCAAGGAGTAGAGGATTTTTCCAAGTCATATGCCTTTATGAGATGGCCTGAAATGACAGAATTCAAACAGATTCTTAGTCTCTCATGGATTTCCAACTCAAGAAAAGAAGAGAAAGCATTACTTAAGAGAAGTTTACCCAAATTCACCATACAGTCAATGGACCAAAGTCCAAATGCCACTGGAGTCTCAATGTATAAGTCAATTTTACCACACAGATTAGCTCAATAGAAAAACACAAATGCATATACAGCTATATACTGTGTGGAGAGACAAAGGAAGAGGGGATATGAATGAATGGATATAGGCAATAACAAACATGAGAGGGAAAAGAAAGAAATATTTAGAATTTAGATCCAAGAACCATGTAATAATAAAAATAAGGCTAGTGCCAATTACTATCAGCCAACAACACTGAATTGTTTCTGGGTTTTTCTATATTTTTCCTTTCTTTTTATCATCTTTTTAAAAAATACCAAGAAAAATATAAGTACCAAGTTCTTTTATTATCAGGAAGCAAAAGAATAAACATGGACTAATGACATCACTCCATACCAACACCCCAGAGCTTTTGGATTCTGCTATTTATGCTTTCTCCTGCAACATCTCCATTTGAATCCTGCTGAAAACACTTTTCCTGTCACTCACAATCTGTCAAGGCAGCATTATCTTCTGTAGTTTAAAAACAGAAACTCCATTTAACTTGGTGGTTGATAAAGACATTTCATTCACATCCTTTAACTAACAATAATTATTCTAATTTACCACATGAAGAGAAGAGAAAAAAAGCACTTCCATTTTGCAGCTTATTTTGCATCATGGAACACATGGAAGAAAAATGATCCCACTCTTAAAATTAAAAAAAAAAGTTTAAGTCAAAAAATGGGCACAATACATTTTACATTTTTACAGTTTAAACACTGTCATGGTTAGGAGTTTTGGCTCTCAAACTACACTTAGGTTAAATCCTGTCTTTGTCAATCATGTAACTTTAGGCAAGACATGTAACCTTTTAAGTTCTCAGATTCTTCCTTTATAAAATGGGCATGTATCAGTATCTCCATCATGAGACTAAATTAAATAACTATGAAATGTTAGCTGCTATTGCTACTACTATTTGTACTGCTCTCCTCTCCCAACTCCTCCACTTCCTTCTTCTCCTTCTCCATACTCTCATCAATAGCAAATCAATGTATCAGTTCAAGCTTTTTGATAATAAGCAATATGAATCATCCTGCCTAACCTTAGCAATATATAAAGGAAATTTACTGCAAGTATACAAAAATAGTGCCTAAAAAAAACAAAATAGAAGTAAATGAAACATAGAAGCAATAGGAACCAGGACCCCAGAAATTAACAGGTAGTTGTTTCTTCAAGTGCCATCAACACAAAAAAATCAGCTGCAACTATTTTCTATCCTTAGGTCAACATAATCAAGATGTAAAGTCCGTGGAGAAAGACAAATAAACCAAGAGAAAATGGTGAGAGAGAGAGAGAGAGAGAGAGAGAGAGAGAGAGAGAGAGAAACAGACCTACCTCGTTAACATGATCACTGCTTGTCTGAGGAGGGTAAGGTGACTGAGAGACCAATAATAATACATGCAGTGAGGAAGTCTGTTCCCCAAGGGAAAATCCACCTGCTGGACCTCAAAGAAGGAGTGCAGATACTCACTAGGTGTAGATATCAAGAGTTACATTTAAGTCCCACTTCCACTCCCAATTCCAGCTTCCTGCAAATGCAGCCCCTGAGAGGAAGCAAGTAATGGCTCAAGCAGTTGGGTTCCTCCCACCTACATGAGTGATCTGCATTGAGTTTCTGGCTCCTGTCTTTGACATGGCCAGCACTAGTTGTCGTAGGCACCGGGTACAGAACCAGCAGATGGAGTCTCTCCCTCCCTCTCTCTCTCCCCTCCCTCTCCTTTTCCCTCTTCCTCTGCATCACCACTGCACCCCAATAATCTTTTAAGTCAAGCTTAATTAAGACTGTACCCTCTTCTCCTTTTAAGAACCTCTCTATTTGGTAAATATCACTTCAATATATGTGATTCATTTTTAATGTTGTTTTTCAAACTCAATTAGAGAAAAATAAGAAGGCCACAGAGCTCTAATGTACATATGTCCCTTTAAAAAAAATGTGCTGCCTCCTGAAAAGAAATTATTTTGTTGAAAACTTTCCTATTGGAAGTTCCAGAAAATCCATTGCCTTCATGGACAAGTTATTTAGCAGTGATTTGTGCTATAAAAAGCACATAAAGCATCTGTGGAAAAACTTATCTGAAGATGACTTTGAGAAATAATTGTTCTCTTATTTTTAAAAATCTATTCTTTTATGTTCAATAAGATGATATTTATGCTCAGAAATTGGAGTTGAAAGCAAGATTTTCTGGATAATGTTTTCATCAGTGGTGATATTTCAGTGAGAAAGGACACACAATAAGAAAGCAATGGTGTAAGAATAATAATGAATAATAATTAAATATACAACATATCATTGTATTAAGATTTTCTTCTTGCTTACCAGCTGAACAAATCCCAACAGTGAAAATATACAGGATTGGATTAATCTGGAGTTCCCAAATAACTATGTGGTCCAGTGGAAATATTTCTCACAAGGCCCAGACCCCTGAGGGCCAGCACACAGACAGGAGACAAACCCCAGGTCCATCTTTAGTATTGTGTGACTCCAAGCAACTAAATGATCTACCAAAATAGCTTAGGCTTCATTCCATTGTAAAAGATGAATAGGAAAATAGGATATTTTGAAGTCTTGCTGATATAATGCATGGAAGAAGCTTGGCGCTTACATTAGGTAACATTTTGTTACTCTAACTAAAATATCTGAGAGCAGCTACTTAGGAAGGAAGGTTTACTTTGGCTTATATTTTGGAGATTCACAGTTCAAGATCAGGGAGCCCTATTAGTTTAGGCATCTGTTAAGGCTGGAGGAAGGCAGAAAGATGATCATATGACAAGCCAAGATTTAGAGAGAGACAGGGATCATGTTGTTCATCCTCTCTCTAAGTCATCCCTCATTGTAAACCAACCATGATTCTATCAAATGGGCCCTTCTCTAACAACTTAATCCATTTAAAACCTTTCCAAGGCCCCACTTTCAGACACCATAATTGGACTGGGTTCCATCCTTAATCCATTAGCAAGAGTCACTGGGATCAAACCAATAGCTTGGGACACTCAAACAATTATCCAAAAAATAACAATATTTATGTGGCAAATAGTAAGCACTTAATGGTAATAATTATATGGATAGAGAGACCGATGAAAAAAAAGAGAGAGAGAGACAAAGAGAGCAGTAGTTCTCAACAGAGTGATACTGCCCAAATGGCATTTGGCAACATCTGGAGATATCTGTAGTTGCCACAACCTGGAGGGTAGGGGGTACTTCTAGAATGCAGTGGGTAGAAGCCAAAGATAAACTAAATATCCTGCAAATCAAATAAAATGAAAACATAAATTTTTTTAAGTCAGATCTGGTTCTTGGAATTCTGCCTCCGCTGCTTACTAGCTGGTCAGTCTTAGATGACTGATTGAAGTACAACACCTGGAAGACTCACCTGCAAAGTTGGAAGGCTCTTAGCATCTGCCTATGAGGGATCTAAGAGCAATAAGATGAGATAATTCCTGCAAAGTATTTAGCATAGTGTCCAACATATTACACGCTCACTACGAATTAGCTATCCTGATGATGGTTTATGTCTGTTAGATCCCCTTGGTATCAGATGACTTCTCTGAGACTGCCCTAACTAAATATCACACTATCAAAAAAAATTGCAGGGATTCGCCAATTATTCTATCCATCTACCACCAGCTGAACCAGAAGATTAACTGATTCTGAGGCATGCCCTGTATAATAATACCTATACACACAGAGCAAAGCAGTCAAGAAATTCTAGTAACAGTGAATCTGACCATAAAATCTTTTTAAACAAGAAAGCCTCATTCAAACTCCCTCCTCTGGCAAGCCTCTGGGGAATCCCTCTGGGAGTTCCATAAACACAAAGATGTGCTTGATTGTTCATTACGGTGGAAAAATCCTAAACCTGTCTCACACACAGGCAGGATACACACTCCACAGGATTTTTTTCCCATTATTCTTCATTCTTCTTGACACCTTTGCAAACAAGGCTTCATGTGCAGGTAACCACAGAGCCACCTTGAGGCTTTCATTTTCCCAACCAATAGCATCCATAAAAAATGCGCATTACACAGCAGAACAGCCTCCATCCTTCCTCACCCAGCACAGCCACATCTCCAGCCTGCAAGCCACTGATTTAAGGAAAACAACAACTCATGTCTCTGTGTCCCATTCCACCCCACGCCCATACTGGATGCCCTCAGTACCAACTTTCTCTCTTCTTATTACCACATTTAGTATGTGCATGACACCTTTGCCCCTCTTCAGTGAATAATACCTGTGGAGGAGAGCCTGGCTGGAATACCTTTCTCTTTGTTGAAGTGACCTCCTGGGATTCTGGGTAATAGGATTCTCTACCTTGTTCCATAGGAAAGCCCACCATGTGAAATTCCACATTTCCTGGCTCAGTGCCCATTAAACCTTGTAGCAGGGACTTTAGAGAGGTGACCCTTCAAGCCCCTCTAGCCTGGCTTTCAGGGCAAAATGAAATTAATCAGAATGGCCTTTTTGCTAGTGGAAGATAACAAAATGGAAGTATTCACAATCAGGAGCTTCTCATTAAACGTCAGCGCTTTCAATCTTCTCCAAATAAACCATAATTTGTAAAATAAATAAATAAATAAATAAATAAATAACCCTAAATGATGTTGTACAAGGCAGTGAAGGCAGGCACAGCAGGGTATAGTAGCGTTTCTCCATCTGCCTGTGATAATAATAATGCCTGCGCCTTGCAAAGTGTCTAATTGATTGTGAGAGAAGCACAAAGATCCTGCCATCATTGAACAAAGATTTTTCCTGAATTACTCCTTCACAGAGGAAGAATGCTAAGGTCTGTGTTCCCAAGGACTCAATTTGAGCATATGAACTTTCTGGTGGCAAAATGATAGCAGTCCTGGGGCCCAGCTGGACAAGATCAAACCAACTCTCTTTACTATAGCTGCTTTATAGCAATGCCAGGCTGGAGGCACACAGAGCACAGAGGAAGGGACTAAGTTCAGGAGAGTGCTTCCCACTGATGGAATGGAAAATTCCTTAAACCAGTATGAATGGACATGTGCCTGGGTTTTCTGTGGGGGAAGGAGGCTTTGTTCCAGTGAAGTCATTGTAAGCATACTCAGGTGACAATGTTGTAACACAATCAGTTTCTCATGTTCTACGCAAACCACACTAGGACCTCCCCTGGATGCCATAGTTTTCTACAATGGTGGAGTTCAGGTCTAAACTAAATGGCTCGGAAAAAGTAAACTGGAAAAAAAGATAATCACTTTTGCTCTTATAAGTTTCTTAAACTTGCTTATCCCACATTGAGGGCCTAAGCAAGCCCCCCCCCCAAACCAATCCAAATGGAAACTCTTGCTATTGACCACTATTCAAAAGCTAAATTACAATCTGGCTTTTAAACAAATTACTAGGAACAAGTGTTTGGCAAAGCAGTTAAGTGGCTGTGGGAAGTTCAGAATTTACATCAGAGTGCCTGGGTTTGAGTTCTGGATAGAATTATGATCCAGCTTCCTGATACTCTGCACCCTGGGAGGCTGCAGGTGATGGCTCAAGTGCTTAGATCCCTGCTAACCGTATGGGAGACCTGAACTGAGTTCCTGATTCCTGGCCTAAGCATTGCCCAGACATTGTTGTTGTGGGCATTTGAGGAGTCAACCAGTGGATGGTAGATAGATCTCACTGTTTCTTGGCTTTT
The DNA here is from genome assembly GCF_033115175.1 of Lepus europaeus. NCBI lineage: Eukaryota > Metazoa > Chordata > Mammalia > Lagomorpha > Leporidae > Lepus > Lepus europaeus. Next base: position 34,836,916 of record NC_084835.1, read on the forward strand.
CAAATTAGTTAATTGGTTGAACAATCACTATATTTTTTCTATATTTCTCTATTATATGTATTATATATTATATAATAAGCATATTTGCACATATAATTAGATTCTTTGTACTGATTAATATTAAAATGGAAAAAATCATCTTTTCACCTTTTCTTTAAATGACAAGAAGCTAAATATCCCTTTGTTGGTAACTGATTATAAATAGTTCCACTCTGCTTATAGGGAAACCTATTTTCCAGTACGTGGAAAAAAATGTACAATACAGTCAATTAGATTTATACTTCATGGTTTACTTTTATTCTTTAATTTTAAAATATGATATAATGCTACTTTATTTTCACTATCTATTTTTTAAAGATATATTTATTTGACAGGCAAAATTATAGAGAGGCCGAGAGAGAAAGAGGTCTTCCATCTGCTAGATCACTCTCCAGATGGCCACAACAGCCAGAGCTACACCAATCTGAAGCCAGGAGCCAGGAGCTTTCTTCTGGGTCTTCCATATGGGTGCTGGGGCCCAAGGCCTTGGGCCATCTTCTACTGCTTTCCCAGGCCATAGCAGAGAACCAGATTGAAAGTGGAGCAGCCAGGACTCAAAGGTGCCAATATGGGATGCTGGCACTGCAGGCAGAGGCTTTATCTGGTAGGCCACAGTGCTGGCCCCAACTATATATTTTTTAAAAAATATTTATTTTATTTAGTAGAAAAGCAGTGACAGAGAAATCTTCCATCTTTGATTAACTCAGTAGATGGCTGCAATGGCCAGGGCTGGACCATGCTGAAGACAGGAACCTGAAACTCCGTCCAGATCTCCCACACAGCTGGCAGGGGCTCAAGTACTTGAACCATCTTCTGCTACCTTCCCAGGTGCAGTAGCAGGGATCTGGATTGGAAACAGAGGAGCCAGTACTAGAAGGAACTACCTCTCTGATATGGGATGCTGGCATCATAAAATAACAGCTTAACCACTGCATCACAAAGCTGGCTCTTAACCATATATATTATTGCTTATGGAAAATGAAGCTAGTTTTCTATTTACGGAGGAGGTGAACAAACTCTATTTTAATAAAGGAACTTAAGTAAATAAAGTCAGTCCGTTTAAAACACAACACTGAAATAACAATAATGAGAGTGGTTTGCATATCTGGCCCAAAGCAACAAAATTTGGCATTAGTTTTCCCTTAACCTCAGTTCTTCCCAGTCCAACCACCTATTTCTCAAAAGCATGAGGTTAGGTGTGACAGTTGTATGACTCTCTTTTCATGAATCCTGATAGGTATTTGGAATCCTCCACAATCAACTTGTCAACATATTTGGAAAAAGGTTATCCGTGCAGAAGACATTGGTTCTCTTTTCCTGGAAATTAACAGAGCAAACAGAACAACAAACCAATCCAATGGCCCTTTAAGATCCAAGAGCTGTTAGGTTTCTGGGCCGGTGCTGCGGCTCAATAGGCTAATCCTCCACCTTGTGGCGCCAGCACAACGGGTTCTAGTCCCGGTCGGGGCTCTGGATTCTGTCCCGGTTGCCCCTCTTCCAGGTGGTCCGGGAGTGCAGTGGAGGATGGCCCAAGTGCTTGGGCCCTGCACCCCATGGGAGACCAGGAGAAGCACCTGGCTCCTGCCTTTGGATCAGCGCGGTGCGCCGGCCACAGTGCACTGGCCGCGGCGGCCATTGGAGGGTGAACCAATGGCAAAGGAAAACCTTTCTCTCTGTCTGTCTCCCTCACTGTCCACTCTGCCTGTCCAAAAAAAAAAAATCCAAGAGCTGTTAGGTATTTAACAACAGCAAAAGGAGTCAAAGGTCCCACTTGCTCAGAAGTTTGCTCTTTGTGTTTTTTCCAATGGTCTTGAAGGAACCTACAAGAGAATGACCCAATTCAGGCAATAAAAAGCCACATCTTATCTGCCAAGAATTCTGAACATTTACTTCTTGCCTTTAGAATCCTTGTTTATTAGGCTTGTATCCTTGGGCATGTCACCCTGAGCCACAATTTCTATCCTTAAGTGACAACCCTCTTACACAGGGGAAATAAGACACATCAGCTGGCAGCATTTAGTTTAGGACCAGACACATGCTATTGAACAAGAAGTTATTACCATTTTGTTAATGTGTTTTGATATATGTATATGCTATGAAATGCTTATCATGATCAACCTAAGTAATACATCATCACTTCACATAGGTATCTGTAGTTATTATTAACTACAGTCACTGTGCTGCACAATAGGTCTCCAGAACCCACCTCCTTTGATCAACATCTCCCAACTTTTGATCAACATCTCCCAACTTTCTCTACCATTCCCAGCCCTTGGCAGCCACCAGTATAATCTTTGCTTTCATAAGTTTGAATTTTTTCTCTTTTTTCAAAATGCATTAATTTTTATTGACAAAAATGCATGAATTTATAATGTATAACGTGATGTTTTAAAAGATGTATACATCATTGAATGGTTAAATCAAGCTAACAAGCATAGACATTACCATATATACTTATTTTTTATGATAACACTTCAAATCTATTCTTCTAGTTCTTTTAAAGAATACAGGATACCGTTATTACGTATGGCTACCATGTTATACAATAGATCTCTTCATTTCTTTCACCTAACTGAAATTTTGAATCTCTTAACCTTTGTTCCCCTAACTGCTGTTCCTTTGCCCCCCTCTCAGTCTCTGGTAGTCGCCATTCTACTTTCTGTTTACTAAGTTCAACTTTTTGAGACTCCCACGTAAGTGAGATCATGCAGTACATAGCTTTCTGTGCCTGGCTTATTTCACTCAGGATAATATCCTCCAGTTTCATCAACATTGTCTCAATAATCTGATTGTGATCTTCATTTACATTTCCCTGATCCCTGATGATTAGTGATATTCAATTTTTTCATATACCTGTTACCCATTTATATACAAACATTATTATTACTATAATTATTAATAATGTTCATTAAATCACATAGCTATAGTGATTTGGTTTATAGCAGGAGCCTTCTACTTTCAAAACAGGGCTGCTACTTATTAAATATTCATTTTAGTTCTAGACTACAACAGATTATTATTATTCATTCAGCATTCATTCAATGTCAACTTCCTAAAGCCACTGTTCTGGACATTGGGAAAATGGCATGAACAGCACAAAGCAAAGTCTTTGCCCCACAGCTAATATTCTGTTGGAGTAGAGAAGCACTGCTTCTATGCTTGGTGGTGATGAATATTGGAGAAAAAAAATCAACTGTCACCTGACACAGGCATTGCCTATTAAGGTAAAGGATCTATCTCCTAAAGCGCTTGAGTTTTCTATCACGTAATTCATCAAGGTCTGTAGATATGAAAACCTGATTTTCTGGGCAGTGATCTGCTTGGTATGATTTCTTGAAAAAGTAAAAATGGAAAAATATTTCCCCTGCCTGAAAGAGGAGAAGAGTGTGATTAAAAAGTATTTTTTAAAGATTTATTTATTTATTTGAGAAGTAGAGTTAGAGAGAGTGAAAGAGAAAGGTCTTCTATCCGTTGGTTCACTCCCCAAATGGCTGCAACGGCCAGAGCTGCGCCGATCTGAAGCCAGGAGTCAAGTGCTTCTTCTTGCTCTCCCATGTGGGTGTAGGGGCCCAAGGACTTGGGCCATCTTTGGGCCATCTTCAACTGCTTTCCCAGGCCACAGCAGAGAGCTGGATTGGAAGAGGAGCAGCTGGATTTAGAACCGGCGCCCACATGGGATGCCGGCACCGCAAGCGGAGGATTAACCTACTGCGCCACAGTGCCAGCCCCTAAAAAGTATTTTTTGATAGTAATCATCACGAGGCTATCAAATCCTAAGCACATATGTAAGCCACTCCTGGTCCCTACAATGGCAGATGTTATCAAGTTTTTCTCTTTGCTGCTGAGTTCAGAACCTGCCTCAGAAACTTTCTCAGGACAGTTCTCTAAGCAAACAATGCCAGTGGTTGAACTTAGTATATATGATGATATCTAGATATGGTCACAGAGTTCAAAGTAAGGTCTAAAGGTAAATACACTTAGGAAAGGTGTCATAGTGACTTAAAATCCTGCTAAGATGCAACTGACTCGTCCTCTCCCAAGTGCACATCTTATCAGGGGTAGGAAATAGCTAAGAATAAATGCTCTAGAGCTGCCATTGTGGCACAGAGGATTACGCTACCAACTTGTGATGCCAGCATCCCATATCAGAACAATAGTTCAAGTCCTGGCTGCTCCACTTCCACTCCAGCTCCCTGCTAATGTGCCTGGAAAAGCAAAAGATGGCCAAAGTACTTGGGCCCCTGCAAAGCATTGTAAACCAACAGATGGAAGATCTCCCTCTCTCTCTCCCTCCCTCTCTCTCTCTCTCTCTCTCTCCCTGGCTGTAACTCTACCTCTCAGATAAATAAATAAAATCTTTTTTAAAAATAAATAAAATTTTTAAAAATCACAGTATGTCTTCCAATAGAGTATAAGCTCCACCCTTCTAAATGCAGACTGTTCTGTTCATCCTTGTGCCCAGAGCAAGCTCAAAAACTGCTGTGATAACAACTTAGATACCACACTGCAGAAAGGAGAAGGCTCTGTATCTATAATATATGACTGCTTTGCTGCAGTGACTTAAGTCTGGGGTCTTCTAACAGTAGGCAATCCACATCTCAATGCGTAAGATAGTGCATGGGTACGGTGAAGTAAAAGCCACTTCCCTCTTGAAGGAAAGTTGGATGTTATCAAATGCTGGGTTTTCTCATGGTCATTTGGGTTTTATAGTAATGAACAATATTCTTATAAACAATATTCTTATGTCTTGCTAGGAAGAAAACAAATAAGCTTTGATTTTTCACTATGAAACTCTTGAGCCCCTTAACTACATCCTCTGAAACATTTTATACTCCATTTTTTATAACACAAGACCTATTAAAATGCAGCTATTACATTACTGCAAAATAAGTGGGATACATCCAAAGATTTAGCATGCTGTCAAAAGGTGTCCTCATTGGAACTGAGAACTACTCCTAAAGCAGGGATGGTCTTCAGCATATCATTTACCCACTTACTTGAAACCGGAGTGCCTCTAATCTGTAAAATGAACGCCTACACTCCGCTATTACTATCTCACACATTATGTATCCAGTGAATCAGGAAGTAGGATCCAGGGGAAAGCATATGGGATTTGGAGTTTGAGATCTTATTCTTTCACTTACCAGTCACACTGAATCTCTCAAATGTTATTCATCCATACGTCATTAATCACTGGAAATATATTGACATGGTCATTAGCACCTTAACATAGACACTTGGAATATCCAAAACAGGACTGACTGACTGGTATCTGCCCTATTTGGTTCTCCAGGATGAGCAGAATGTATGACACATCACAGGCACTCACTGCATTTGTGGAATGAAGGAAAAGAATATATGAACAAATGAACAAAATAATACTCTCCTATCTCCCCAACTACCAGGATTATTTCATGGATTAAAGACAATAACAAATACTATAAAGACTTCTAAAAGCAATATATACTGAAAGAGTTTTTTAAATCCTAAAGTAATGTAAGTATCAAAAGTTACCATCATGGGAACAGCACTGTGGCAGAGCAGGTTAAAGCCCCAGTCTACAGTGCTGACATCCCATATGGGTGCCAGTTCGAGTCCCGGCTGCTCTACTTCTGATCCAGCTTTCTGCTATGGCCTGGGAAAGCAGTAGAAGATGGCCCGAGTTCTTGGGCCTCTACACCCATGTGGGTGACCTGGAAGAAGCTCCTGGTTCCTGGCTTCAGATAAGCTCAGCTCAGGCCATTCCAGCCATGGGGGGAGTGAACCAGCAGGTGGAAGACCTTTCTCTCTCTCTCTCTGCATCTGCCTCTGCCTTTCTGTGACTCTGCCTTTCAAAACAAATATATAAATCTTTAAAAAAAAAGAGTTAACCCCTACGGAGTTGGTGGTTTCTTTAAAAAAAAAGTTACCATCACTTCATAGTTGCCCAATTCAATGTTGATTGTCTTATTAATTTAAAGCTAACATTTACTGCGGACTTACTAAGTCCTAGGAAGAAAGAAAGAAAAATAAAATTTAAGTGTTCAACATTTTGGAACATCTGGGTTGTCTCATTTTAGTCATAGGTCTAGGCAGCAGAAGTCAGACACTGAGTCAAACTGAATCACAAATCAACCAACAATCACTTAGCACTTAGAACTACTTAGCCTTTATGTATGGGGTTTTACAAGCAATGAGCTCATTTAACTTTCAAATTGACTTTGAGGTTGCTACAGCTAGCGATATTCCCTTTTTACAGATCAGAAAAGAGAGCCTGAGAAAAGTTCAATTCTCTAAGTTCACAGCTGGCAGGCAAGAGAGTCAAGATCTTACTGTCTGACTTGAGTGTCCCAGGCCCTTGACCAGTGCCATGCATTCAGAAAAACTTAGCACCGAATCTGTTTTGGATAATTTTGCATTTTTGAGTTTTTTTTAAGAAAGAGCTACCTTAGCATTCTATTACATTGCTTTATTTTTTTTCCCCACAAGGTTAAAAACTGCCTGATAATAAGGGAACAACAACAATGAGACAAGAGACCAGCCTCAGCCAAGGCATAACCAGTGTCAAGTCCTTGTTCTTCAAATGGTCCTTTCTAGTGAATCCCTACTACACTGTCCACTACTACACTGTGGAGGGGCAGCTCCACAGTCTGGAAGACCACTGAGAACACATGCCGCCTGACAATTCTCTGGTCTTCTTCTCAATTACCCTATGACTGTTGAAATTTCATTTCCCTTCCTTTCCTGGGCAAACATGTTCACTTCAGTCATTATGACCATCAGCTGGCTAGATTCACAGGCAGCTCCTAATTAAGTAGAACTATTGAATGCTGTGAGATATGAAATCTCTTGCTGCTAAATTGTGCACAGACTGAAAGCAGTGAGAATATGTTTAGATGAGCATGGCACTTTATATTTGGGGACCAATGGTTACAAGGATATTGAAACCAATTATCATTAGGACAAAACTATCGTGGTCGCCAGAGGATGAGGATCCCCACACTGAGCTACCTGCCCAGACTAATGGTCAAGAGGCCGATGAGGTGTTAATTAGTCTATGAATCAAAATTTCCCAAACAAACAATGCCCCCAAAGGCCTCAGCTTTTAGTTGTTTCTGTTTAGCTTTGCAGAGACACTAACAATGGAACAAGATGACTAAGTTTAGATGTCTTCATCAGTGCTCTATCGCTGAACAATTCTCAGCAACCATCCTGACCTCATTTCTCTCTAGGAAAAATACACGAGGAGGAACAGAGGGTGATATTTTAAAATATAAAACCCGTACATTGACACAGTCAGCCATATTAGTCACTTTCCACTAAATATATTTGTGTCTACAGTTTATTTTCTGGGAAAATTAACCATATAATAATACCAGATATGATTTGCCGAGCATTTAGCATGTAGTAAGCATCAAGATGAGACTTTTGAATGTATTAACTGATGATTATGTAGCCTGAGAAAGCCCTCTTTACCCAGGTCATTTCCTTACTCTGTGTTTCCACACCACCAAGTACCTCTTAGTCACTAAGTTTATCACAAATGCATCTGTTTCAGTATTTGGTATCTCTCTCTTGAACTGAATTGTAAGCTTCCCTCCCCAGAACAATGCCCACTTTAGCTCCCCATTATAGTCTCTGCTTCTAATATTACATCTCATATGCAGAAGATGGTCAATAAACATTTGGAGAATATGCAAAGGAAAACACATAAAGGTTAAGAAATAACCCCAGTGCCAGTATTAAGCTTAGCAGTTGAGACACACGCCCACATCCCATATTGGAGGACCTGGATTTTATCCCTGACTCCAGCTCCTGACTTCTGCTTCCTGTTAACACATACCATAGGAGGTGGAGGTGATTCCCACAAAACAGAATTTGCGTCATCTACACGTGAAACCCAGATTGAGTTTCTGGTTCTTGTTCTTCAGTATGGCCCAGACCCAGCCATTGTTGTCATTTGGAGAGTGAACCAGTATGTGAAACCTCTCTCTCCCTCTGCCTCTCAAATAAATGAATAAATAAGTAATTTTTAAAAAGAAACATCCCCCGGGCTGGTGCTGTAGCACAGGTTAATCCTCCACCTGCGGCGCTGGCATCCCATATGGGCACTGGTTCTAGTCTTAGCTGTTCCTCTTCCAATCCAGCTGTATGCTATGGCCTGGGAAAGCAGTAGAAGATGGCTAAAGTCCTTGGGCCCCTGCACCCATGTGGAAGAACGGGAAGAAGCTCCTGGCTCCTGGCTTCAGATCGGCACAGCTCCGGCCATTGTGGCCATTTGGAGCGTGAACCCACGGACAGAAGACCTTTCTCTCTGTCTCTCCCTCTCACTGTCTGTAACTCTACTTCTCAAATAAATAAATAAATAAAATCTTTAAAAAAAAAAAAGAAACGTCCTATGTTGATAGAGCTGGGAAGCTGCTGAAGCCACATTTGAACCCAGTCTCCAAGGCCAATGTTGTAAACCCTCAGCACATGTTCGCTCTCTGTGCTGCACGTCCTATGCATCAAAACACAATGACCAAGAACAAATATTAACACTAGAGTCCAGTATAGGCACTAGAAAGTAAGTGAGTTTCTCTGTGACTACTGTGGTATATTAAAGATGCAATACTGAAAATACACCAATGGACACAAAAGCCTATCAGAGAGGTTTTTAGGGTATTATAGAGTCATGCCCAATCTATCCTCAGAGTCTCTTTCCACCCTCTATTTATAGTGTTGCAAGTTCAGGATTATTGTAACTGAAAATTTAGGACCCAAGGGATGTTGGCCTGCAGAATTTACAGAATCCTCAGTTCTCCAAGGAGCCTAGCAACAAGTATTTTCTTAGCTGTCTCATAGGAATAAAGGGAGAAAATAAATGTGTATCATTGAGCCGGTGCCAGGCATGTAATATAGATGTTATTATTAGCAGTAGCATTGGTTGTTATTCATATTTGTCCTACTGTGATTATAGGTGTCACAAAGCTAAGCTTTGAGTTTGGTCAGACTTGGATTCTAATCTCAGTTGAGCCATTTACTTTCAGTTAGGCATGATCAAGTTATGTAACCTCCACCTCTATCTTTATCCATAAAAGAGGAGGGGGTAATGATACCACCTACTTCCCATAACTACTTGACATGCACAGGAAGAGAAAAAAAAAAACAACATTGTGCCTATTTTCATTATGCTGTTCCTCATCACTTAAGTCAGTTGTGAGTGGATAGAGCATTCATTGCCTTGGAAGCTGGAAATCTGACCATTGATGCCTTTTTTGCCAAGGCAAAGTTGTAGTCAGTAGGCTTTATTCCAGTTGTTCTCAAAGTCCTCATGGTCCTCCTTCTTTTGGCCAAGTGTGGATCACACATTTACCTCTTCATTGCCAGGGAAGTCCAGGCTTTAAACCAATGGGCCAGGAAAGTCCACCTACAGCAGCTCCCCAATGCTTCAACACAAAGTTTAAACTCCTTAGCCTACCATTCAAGGTCTAACATCATTTAGTTCAAACAATTTTGAGTTTGACCTCAGGGTCAAAAGATGATTTGCTAACCCTCCCCCACCCCATATCAGAAATTTAATCCAGTCGACTCATAGTATAGTCCCATCCACAAATAAACTTGCCCTAGCTATACAGTGACAAATCGTCTGTTCACTTAGTCAAAAAGAACCATTGAGTTCTTGCCCAACATGCTAGGAATATTAAAACAGGAAAAAAAAAAAAAAAAAAAAAACACTTGACTTCATTAAACCCATAGCCTAGTGGGAAAGGTAGGCTAAGCAAATGGTGTTGCTATGTATAATAAACAAAAAAATTATCACTAGAAATGATTGGGAAAAGTAATCATCCTCAGATTGAGAGAGAAAAAGCTGAAGTCCAAAGGATGGCTAGGAGTTCCTCAAGTGAAGAGGTGGTCCTGGATCTTCACAATAATGAAGCCAAGAGGCAGGAAGGCAGAGGAAGGGCCATGTACCATGAAGCTGGAGAAACAGGCAGACACTGGCTATTCAGTGGGAGGAAGATGACAGGAGCTGGATGAAGAGGGCAATGATAGAAAAGAAACCTGAATGGATTCCAGATATCCAGAAGATAAAATAGAAACAACCTGCGGTTAGAAAGGATGGGAGATGAGGCTCGGTGACGGCAAGGAAGGGAACTACTAGGAATGTGGTCCTGTGAAGAGATGCATGGAGGTGACATTTACCAATCTCGTTCTTAAAAATGTCTTCAGATAGCTGAATGGAGATTATGAGAAAGCAACCGCATATAAGTGCTTAAAGTTCAAAGAGAAGATCGGCCTGGTCCTTGTAGGTTACAGACCCAGGAAGGAGAGGATCAAATAATGAGAAAAGTGGTATATTGTTAATACAAGAAATGCAAAGATGAAACAACAGAAGAATTCCACAAGTGAAGGATGAGCCATTTTTCTGCAGAGCTGAGACCACCTCCTAAATAGCCAAATGAACTGCACATCAAATCAATTTGCACTCTTTTTGAATACTATCAGCTGCACAAAATCAGATGCATAATATCATTAAGTTCCCTCACCCACATAACCTCAAGATGCTAAAAGAGGAAAGGAATGATCAAAGGAAACCCCAAAATTACAGGAACAACACAACAAAAGGTAAATGGACTATCAATTTTTCTCACATTTCTTACCCATTTCCAATGAAGTTTCAATGAGGAGTAACAAAAGATAATGATCCTTCGGTCCTGAGGGTGCATCTTAAACTCCCCTCTGCAAATATAAATGGTTTTTAAAGCTTCATCTGATTCTCTAAAAATTCATGCAAATGTTGTGTGTTACCACATAAAATAATTGTGTTGCATTTAATACATATATAGAATTCAATTCCCCTCAGTACTGAAGCAAAAACGATGTGCCACGATGGTGCCTCCATTAGCCTGTGACTTTGGAGATGCCCTTGTCCACTGCTTTGCAGGCAGGGTTGAACTCATTATCTAAGTTGAGAACCATGAAATTAATCAGAGATGGACTAAAGAAGTTTTTCCTTGCAGCAGGGAACTAGAGTCATGACCTCTACCAGTCACTCTTCATTCCGCCAAACTTTATGATATATATTAATAATATTATTAATAATAAAATAGCCACTTTAAATGCATTCTCGCACATGAGAGGTGGTTACTAGGACACACAGTAGGTACATAGATACTATGAGGCAAGAGTAACAGATGAAAAACAGACTCAGAGAGGTAAAGCATCTGTCCACAAGTCCAACAGCCCACAACACAGGCATTGTAATTTGAACCCAGACAGTTCCAGTCCAAGCCAAACTATCATCATCTTCTCATTAAACAGCATTAGCACATTCACCTTACAACGCTCAATGGCTGTTTCTATTTGATGGTAATCAAGAATAAAAACTAAAAGCCATGCTTCAAAAATATAAAAATGCTTTATCTTTCTAAAACCATTTTATTTAACTGAAAAAATATCAATGTGCAAATTGGACATTTTTGGTATATAAAGTCAAGTGTTACTAATTAAGTAAATGAGTGACGAATCATAAAATCAACACTAGTCATTAAACAAAATTGCATTTAAATTAGACTTAACAGATAGTTTACAGTACAAAAAAATAATGAGCCAACTTTAAAGAAAGCTTGCAGTAATTTTATTCCTCACGTCTATGTAGTAAGGGATTTAAAATTATTTGTAAAAGATAAGTACAAATAAAAAATGGAAGAATAAACTCTGTAATGATTTCTGTCCCTCGTAACATTTCCCTGGAGTCACAATGTCATTTAAGCACATGAGATACGATTTAATGTGCCCGGGAGAGGTCACCTTGTATGAGGGGCAGGTACCCTCTGTTTAAATTCAGTTTACTAAATCAAATGTACCACAGAAGAGAAAATGGGGCATAATCTAGTTCTGAAATTCTTCCCATGTTAACTAAAATCACCTTACTTTTGTAGCAAATGAGCCGTGAGATACAATGCCAGAAACTGATCTGGAAGAATAAGTACATACTCCCAGAAGAACATTCGTATATTTTACAATTAAAAGTTCCCAGATGACCCTAGATTCCACAGGGAGGCTAGGAGAAGACAACTGAACGTAGACAGGGACAAAGCTACACACAGAGATTGAACTGTTCATCACTAAAATTCTCCATCACTATTCTTCTACAAACAGCACATTTACTGATTACAGATTTTATTTGTACAATGACATCTGCCCCAATCCTGGGTCCTGGACATTTCTAGACTAGGTCATGACAGCCTCAATACAGCTCCCTATTGTTTCCCTCCTAGAACTCTTCAAAAGTTCTATTTTCTCTTTGGTTTTCTAACTGCGAGTGTCCCCTTTGTCATATCACCTGTGCCTTGCTCAGTGTCCAGCCTACAGTAAGGGGAAGCTATAAAATATTTGCTGAATGAATGAACAAAGCTATGAGTGGCCACAGGATGCAGTGCTTCTTTGAGTTCATTTTTGCAAATCAGATTCTATTTCATTTCATTAAATACTTTTATTTACAGGTCATCATCTGAAATTACTTTGGGTTCTTATTAATAAGGAGATGATTTTATCTTCAGGGAGGAGGGAGGAACAAAAAAAAAAAAAAAACTTTCAGTCACTTGCTCCGAAGGTCTTTCAAAATAATGTTGCAGTATAATTTAGTTTGAAAGCAAGGTCCAACATTTTATTACCTCCAAATTTATTCAGAAAAGCTGAAGGCCTGTGATAAGGCTCATTAAGTTGCTGAAAGGCCTATCTTCACATGCCTTTCACACAAAAGGTCTCAACTTAATGCTGGGTAATTACTGTTCCTTTTCCCCCTAGTTATTTCTATTTCGTGAACATTCCCAGGGAAGCTGGCCTCAGTGGACACTACCTGCAGTCTGAGATGTGAGCACAGCAAGAAGAGCCTAGGTGTGTGACAGGATCTTTCTGAGCTGCTACTGCAGAAAACAAATGCAGATTTGGGGACCCAGAATTTTTTTTTTTTTTTAGATTTATTTATTTATTTGACAGGCGGAGCCACTCACAGAAAGGGAGAGAGAGATCTTCTGCTGGTTCACTCCTCAAATGGCCTCAACTACAGGAGCTGGGCCAGTCCAAAGCCAGGAGCCAGGAGCATATTTCAGATCTCCCACATGGCTGCTGGGTCCAAGGACTTGGGCCATCTTCTGCTGATTTTCCAGGCACATTAGCAGGGAGCTGGATCAGAAGTGGAGAAGCTTGGACTGGAACCAACACCCATATGGGATGGGCTGTGGTGTACTTACCACTAAAATATAATGCCAGCCCTGGGGACCTAGAATTTAAACTTAAACCATCTGCAATCTACTTTCTGTCTAGAGTCAAGGCCAAGAGAGAAAATTTTCTGGCATACAAACTGGTTGTGATCTCCATTTTAAAACACCTTTTTAACAGCACCTGTAGTGTATTTCATGTTTGTAGAGTTATAGGTGCGGGTTGTGGCTCCAGATTACTTGGTCTCAACCCTCAATTCCATCACATCCCAATTTTTAACCCAGGGCAAGTAACTTAGGTTCTGTGTGTATCAGTTTCCTCATTTGTAAAGCAGAGTTCATGGCTCCTACTGCAGTACTGTTGTGAGAATTAATTCTAAAGTTCATAAAAGTGCGTCTTATACATGCTAACTCTTCATAATGTTTTTTACTTGTTAACATTAATTACTGTTATCATCCTCATCATCTCTAATATCTCATTTACAGGCAAGATTTATCTCTGTCATTTATAACATTGATGCTAGTCCCCTTAGATTCACTGATGGTATTGGGAGTGATTAGATTTTACTGTTTGTGAAGCAACCCAACAAAGGGTGAATGCTGACCAGTAGTATTTCCTTAGAGGTCACTGAAGTCACTGTCCCTAAATCTCCACCTGTTCTTCCATTTAGTTAAATGATAGCTGCAAATTACGGTCTCTGCCGCGGTGATCCTACCTCAGTCTTCTCGCACAGTCTGCTCACCTCACTTCTGCACTATCCGTGGATGACCAGCCAGCACATTCATGAGTGCATAGCTTTTCACAGATACTGTGATGGTTAATTTTATGTGTCAACCTGACTACATGAAGAAAGGCCCACATAGCTGGGAAGACATTATTTGTGGGTGCATCTGAGAGGCTGACCATGGAAGCTATTAACATTCAAGTCAGTACACTGAGAAAAGAAGGTCACTCTCAATGTAGGTGGACATTCTCCACTCCACTGAAGAATCCAACAACAGAAAAAGCAGAAGTAGAGTGAATTTGCTCTCTCTTCTCCAGCAGGGATACTGATCTTCTCCTGCTCTTGGACTAGGACTTTTACCAATTCAGATACTGGACAAAATAGATCAGAAGAAGCAGAAACTGCAGCTGGGAATATGGTGCAGCAGGTTAAACCACAGCTTGGGACACCAGCATCCCACATGGGTACAGGTTCAAGTCCTGGCTGCACCACTTCCTATCTAGCTGTCTGTTAATCTGCCTGGGAAGGCAACAGAAGACGCGGCCCCTGCACCCATGTGGCAGACCTAGAAGAAGCTCCTAGCTGTTCGCTCTGGCCTGGCCCTGCCTTAGCTGTTGCAGCCATCTAGGGGATGAACCAGCAGATGGAAGATCTCTCTATCTCTGTCTCCTCTGTCTGTCTCTCCCTCTTTCTGTGTAACTCTGCCTTTCAAATAAATATTTTTTTTAAAAAAGCAAGAACTGAAGGGAGATATGGAGTAGGATCTTTCTAACCTACTTCTTTTGCTTGTTCCATTCCAAACATAATGCTTGCTCCCTCAATGGCAAATTCTCTCGAGCCCAGGAGAAGAAAAGGTCTGTGAATAATGTAATACTCTATAGAGTCTAGCTGCTTCTTAGTCACCAGCCCACTCTTGTTAGGTTTTCAACTAGAAGTATGGAGAATTATATGACCAGAAAATAAGAGTTAGGAAGGAAGAGAATAAAAAGAAAAAAATAGGACCAAAACATTGAAGTAGAAGAAGCTATATTTTCTCCTACACAAAAGACAACACAGCACACAGACAAAGCACTTTTGGGTTGGGAGCTACTCGAACAAAATGTGGGTTAGGAACAGAAATTTTATATTTGAAAACCAAATGGTATAACACGGGCCTATTAGTTCCCCAAAGATAGATACCATATGTTCTCCATGATCCAAGGTAACCAATAGAGTACTTGAGATATAATGTAGTGGAGTGAAAAAGACAATTTTGAGAAGCAACGATTGTTTATAGCCCTTGTCTCTTTTGTTGAGGAATAGGCTTTCATTCCATTCCATTTTTGTTTTGTTTTCCATTTATACTATTTGTTCATCTATTTTACTTAGGGCAAGATTTACTGTATTATCATTAAGTTTACTGAAAAAAGATCGTTGCAAAAATTAAGAGTGGGAATCCGAGAGGGAGGGGAAGGAAAGGTTGGAGCATGGGTGACATGGGGCAGGGGAAGTGCCACTATGTTCCTAAACTGGTATAAAGGAGATATACAAAACTTGTATAACATAAATAAAATATATAAATTTTAAAAAAACACTGGTCTATGTGTCAGGATGAGTTAAACATTAAGAGGAGGTCAAAACTCTCTGTGTTCTAGGACTTTCCATCATTTTAACCAGGCAGAGGCTCCCACTGGACAACTCAGTTCTGCTCCATTTCCATCATCCTCCATTTAACAGAGGGCAAGTAATACATGGGTACTTTGGTGGCAAAGGCTTAACAAGAAGCTTGAAGGTAGAAATATTTTTACTGTACTATTTGTCAATTACCATGGTGTAAATATTCTAACTGTGGCAGGCTGCAAGCTACAGAGGGCAGGTAATACATACATCCAGCACTGTGGTGGTAAATGTTTAACAAAAACTTGGGGATAAGGGACATTCTTGTTGTAGTATTTGCCAATTCCCATGTAAGTAGTCTTACTATGGCAGGTCATAGGTCATAGGTCATAGGCTACCACTTAACCAAGACAAGTAATACATATATTCAGTACTGTTTTGGTAATGGTTAACAAGTTTGGGGGTTGGGATGTCCTTGTTGTAGTGTTTGCCAATTTCCATAGTGCAAATACTCTCACTATGGTGAATATGGTGGGTTTCAAGGTACCACCATAATGTCACTGAACAGAGAGTTGAGAGGGGAAGTATATAATCCATTCTTGCAATCAGTTATGTATCAACTCCAGCAATGCTTATGATATTTTTAAGAAGACAAACATTATATTTATGAGAAGCAAGGTAGTTTTCAAATGGCTAACTGCCAGAGTTCAAGTATTACTTCTTTTGAGCACTAGAAAAGGAAATATAATTTATAATCTATGTTCTATATGAATGAAATGTTAACTCCTATCACCCATCTGTGCAGTTCTCTTCTAGCAAATGGGATTTTCTAAACTTTCTTTTCTCTTTTCAGAGCTACATCTGCCAGTGTTTTCCATTTGCCAGCTCCCAACATGTCCCCAATTACTTCTTTTTTATTTTATAGCCTCCATGCTGATGTTTCATCACTTACAACGGCTGGGTTCCACTGAGCATTAACAGTCTGCAGTGCCTCCAGGAGGGTACATAATTCACTGAGTATACTGAACCCTTTTTTCTCCAAAGAATATTGTTTAATATAAATACAGTGTGAGGTTAACGCAGTACAAAGGAAAAGCTTTTCCCTTGGAATCATCAAAAAACTTAAATGTACTTAAATGTACATATATATATATATATGATTTATGGAAGCATGGTTTATACATAATAACAAGAAATGACTTGTATTTAAGAAGTATTTAAATTGGCATTTTTAACTTAAGAAAAGTAAAAAATTAGTACATGTGATACATGAGCAGGTTTGTATTTTAACCTATATTCAATCAAAATATTTTTTACTACACAAATAAAGAAACTAAAACTCTCACGTTGGGCACATGAGTACTTGAAATCTTCAAATATATTACATCTCCGTAATTTTAGTTTTAGTCAGAATCAAAGTTAAAGAAGGGCCAAGAAAAAGCTTCATTTTAAGTTAAATTTTTCTTCTAAATACATAGTCACCTCCCTGAAGAGTTTCTGAGTAGCCTGACAGATGATCTGTAGATTTCTGGACAGGGAGAGGAACTTAGATATAAACACCTTCAAACCACTGAACTCTGAAGGTAGCTTAAAACTGGGTACTGTTTTCCAAAATTTTACAAAAATCTTTCTGGCAAACAACTGTTTTCTTCAAGATGTTAACAATGAAGCAAACAGATTTTAACTTTCTCAGACTATGTGTCAGCTGCCTCGTTTCAGACAAGAATCATTCTTAGAAGAGGGGGATGATGGAATAGTCAGAATTTTCTTGGGCAGTAGCATGGATAAGAGGGAATGGATGAGAGGAGATGTAATCCTTGCAGGAAATTTTTTAAACAGCAGCAACAATATTTAATATTTCTGGAGTATTAAGCAATATACTAAGCCATCAACATACATAATCTTCTTCAATCCCTAAAAATCTGTGAACTAGGTATTACTGATGCCATTTCAAAGATGAGGTGACAGGACAGAACATTGCTACTCAGTGTATTAAGCAAATGACCAAGACCTGGCATTCAGTTCAGTCTTAACTGCAGTAGGGTGAAGCTGGGGGTGGGGCCTGGGTGGTTGAAAGTCCTACACACCAGACCTCACACTGCAGTTTCTAGACTCTTAGCACAGACTTAGCAACCACTGTTTTACCAACTTTAAAACTTGCTGCAGAGGCTTAGCAGATAAAAGAGCCATCTGCATCACCAGCATCCCATAGGGGCTCCGGCTGATGTACTGACTGCTCCTCTTCTGATCCAGTTCCCTGCTAATGGTCTGGCTCACCCTGACCATTATGGCCATCTGGTGAGTGAACCAGAAAATAGAAGATTTCTCTCTTTCTCTCTCTCTCTCTCTTACTTTCAAATAAAATAAATACATCTTCAAAAAATCTTGCTGAAGGGAACCATGGTCTTTTACATTTTATTTGTTGAACTCTTTAGTGGAGCATTAAGACTCTGACTATAATGTAAACAAAAATATGTTATCTCAAAAAATAAACAAAATATTAAGGTGAGAAAACAATTGTCCCAGAGGTTGGCATTGTAGCACAGTGAGCTAAGTCTCCATTAGTGATGTCAGCATCCTTATCAGGGTGCCAGTTCAAGTGCTGGCTGTTCCACTTCAGATCTAGCTTCCTGTTGACACACCTGGGAAGCAGGCAGATGACGTCCCGGGTGCTTAGGTATCTGTAATCCATGTGGGAGACCAAGATGGAGTTCCTGTCTCCTCACTGTGGCCTGCCCCAGACCTGACTGTTGCAGCCATTTGTAAAGTGATCCAGTGGATACAAGATCTCTCTCTCTCTCTCTCTTTCTCTTTGTCTCTGTGTGTGTGTATGTGTGTGTGCGTGTCACACTCCTTCTCTTCTTTCTTTCAAATAAATGAATAATTTTTAAAATACAGAAACATTAAAATTGTTGAAAAGACATCACTTCTGCTGGTAGGCTCAAAGGCCAAAACAGAGCTGCCCCTCCTCCAGTTCACCCATCTATTCATCCGCTGCAGTTCCACAGTGAGTAAGTGGCAGAGAGCTAGAATTCAAACTCAGTTATGTCTAACTCCAGAGGAGCAAACATTTTAAAATTTCAGGCCAAATGTATTCTGCCTCTCATAAGGATAACAGTGGTGATGATTAAATCAAGCTTTCAAATCTGTGCCTGTGCCCAGGAGAAAGAAAAAAGAAAAGACATTGTCTCCAGTCTTTTCTATGGCAGTCTTACAGTTTCATGCAAGCCTAATCATCTACAAAGTTCCTCAAAACTTGCCTCTTTTTCAAGATCAGAAGTCTTCCTGGGCTCTTCCTCAGCACAAGCCTCCCTCCTTTTGGGTAGTTATGCAGGATCCAAGCTATTCCCTGGTGGATTCTCAAGGTGTGAACTCTGGGCCAGTAGCACAGCATCACTGGAACACTTGTCAGAAACAGCAATGCCAAGGCCATGGTCCAAACCAACGGAATGAGAAATTCTGGGGATAAGGCCCAGAAATCTATGTTTTAACAAGCCTTCCAAGTGATTCTGATGGGGGCCAAGTGTGAAAACCACAACAGCTCGAGAAAGCTGTAAGACTTTTCACAACGAAATCACATGCTGGCAGCCTGACCTCCTCTCCTGCTCGTAGCTGAGCTCACAATTCAGAGCCAAACATTCTTCAGGCAAGCCTGCCTAGCTCCCAAGCCCAGACAGAATACGATATCCAGTTCCCTCAGCTCACGCGCTCTAAGTGTAGCACTGGAAAATTACATACTTATTCATGTTGAATATCAATCTCTCCAACTACACAGTCAGCTCCAAAAAAGACATTGCATCTTAGGGCATGGCTGGTGGCCTGCCACACAGTAGGTGCTCAATAAGTATTTATTGAATGAGTAAATCATTAAAGTTCCTAATGCTCAAGAGCTGGGTGTAGCATTTGTGGCCTACATGAGTCTCACAGCTTTATTTCCACCCTTTCTTCAGTCACATATTTATCAGGGGACTACTTCAGCCAGACATTATTCTAGGCAATGGGACACAACAATGAGATAGACAGAAAATCAAAATAAAGACATGTCTTCATGCCTTCTAGTTCTTCTTTGCAGTTGGGAAGAGATGGGCAATTACACTAAATGAAGTAGTAAAATATTTAGATGTTCCTCATTATATACTGAATCGATCTTCTGTATATAAAGATAATTGGAAATGAAAAAAAAAAAAAACCTGGTGTTAAATTGGAAATGGCATAGAAAATTAATTAATTTTTAAAAAAATATTATGTAGGATCTCTGTCTTTAATGTGCTGTACACTCTTATTTAATGCTATAACTAGTACTCCAACAGTATTTTTTTTCACTTTGTGTTGCTATATGGGGGCAAACTGTTGAAATCGTTACCTAATATATACTAAACTGATCTTCTGTACATAAAGAGAATTGAAAATGAATCATGATGTGATTGGAAGGGGAGAGGGAGCGGGAAAGGGGAGGGTTGTGGGTGGGAGGGAAGTTTTGGGAGGGGGAAGCCATTGTAACCCATAAGCTGTACTTTGGAAATTTATATTCATTAAATAAAAGTTTAATAAAAAAATATTTAGATGTTCCATGGTGACAAGTACTGCAGAAAAAACAGTCAGGAAGGGTTGTGGACAGTTCTGGGGTAGGTGGCCAGCATGGGCCTCAGAGGAATCAAGTCAAGACCTCAAGAAGATGAAGGAACAAGCCCTACCTGACAAGAAGCAGGGAATAAGGCCCCCTGGGCACAAGGAATCCGAGAGCAAAGCACCCCTGAAACACTAGGAGAACAGCAGCGAGCTGGCAGTGGGATGAGCAAGGAGAGAGGAGGAAGAGGTGAAGTCAGAGAAGCAGGAGGGTCAGGGCAGAAGAAGTAGGGAGACCAGGTGTGAGCTTGCCACAACAATCCAAGTGAGAAGTGCTGGTGATGTATGCATTGGGCATAAGACCGGTCATGGCCATGTTTATGCATATTTTGTCTTGCCACTTAAATGCATGGCATAATACAGTTAAAATACCAGAAATCACTTTTTTTATTTTGCATTTTTATTTAAAGATTTAATTTATTTGAAAAAGAGAGAGAGACAGCTTCCATATCCTGGTTTGCTCCCTAAATGTTTGCAACAGTAGGGGCTGAGCCAGGCCAAAGCTGGGAGCCAGGAACTCAATCCAGGTCTTCCAAATGGGTGGCAGGGACCCAAGTACTTGAACTATCACCACGGCCTTACAGAGTACACATGAGCAGGAAGCTGATTTGGGGAATGGAGCCAGTGCTTGAACCCAGGCATTCCAACAGGGGGCATGGGCATCCCAAGAGGGTTCATAGTCTCTGTGCCAAAAGCCCGACTTAGTATACTTTACATAAAAGACTTGTATAGATGAGGAAAGCATTTCAAACACTTAATTGCAAGAAAGTCACAACTTAACAGGCAAATAGATTGCCCCAAAGATATAATATACTTGGACTAGCCACAATAAGCAAAGGGTTCATTAACTAAACATATGAAAACAAGAGTCTCCTAATAATTTTCTCCATAATATTTAAATATTAAAATTTCTTAAGGATATCTCTTTATATTTCCCACCATGCTCTATACATAGAATGGTTTCTAAATGTCCACACTTGATTGATTTTAAGAGATTTTTCTTTTGTTAACAAGAAACAGTTAAAATGGATTTTAAAAGAAACATAAATGTTGTCTATAATTAAAATTCACTTATCCAAGTATGTATTGCATACTTCCTGTAGATAAGTTGCATATCAGAAATTAGAGATTCAGAAAGATTGGGATGATTAACTTCAAAATCTGAAAAGGAAAATCTATAAATGAAATTATTTAATAAAAGAATATGAATGACTATAATTTAAAAATGAACAAACATCAACTGAAAAATAAGGACTGCCTAGAACTTATTTGTTAAAATAAGTTTCAAAGAGCCGGCGCCGCGGCTCACTAGGCTAATCCTCCGCCTTGCGGCGCCGGCACACCGGGTTCTAGTCCCGGTCGGGGCACCGATCCTGTCCCGGTTGCCCCTCTTCCAGGCCAGCTCTCTGCTGTGGCCAGGGAGTGCAGAGGAGGATGGCCCAAGTCCTTGGGCCCTGCACCCCATGGGAGACCAGGAGAAGCACCTGGCTCCTGCCATCGGATCAGCGCGGTGCGCCGGCCGCAGCGCGCTACCGCGGCGGCCATTGGAGGGTGAACCAACGGCAAAAAGGAAGACCTTTCTCTCTGTCTCTCTCTCTCACTGTCCACTCTGCCTGTCAAAAATTAAAAAAAAAAAAAAATAAGTTTCAAAGAACACAATATCAGGTTAGGGAATAAATGGAAAGTGTACAACTTTCAAGTGGGACAGTCAGAGCTTCTAATCCTGATTCTACAAAGTACTTACTGTACAAATAAGCACAGCACTCAATAATCCCAATCTTCAGTTTCTCCAATTGTAATAAAAGACAAAAGTCATTATGCCTTAAACTTTTCAGGATGGTTAAATTATAGAATTGAACACAACTCAAGGACAAAAGTTGAGATTCAATAAAAATTGGCATTCTATTACTTTTAAAAAAATCTAACCTCCTATTATTTATAGGCAGGTGACTCCTCAGAGCTGAAATGCCCCTCTAATTTGGCATACACGCAGCCTGTCCTAGTTGGGTGTTCTGTTTGTGTGCCACAGAAATCATTATCCCTAAACAGCAGCAATCGTCATTTGAGACCTCTTCAGTTTGTTGATTTCAAGCCCGGCACAACTGGGATTTTAACTGTCATTTTAAGATTGAAAAGAATAATAAACTCTGCAGGCTCTCAAAAGAGAAACACTTATCTTGTGAAAAAACAAGTTATTTTTTTAAAATTGTCAATGTTTATTTTGGGAGATTCAAGGTTACCTACTACTTGTTTTTATATTCAACTTGAAAGTCATACAAAAGGTTTTCTGGCAAATATTAAGTATGGCCACTATACATGCTTCCTACATGAAATATGTTCTTGCTTAGGAGTAATGTCCCGCTTTGGGTAACTGTGACCTACATCATTTTTAAGGTGCAAAAGCAAGAAATTCAAGTGAGGCAATACTGAATTATATATGTTATGCCCCACCAGCTAATCTGCAGCTTCCTCAAGTCCTCCAACTATCAATAATTATGAAAAAACAAAGTCATTGGATCCAAAAAGACTATTACATCCTACAACCAAAGAATCTATCTTGAAAGCACCTGCCTCCTTTGTACTTTCTTGTTTTTTTTAATTTATTTATATTATTTATTTGAAAGACAGAGTGACAGAGATCTTTTATCCACTGAATCACACACACACGCTCCCCGCCTCCCTCCTTTTCCCCCTAAACAAATGCACACAAAGGCCAGGGCAGAGCCAGCACCCTGAAACACCATCCAGGTCTCTCATTTGAAGGCAGAAACTCAAGTACTTGGCCAACCAATCATTTACTGCATTACCATGTGTATTAGCACGGACCTGGATCAAAAGTGGAGTAGTAGGGGCTAAAATCAGACTCCAAAATGAGATGTGAGTGTCCTAAGCGGTGGAATTTGCTGCACCACAACACTTGCCTCCCTCTCTGTATTTTCTAAAATTGTTCTGGATGTTAATCTACAACGTGGTAGTTTCAATCTAAGATAACTATTGAGGCAAACAGTCAAACTACATGATCCTTGAATAAGAGGTGGCCACTATTAAAATAATTCTAATTGTCAACAATGATAAAATTAGAAGGTGGTTTGCAGTACCTAACACCTGCCTGTTCTTTTCTGACTGGTTTCTGTTCTGGCTTTGTACAATCTGAATTAGTGAGGCTGTGCATGCATCTGCTTGGGGATGGAATGGAGCATGTTTGAATTCAGGACTGAGCACACAGCCAGATTTCCCTCGTGAACTGGCTCTACTCTAGAGTTGAAGCCCAAGAAAAACACTGAGTTACCCTTTTCACACTACAGGAATCAATTTGGTTAACAACCTCCCTGTGTCCTTAAAATTGTTTGGAAACACCTGAATGAAAAACACAAATCCAAAACCAAGACCTTCAAAGCTTCAAGAGGTAAGAGCTCTGGTGGTAAAAATTTGAACTTTGGGTATCTCAGCTACTTACTACGTGCCTATACCTCTCCATTTCATCAAGATGCTAAAAAAGTAATTAGGATATTAAGTATGAAAAATGTTATACTTCTTGGAAAACCAGTGCTTTAGATGTTCAGTAAATGCCATCTTGCTTCTGAATTTCCATAACAGCACTGAATTCTTAATCACTCACTTATTCATTTAATCATTCAGAATTTTTTATATATTCAGTCTTTTCTGATTGCATAGTAATACATGCTTACTGTAAAATATTCAAATGAGACATTACAGCATAGAGAAAAGAGGACAAGTCTCTGGAAGTCCCAGAAAATTTACTTGTTAATCACTGTATTCTAGGTTCTCTGCTAGAGGTGCCACGGAGTTTACAAAGTAGTGTAAATCAGTTAATACTACTGAAAGAGAACATGGTCTATCAAGAGAGATAGTAACAACAAATATAACTAAAATATAGTACAAGGGACCTACATTGTAGCACAGCAGAGTTAGGACACCCTCTGTGAGGTTGGCATCCCTATGAGTGCCAGTTTTTTTTAAAGATTTTTTTATTTATTTATTCAAAACTCAGAGTTACACAGAGAGAAGAAAGGCAAGGAGAGAGAGGTCTTCCATCTGATGGTTCACTCCCCAAATGGCCGCAAAGCCAGAGCTGCGCTGATCCAAAGCCAGGGGCCAGGAGCTTCTTCTAGGTGTCCCACGTGGGTGCAGGGGCCCAAGGACTTGGGCCGCCTTCTACTGCTATCCCAGGGCATAGCAGAGAGCTGAATTGGAAGAAGAGCTGCGGAGACAAGAACCGGAGCCCATATGGGATGCAGGGGCCACACACAGGCCAGGGCGTTCTGCTGCGCTACAGCACCAGCCCCATGAATGCCAGTTTGTCTCAGTTACTTCGCTTCCAAACTACCTCCCTGCTAATGTGCCTGGGAAAGCTGCAGCAGAGGACCCAAGTAATGGACCTCTGCAACCCAGGTGAGAGACCCAGATGGAGTTCTAGGCTCCTAGTTTTGACTTGGCCCAGCCCCATTTTTCTTTTTTAACTTTTATTTAATAAATATAAATTTCCAAAGAACAGGTTCTTCTTTTTCTTTTTTTTTGGACAGGCAGAGTAGACAGTGAGAAAGGTCTTCCTTTGCCATTGGTTCACCCTCCAATGGCTTGCTGATCCAAAGCCAGGAGCCAGGTGCTTCTCCTGGTCTCCCATGCAGGTGTAGGGCCCAAGCACTTGGGCCATCCTCCACTGCACTCCCAGGCCATAGCAGAGAGCTGGCCTGGAAGAGGGGCAACCAGGACAGAATCTGGTGCCCCGACCGGGACTAGAACCCAGGGTGCCGGCACCTCAGACGGAGGATTAGCCTATTGAGCTGCAGCTCCGGCCGAAAGAACAGCTTTTGGTTTACAGTGGCTTTTCCCCCCTATAACTTCCCTCCCACCCACAACCCTCCCATCTCCCACTCCCTCTCCCGTTCCATTCACATCAAGATTCATTTTCAATTATCTTTACATACAGAAGATCCATTTGGTATATATTAAGTAAAGATTTCAACAGTTTGCACCCACACAGAAACACAAAGTGTAAAGTACTGTTTGAGTACTAGTTGTAGCGTTAATTCACATTGGACAACACATTAAGGACAGAGATCCTACATGAGGAGTAAATGCACAGTGACTCCTGTTGTTGACTTAACAATTTGACACTCTTATTTATGGCGTCAGTAATCACCTTAGGCTCTTGTCATGAGTTGCCAAGGCTATGGAAGCCTTTTGAGTTCGCCAACTTCGATCTTATTTAGACAAGGTCATAGTGAAAGTGGAAGTTCTCTCCTCCCTTCAGAGAAAGGTACCTCCTTCTTTGATGGCCCGTTCTTTCTACTGGGATCTCACTCACAGAGATCTTTCATTTAGGTGGTTTGGTTTGGTTTTTTTTGTTTGTTTGTTTATTTGTTTGTTTGTTTTTGCCAGAGTGTCTTGGCTTTCCATGCCTGAAATACTATCATGGGCTCTTCAGCCAGATCCGAATGCCTTAAGGGCTGATTCTGAGGCCAGAGTGCTGTTTAGGACATCTGCCATTCTAGGAGTCTGCTGTGTATCCTGCTTCCCATGTTGGATCGTTCTCTTCTTTTTAATTCTATCAGTTAGTATTAGCAGACACTAGTCTTGTTTGTGTGATCCCTTTGACTCTTTATCCTATCATTATGATCAATTGTGAACTGAAACTGATCACTTGGACTAGTGAATCAATCCCCTTGATGGGATTGAATTGGAATCCCCTGGCACATTTCTAACTCTACTGTTTGGGGCAAGTCCAACTGAGCATGTCCCAAATTGTACATCTCCTCCCTCTCTTATTCCCACTCTTATATTTAACAGAGATCATTTTTCAGTTAAATTTAAACACCTAAGAATAATTATGTGTTAATTACAGAGTTAAACCAATAGTATTAAATAGAACATTAAAATACTAAAAGGGATAAAGTATTAAGCTGTTCATCAACAGTCAGGACAAGCAGCCCCAGTCATTATGAACCAGCAAATAGAAGATCGATTCTCTCTCTCCCTCTTCTTCTCTCTCTCTCTCTCCTTCCCTCTATGTCATTCTGCCTTTCAAATAAATCTTATAAAGTTTTAAAAAATAAAAATAAAATATAGTACAAGAAGCAGCAAGGCATGCTGTGAAAAAGGGACAAAGAAATGCTATAGGAAGTGGTAAAAGGAAGAAATGAAGAAATGTTTTATAGCTATGTAGTAAACAAAGTTGCAAGGAAGCCACTGTCATGGACAAGGCTCCTGCATTAAACCTCAGCCAACCAGGCCAAACAGGCATACAATCACTTGTGCTAAGTGACATGAGATGAAACTGAACTGGGAAATGGGACATTTTCCTTAAAAAGACACCTGAGGTTCCAATCTATCTGGATCAGTATAAGGAACCCTCCTGTGTTTTAACCCTGTCAGAAAAACAACTTTAAAACAACCAATATGCTTTTTGCTCTCTTTCCGCTTTGTTCAAGCTTCTCTGTAGAAAAAGCCAAACCTCTGCTGTTCAGCTCATCCCAACATTCCTTCCATTTTACAGAAAGACTTGTCAGAGTCCAGAATTGCAAATAAGTGCACATTAGCTCTTTCCACTAAATTTGTTGTAATTGTGTCTTCTGACATAAGCACATTAAGGGAAAATTTCTTCCTCTTCAAAAAAGAAAGTTGCTGCCATCTCTGTGGCCATTCAACTTCATGTGTTGAATTATTCGTGAATCCTGCTACTCAGTGCTAAACGAAGCCCTTTTGCATAAGACTCTCAATTCTACTTTCTCCACCATTTCCATAAAGATACCGATATTCTGAATTCACACTACACTTCAGAGAAGGCAAATATGAAAGAAATCATTTGATCATGTTACTTTCCATTATTGTTGTCCAAATATACTGGGGAATAAATAAATAAATAATCTAAGTAAAAGAACAAGAGGTACACAAACCTAAGAGTACACCACACACACTTACCTGTTAATACATAAGAGCTAGAAAGAGGGTAGTATAGGATAAACTTGAGTGTGAAATACTTAAATATTGAAGTTATGTAAAAATCCAATTTTTTTTGAAAGATGTTCTCAGGAGTTGTTAGATTAAGAAGAAAAGAATCCAAAAGACCAAGTGTCACAGCAAGCTCTGCCCTGAGAACCTCGGAAATCTAGATTAAGACATGTAACATGGGGCCAGAGCTGTGGCACAGTGGGTTAAAGCCCAGGACTGCAATGCCGGCATCCTATATGGGTGATGGTTTGAGTCCCAGCTGCTCCAGTTCCAATCCAGCTCCCTGCTAATGCACTTGGGAAAGCAGCAGAGGATGGCCTAAGTCCTTGAGTCCCTGCATCCATGTGGGAGACCCAGAAGAAGCTCAGGGTCCTGGCTTTGGATAGGCTCAGCTCCAGCTGTTGCAGCCATTTGGGGAGTAAACTAGTAGATGGAAGATCTCTCTCTCTCTCTCTCTCTCTCTCTCTCTCTCTCTCTTTCTCTCTTTAACTCTTTAAAATAAATAAAACAAATCTTTTTTTAAAAAAGAAGAGACATGTAATATTCTGTTTTTTTTTGTCAGCACCAAAATAAAAATAATGATCCTAATCCTGTATGAGGATCAAATGAGACAATATACTTGAAAGTATTTTCAAAACACTATATCAAACATTTTGCAAAACACACATGGTTAACATAGTTACTACAAGTTCCAAGGAAATATTTGTAAATTCAGGACATAAATCATGCTTTTTCCAAATAGTATGTCTCAAACCGCCACCTACAATGACCCTTACAAGTGAGAGGGATTAAAATGAATCTATAAGTAAAAATGATAACCCCTCAAAGATGAGAACCATATCCCATCTGTCTTTGTTCCTCCAGCATCTATACAGACCTTGGTAAAGAGTAGTACTCAGTACTTTGAAAGAAATGATCTTTCTCCTGTCTACTGCATTTTGGACATCAGCATCTGTAAGTTGGCCATCCTTCAGGACAAAGTCAAATAGGAGAAAGGCATTCCCTTACCGTTCACCTTTGACCATCACTTTCATTCTCTCTTCCAGGGTACACTCAAGTGAAGGCTCTAAGTGGCTTGGCTGAGCTGAAACCCCAACACTCCCTAGCACTGATCCAAACACACACACAAACACACACACACACACACTTCTCACAGCCTTGCTCCGGAGAGGAGAGTAGGAATGGATGATAGACCTCAATGCAGGCAAGCAATCTTGGCAAGATTGGACAGTAAAAGCTCACTTTTGGCCGTAGGCCAATGCCTTAGCCTAATCAGGTGTAAGAGCACAAAATAGAACAGGAGTCCCATTCTACCATGTTCTTCATAGTTACACCCTGTCAATTTTGCTGAAAAAAACTTTCTGTTAAATGGGTACAAGTCAGGCCTGGAAAGGAATTCTTTAGGTTAATTGTATAACACAAAGGAATTTCAAAAAGTTCATGGAAAGCGGAGTTAAAAGATAAGTTTATTTTAGTGTCAAAAATGTTTGAAATCCTGGCGCAGTGTTTTCATAATACACATTTTCTGTGAACTTTCTGAAGACCTTTTGCACTGGTTAAGAGCTCTATGCATCCTAGTCTCCCTTCGTCAGTATCAAAGCAGAGGTAACAAGAGAACAGACCAGCAGCTGGATAGGTACCAATCTAGAAGAGGTACTAAAGTATCCCCCAGAAAAATAACACAGTGAAGAAAACAGTGGTAGGGCCAGTGCTGGGGTGTATCAGGTAAAGCCACTGCAGCAG
The DNA here is from genome assembly GCF_033115175.1 of Lepus europaeus. NCBI lineage: Eukaryota > Metazoa > Chordata > Mammalia > Lagomorpha > Leporidae > Lepus > Lepus europaeus. Next base: position 34,865,801 of record NC_084835.1, read on the forward strand.
TGCCAGCATCCTATATAGTGCTGGTTGCAGTCCCGGCCGCTCCAGTTCTGATCCAGCTCTGCTATGGCCTAGGAAAGCAGTGGAAATTGGCCCAAGTGCTTGTGCCCCCGCACCCACATGGGAGACCCAGTAGAATCTCCTGGCTCCTGGCTTCGGATAAGCACAGCTCCGGTCACTGTAGCCACCTGCAGGGTAAACCAGCAGATGGAAGATTCTCTCTCTCTCTCTCCCTCTCTCTCTCTCTGCCTCTGCCTCTCTGTAACTCTGCATTTCAAATAAATAAATAAAATCTTTAAAAAAAACTGTATTTATCAAAACTTGCTTCAAGAAAAAAATTGTGTTTAATTATAAAAACAATTTGATGAGACAGTTGAGGTAGAATTAAAGGCGAAATGCTCTGGAGGAAAAAAAAAGTTAGTAAGATGCCTTCATGGAGGGTGGGTCCAACAACAGGAGGGCTTTCATTTTGCTGAGTTGAGAATGGAGGCCAGGGACACTGCAATCTGTCATCATCCTTCTCCCCAAGCAGCAATACTCAGGTCCATTATTGCATTTGATTGCTGAAGGGACGCCCTTATTAGTCTCTTTGGATCACCCACACATCTTGATTAAGCCCTGCTTGGGATCACCAGTTGTTGCAATTAGAAAAGCTCTGACTTTCTTCCTTCAGTTCCTCTGCCCTCATGTCTGGTCTCCCTTACTCTAGTCACACGTGGACAATTCAATTACCAGTATTTACTGAACACCTGCTATATTTCAAGCGCTGGAAAGGGAGACATGAGCAAAACACAATCTTGATCCCAGAGGAACACATGTTCTAGACAAATAACTAAGTGAATAAAGGCAAACAGATGGGAGATCTATGAGAGAAACATGCATATACAAATAAGAGGACACAGCGAAGGGTCAAGGAAAATCTCATGGAGGTTGTGACATTTATGAAGGGCCCAATATAATCAAAAGAAGGTACAAAAGAAGCAAAGAAGAACTGAAAGCTGATAAACGAGGGAATCAAAGCATAAAAACCTACAAGGACATGGTGTTTTTAGCAAAATGCAGAACAAGTAATGTGATCTGCAGTGGCAGGAGATGAGGCTATAAATACAGGTCACAGCCAACATTTGGAAAGCTTTTTTTTTTTTTTTTTTTTTTACTTTTTTTTTTTTTTTTAAACTTTTATTTAATGAATATAAATTTCCAAAGTATAGCTTATGGGTTACAATGGCTTCTCCCCTCCCACAACCTCCCTCCTGCCCGCAACCCTCCCCCCTCCCGCTCCCTTTCCCCTTCCATTCATGTAAAGATTCATTTTCAATTCTCTTTGTATACAGAAGATCAATTTAGTATATATTAGGTAAAGATTTCAACATTTTGCCCATATAGCAATATCAAGTGAAAAAACTACCATTGGATTACTAATTATAGCATTAAATAGCAATGTACGGCACATTAAAGACAGAGATCCTACATAATTTTTTTTTCAAAATAATTAATTTTCTATGCCATTTCCATTTTAACACCAGGTTGTTTTTTTTTTTTTCATTTCCAATTCTCTTTATATACAGAAGATCACTTCAGTATATAATTAGCAAAGACCTCATCAGTCTGCGCCCACACAGAAACGCAAAGTATAAAAATACTGTTTCAGTACCAGTCATAGCATCACTTGGCTTTAGACGACACATTAGGGACAGATCCCGCATGGGGTGTAAGTACACAGTGACTCCTGTTGCTGACTTAACAATTTGACACTCCTGTTCATGGCGTCAGTAATCTCCCTAGGCTCTAGTCATGAGTTGCCAGGGCTATGGAAGCCTTTAGAGTTCGCTGACTTTGGTCTTATTCCAATAGGGTCATAGTCAAAGTGGAGGTTCTCTGGAAAGCTTTTAAAGCCATGCCAAACAGCTGGGATGTTACTCTGTAAGGACAAGGGGGTTACTAATGGTTCTCAGGTAGAATTAGGAGGAAACACATAGTAGATTTGTGTTCAATAAAAGAATTGACAACAACTGAAAATTAATGGATAGGCATGTGGGCTAAGGGGGTAAATGGGAATTACAACAGTCCGGGATGAGAAAATAGAAAAATAAGGCATAACCGGTAGAATCAATGGGATTTAGTGACAATAGTGAGTAGTTATAAATAGGGCAGAGTTTCTGTCTCCTAATTAATTCTTATCCTTTAAAGCTCAAATTAAATAAAATGGTCTCAAACCTCAGGAATAGATTAGGTCTTTATCTGACATACTCACAAAGCACACTGGACCTTTCCTCCACAGCATTTATTTCATATGTGTGTATGTATGTGTGTGTGTTTGTGTGTGTGTATGCTATATTCACACAACATACTAGATTAATATGTATATCGACTATGAGTCTATAAGTCTCTTGTTTATTTTATTGTCCATTTATTCCCACCACCTAGGAAGGAACTGTTTCACAGTAGGAGTTCAATAATTATTTCTGAAAAATAGTTAGGGAAAGCAGTTAAGGGTCACTCAAAGATTTCTATGTTGCAATACTAGGTACATAGGGATCTATCTAGTATTAAGACAAGGTATGATAAGGAGTAAGAGGAAAAAATAGGGAAGAGAACATTAATTTCTGCTTACATAGGATGAACTAGAAATATCTGCAAGAATTCCAGATGGAGACTTCCATTAGTTTTGAACTCAGGAAAATAAACCTGGAAATTACACATTGAGAAATTATATACATAGCCGAAGAGGTGAGAATCACTGCTTCACTCAGCCTTAGTATAGAGCATTAAGAAAGTAGAGGATCAAAGATGGAGCCCAGAGAAAGACAACTGCAGAAATTAACCCAGCAAAACAACCCAGCAAAATCCAGGGAAAGAAATTCTCAGGACGAAGCAAGAAAACAAAAACAAACAAACAAACAAACAAAAAAACCACAAGAGAGTTGTATTTATAGAGACAAAGCAAGGCGGAATTTAAAAAAGATAAAGTATTCAACAGGGTCCAATATTACCAAGGAGTTGGCAGTTGGTTTATAAGCCTGATATAGAGGGGTCTTAAGATTCAGGTGATGATGTCTACTTCCCAAGCAAAAATCCTCAGCGCTTCCAAAGAAAAACTAAAAGAACAACAAATGATGAGAAAAGTAGGTGTGGATGGGAGGAAACACTCATTCAGTATTTGTTGAGCTTCTACTATAAGCAAGGCACTTCACACTGATGTTGTAGCAGTAGATAGCATATGGTGGTCTGTGGGCCCAGAGGATTTAAGAGGCCGTAGGATCAAAGAAGAGCCTGGTGCCCAAAATCCAGTTACAAAGGAAGGAAAAGTGATCCAGGGTTAAAGGTTACATAGACGAGGGCTATAAAAATACCAAGAACACATGACTTCAGAGTCTTCCTGGAGTGGCTTCCCCTGAAGGTAGAGCCTGAGACAAGAACATAGGTACAGGAGTTATTGTGCTGATGATCCCAGGAAGTCGGGATGAGAGAATAAGTCAGGGAAGAAGAAAAACCAATAAAGGTATATAATTAAGTTTACAACTGAGAGCTAGTTTGCCATTGCCAGCATGCCTCCAAAACTATCAACTGAAAGGGAAAGGTTGGTGCACTTATTCACAGATTCAAATGTCCAGTGTTTGAGGGTAAATTCTGAGAGCATTTGTCCTCTTTCACTCCCCCAAATCCTCAAGCTCCTCTTCAGCTCCAAGCTAAGCAAGCTCCCAGCAAGAGAGATGGCTCTGGAATGAAAGGCAGAAAAGTAGGAGCTAAAGGCAGGAAGATGATTTGGACAAAACTTGTCCCACACTTGCAAGTACAATCAGAGATGATTTCACAAAGGGACCATAGCAATGGTCATCAAGGAGCATCTACCACAAATGAGGTATTGGTGAGAACTAGGTAGAAATGCTTCATCATCCAGCCCAGGCTGGGAAAGGAGGGAAGAAATGCTAAGAGGAATACTAAGGAATGCTTCGGAATTTTTCTGAGTTTTGAAGTTTTTTTTCTTGAATGCTTTTTGGTCTATATAATAAACATATGAATTTAGGGACTTACTGATAGCTTACAGTTAACATCATAAAAAGGCTTTATACTCCTCCAGGGGAAGGGTCATTATATTAAACATTGATATTTATTGATCATTTATTGGGTGCCAAGCACTTTGAGAGCATTATCAAATGTATCATCCCTGCAAACATTTATACTCAGATGTCTTACTGTTCCCATTTTACAAAAGAAGAAGCTGACACTAAGCCCATTTTACAAGCTTTTTAGGTCTGCTGAAAGTAGAATAACTGCCTATTTTGAGTGTGTTTATCAACAACCTATGCTTGCATAATTGTGTCTGAACACACACCCACACAGAGTAAAACCCAATAAAAGGATTTCCAGGGAACACAGCTTATTTAGTTTAATATTTTATTTCACCAACTTACCAGTGTCTTAAAAAAAAAGAAAGAAAGAAAGAAACAGATACTGGAAAAGAAAAAAACTTCTTCAATACAGAGACTTGAGCAAAAACCAACAACAAAATACCATCAAAACCGCAGAACTAAATTAAGTCAACAAAAAGCATCATAAAGGGAGAAACTAAAGCATTTAAAGACTTTAAACTCATTACAAACCAAAATGTAAATCTGATTGCAAAATTATCTGCATCTTTAATTTGGAGGCTCATGATCATGCTGGAGATAGGAGGCGAAATTTAATTTAAGGAGCAATTTTGGCCAATCATCCTATTTTCTTCAACACAAGAACAGGAGGAAGAGAATGACGTAGATGATATTCACACAGAGCCAGAGGAAGGAAAAGCAAAGACGTGATCATACACCCCCCCACCTCCCCCAGACACTCAGGGCAGCCTTGAGGAAACTGGTTAGGCAATGCAGCCCTCCCTGGAATGGAGCTGGTTTATAATTAGTTTAGGCTGGGGAGGCATGTGTCACTAAAATGATGACCACTGGATACTTGCCACAATCAAGATAATGTTTCACGATCAAATTAACTCAGTTCAAGAGCTTGATTTGGAGTCTGCTTTTGGTTAGCTATCAAATGGCTTTCAGGGTACTTGGAACATAAGCTACAAAAAGACACCAGGTTAGGTAGTACATGAACACAAAAGCAATTAATATGTGGCTCTTGATTGGCCAAAAAGCATCTATGATGGTAGCTGGGGGAAGAAGGACAGTGCATACGGAGAAAAGGATTTCAAATTGAACTATAAGAACTAAATACACTTTTAAACAATATATTCACTTCACATGCTTTAAAATACATGGGGTTAAACACTTCAGCAGAGGCCATGATATCAGATTATGAGTTCCTCAACAATAGGAATCTCCAGGTTTTTTGCTTCCATAAGGCTTTACACATTCTGGAGTGGGGCAGGTACTCACAAAAACTACTATCAAACATAGGGCTAGAGTGCTCATCCACTAACTAGAAAAGGACAACATAGAAACATGACAAACTTTTCAACCTCTCAGGGAGTAGAAAGGATAGGTAGATGAATGACATCCATGTATAAAAACAAGCATGTTTGAAGACAACTAAGAAACAATGTGCAAAAATGAAAACAGTACTGTTAGGTTTTGGGGATTCTGCATTTGTTTCTTTTTGCTTTTTCTAAAACTGTCATGTTATCAAAATGTCAGTTTTTCCATTTCAAAGTCTACAAATACTTTCATGTTGGAGGGAGGAAAGGAACTGGACAGAGAAAAGAAGGTTCCAACTCCACAGGTACTAAGCGGTCTAGCCAGGAACTCCACTTTTATAGCCTACACTTCTTTCTTCCTTCCTACTTGTCACACAGAACTGCTTGCCTTTTCTAAAATACATTACAGGTTTCACTTTGGGGGTATTTTTGTACACTCTTCTCACTACATAGAATCCCCTTCCTCCCACCCATTTTTCATATGGTTAAATCCTACTCATTCTTCATAACACAGCCCAAGCTTTCTCTCTCTGAGACATGGTCCTGATTGCCCACACCCTACCACAGTCCCATTTGTTTTGGCACATTTCTGGGTTTCTGCAATAGTTTATACTCACCTCTTTCAGACCCCTTGTCACTCCACACTCCCAACACTGTTTCACCTGCCTTTCTCCTGCACTAGCCTGGATACTATCTACAGGTTATGTAAAGCTACCTGGGGCTACAAAGGCCACTGCATGACCCACTGTCTTTTTAACCAAACTGTGAAAGTGTGGTCACTTAGTCCAGACACTTTTGGTTGCAGGTCAGAGACATCCATCGAAACTACTTTGAGCACAAAAGGGGAATTTGTTTATCAGAACTCAGAGATGCTTCTCAGAGCCCAAGGTTAGAAAGTGCAGTCACTGAGGTCTGGAGCCTGGAGTTAGAGAGCCTACAGATCAAGGCAGCGACTCTCTTAGTTGCTCAGTCTGTCTCCCTCTCCCTCCCTGTACCTCATGTCCTTTTATCTGCATCCCTCCATAGGCCTATTATACTCCTTCCATATTCATTTATTTTCTTTCTGTCTGTCTCTCTGAAAGACAGTTGGATAACTGCTAAAAGAATGAGTTCATTCTACTGAGGTTCATGCATGCCTCTGCCATTAATCAACCATACACCTATGACCTTAGGGAAATGACTTAACCTCTCTGTGACTCAATTTCCTACTCTGTAAAAAGGAGTAAAAGGAGCATCTACCTCATAGTACTGGAATTAATGCGAGACATTGCTGTCCACACCTCCAAAGCTCATCGTGCATTCTGTCTATCTGCAGATAGGTCATAGTCTCAGGTCTACATTCTGAGAAAGACAATCTGATTGACTCAGCATAAGTCAACTATGCATCCTGGATCTACTCAGACATCACCATGGGGATACAGGCAAAAATATCACTGCAGAGTATCCTTGAAGATAAGAGCTGGAGTCAGTTTTTGAGGAAGAGACCATGGGCCACGCTGATACCATAAGCAAAAACCCACCATCTCCACCAACTAAAATCACAATAGTTGAGCCTGAGCAGCCACGCATGAGAGCCTGTCTAGGATTATAGCTGGGCCTTTGCACCTCATGGCCCTGAGCAATGCTCTTATTTAAAACACACAGCTGCCTGTCAGCCTACAATGACACCTAAGGGAGCTCCACACCATGGCACTTAATAAAGGCTTAATGGTAATGATGGCAACACTGACAAGAATGACGATAGCACAACAGGCCACACCATGGGCTGCTATTGCTTCCCAGCAGTTCATTGCTGGGCCCTGTGGCTTCAAGTTGAAGTCAGCATATCCTTCTAACTCGGCTAATGTGGCTTGGCTCTGGGGCCCAACCTCATCAGCTCCCATCCAGCTGCTAGTTAGGTAGATTTATACTCCACTAGATCCATTGTCACACAAGGGCTTCCTCCTCATTGCCAGCGTTTAGAGAACATAGGCACAGCATCCAATAACCAAAAGAGGAAAGGCCTCCCAAGAAAATTAACTATTTGACTTCAATGTTGGTGCTCTAGAATTTGCAAGTAAATGAGATCAGCTGGGGGAGTTGTAGCTTCAAAATAAAAGAACCACAGAAGTGCTCTTACCAGCCCATAAATAAAGTGCCATTTGTGACACTGTATCAAACTTACTTTTTAGCATAGTATAGTTCCCTTTACAAAACACAAGATTGGCAAACCAGTACAGCCTTATTAAGGACTGAATGTTTGCGTCCCCTGGAAAATGCAGATAGAAATCCTACCCCCCATTGTGTTAGTATTAAAAGGTTATGAGGGTGGAGCTGTCACACATGGGATTAGTATCATTATAAAAGGCACTGCAGAATGCTCTCTCTGCTCTCTGATCTCTGCCCTCTGCCCTCTGCCCTATGAGCATACTCAGAAGATGGCCATCTGCAAACCAGGAAGGTGGACCTCACCAGACACCAGCTCTGCCAGCACCTTGATCTGGGATTTCCAAACCTCCAGAAGGAAGAAATCAGTTTATGCTTTAAGCCACCAGTCCAAGGTATATGATTCTGTCATAGCAGCCCAAATTCACTAAGACACTCTTCAAAATCCTTTCAAACACATTTAACTCATTCAGTCCTCCAAAGAGCCTTGGTGGGTGGATACTGCAATCATTATTTCACAGAAGGGAAACTTAGGCCTCACAAAGGTTAAGACAATTATCTAAGAGGAAGTGAGCTGAAAGCCACAGGGCCCTGATTCACTCAAGGCCACTAACACTTGCCCTGGGGCTTTTTCCACCACGGCCTGACTCCTATCCATGGTTTCAAACCAGAAGCCATCATCTCTGTACTATTTCTGCAATGCTCAGATTCAATGATGCCTCCAGACTCACTCAATCAGAATAGCTAATTAGATTCATATGTTTAGCCTCCATGTAAGATTTCATTTCAAGAAAGGAAGCAGTATGCTACCTTCCTTCTTTCATTACCTCCATCATCACCATCACTTGACCGAACACCTCCTGGGTCCCAGACACTGTGTTCAGCACTCAAACAAGAATTATCTCAGATAATGCTCACAGTGATGAGGGACTCTTAACACCCACCAACACCCCATTTTATAGATCAAGAAGTTGAGACCCCTGACTCTAGCCTTGTTCAAGTTTACATAATAAACAGCCAGGATGAAATTTAAAGCAAGAACCAGGTAATTCCAGATTCATAATCACCATTACTAGTTTTTAGAGATAGTAAATACAGAACTGGTATCAAGATCTCACATTGCTCTCTTTGATAAACATATTCTGCCTTCGAATTTTCATCTCTCTCTGATAAGTAAAATACAGTATTAACTGCCTCAAAGCCTTTATAGAAGTGGGCAGAAAAATAAATAGCCAAGATTTCTTCAAAGAATTTGAAAAGCAAGTATACATATAACATACCCACTTCAACAAATTTTGATGTAGCATGAAGAGCAAAGTCATTTTCAAACGGCAAATCCTGGCTCATGCATATAAGGTATTATAAACTTCTAAGTACGGTTTATGGTATGCACAAGTTTATGGAATGCTGGGACTTTAAGTGGGTTTAAATAGCTAGAGCATTCTAAAATCAGTCACCATCACTGAGCACAGTCACTTGAAAGTCTGGATTTCACTTTTAGAATATTCATCTGAACAAAGACTCAGAAAATGGCAATGTTCACTCACGGATCAAAGACAACCTGGATATTTAACTCATCACCATCTATAAAGACAAAGACTTTTAACAGCTGTTTGTGCAAGAAAGGGCATTTTAAAAAAAGAAGAAAAGGCAATCAGAGATGATAGACCAGAAGAGTCAAAAGCACTGGGGGCAGTCAGCCCAGAGGTGGAGGAGAGCAACAGTTATCCAGAGCATGTCATTGATCAGATCTATGCCTAACAGTTCTTTGTTTGTTTTTAAGATTTATTGATTTCTGGGAAATGCAGTTTCAGAAAGAGAGGGAAAGACACACACATAGATGGAGGTACACACAAGGAGAAGGTGGGAGGAAGGGAGAGGGATCTTCCTTGCATCTACTCATTCACTTCCCAAGTGGCTGCAATGGCCAAGGCTGGGCCACACCAAAGTTGGCAGCCAGAAACCCCATCTGAGCCCTCCTACAACCTCTGTTATCTCGGACAAATTATCAGGAAATTGGATCAGAACTGGAGTGACTAGGATTCAAACTGGCATTCATATGACACTCATATGGGATACTGGCATCACAGGCAGAGACTTAACCTACTGCACCATGACACAGGTCCTAGGTTGCCCAACATTTTGAACTTAATCATTCATAAAATCTGAATAATTGGGGCACCTATATTATGGAATTTTTTATACCTAATACACAACAGCTATTATGGTAATGATCACAATAATGATGATGATGGAGACAATAATGATCACAGCACTGATCTACATGCTTCTGCTATCAGGAAATGTATACATGGAACAAAAGCAAATTTAAGAGAATATATATATATATATATATATATATATATATATAAAATCTTCCTTTGTTTCTTACAGATACTTTCCACCTTACCCTCATTCCTGCCCATGTACCCACTCTCTCTTCTTCCTTTCTTACTTTTCTTGTAATTTTCACACTGACATATTTAAACAGGATCTAGTTTGAGGCTCTAAGGATGATAAGAGGTCACTTTAAAAAGAATCCCTATTAGGTTAACAAGAATTCCACTAAAATAGAAACAAGAACAAACATCAAATTCATGATGAAGCTTCGGTGGAAGAATGGTGAAATCACTGATGCATTACAAAATTGTGGGGAAAACAACCCAAAGAAGTAGCAGTTTACAAATGGATGCTTTGTTTTAAGAAGGAAAACACAATGTTGAAGCTGAAGACCACAGAAATAAACCATCCACATCAAATCACAAAGAAAAGAATAACTTTTGTTCATGCCCTAATTGAACAGGACTGGTGACTAATAGCAGAAACAATAGCAAAAACATCTCAACTGGTTCAACTAACACAATTGTGACTTAAAAATGAAAGTGGAGCAAACTTTGTGCTTGGTAGGTGTCAAAACTGCTACACTTCGATCTGCTGCAGAAAAGAGCAGAGCTTTCAACAGAGATTTTAAACAAGTGATACCAACATCCTGAAGCATTTCTTCCAAGAATTGTAACAAGAGAATGGCTTTACCAGGCCAGTCTGTAAGACAGAGCATAATTAAAGCAACAGTTACAGAAATGGAAGTGGCCCAGTCAAAGCAAATGTGGACCAGTCAAACACAAATATAATAGAATAGCTTTTGGGGGGATGTTCAAGGCACTTTGCTTATCTACTTACTTTCTATTTTTTGAAGATTTACTTATTTATTTGAAAGCTGGAGTTAACAGAGAGGTAGAGGCAGAGGCAGAGGGAGAGGGAAGTCCTCCATCCACTGGTTCACTCCCCAAATAGCCACAATAGCCAGAGCTGGGCCTATCCAAAGCCAGGAGCCAGCAGTTTCAGAGCTGAAACAGAAGTAGAGCAGCCGGGACACGAACTGGTGCCCATAAGGGATGCCAGCACTGCCGTCACCTTTACCCGTTACGCCACAGCACCGGCCCCACTTACTGACTTTCTTGAGGGCCAAAATAAAATAACATCTGCTTATTCAAGAGTGTTTTGAGAAAATTAGCCAGTGCTTCACGGGAGAGTCCTTCTCCACTAGGAATATGTTCCTGTTCATTCCTTTCACTTAAAAAAAAAAAGGCAATTTCTATTTCCTAGGCTTAAATATCTTTAAAGAGTACTCAATTTTTTTGAGATAATAATGTGAAAAGACTGCAATGACATGGTTAAATTCCAAGACCCTCATTTCTTTAGGGACAAGACTCAATGGCTGCCATGATCACTTACAAAAGTGTCTTGAACTTCATGCAGATTACACTGAGAAATAAAATTAGTCTTATTTTTATCTTTTAATTCTACTTTTCCACAAACATTATGAAATCTTCTTACATACTATGCAGAAAATTGGACCATTAGTCACAGTTCCAGATGATGAACACATAATCCCAATTTAGCTGACAAAGACGTGAATATGAGAAATGTTAGAGAATAAGGAAGAAGGCTCTTGAACTATCTTTATAAACTAAGAACATTTAAAAGTTTGCATTAACTAGTGAGGGTATACATATAACCAGCACTAAGCACATCATCCTTTCTGCTGCCACTGAGTATGCAAAAATGGGAATAAAAAAGCAGCTTTAATTTTAATCAAAGCGAGAGGGTAAGCCCTTTGAGGGCAGGAACCATCTGTATCCTCAACACCTAATACGGAAGTTGGCAAATAGCAAGCATGCGATCCAATGCTTAATCAATGTAAGACGGCATGGATGCACCCTGAATGAAACTGAAATCAAAGCTCAAAGTCCTTGTTGATTGCATTGGTCTCCTTCCTTATTCATTTAGAGGAAGGTCCTACCTCACTGGTCAGCACCACTATTGAAAACACAAGTCCAAAACAAAATAATATTTTAAATGTACATAGCATACCGGTTCATTAAAAATAGACTAGGGAGTATTTTACATTGAAACACTAGGGAACATCATTACTTTGAAATGTCACTTTCTGCTTTAATTAGTACACTCTAATGATAAGTATATGTCATTCTTATCTAAGGAAAGTCTTGAATGCATATGGAAATTGGGTCACAGCCCTCTCTGGGAGGAACATGGATATACAAAGAACAAACAGAATGCATGTGTTGATGTCAACTAGCTTACTTATCTTTATTAATATAGTTGCCAAAGCTTCAAGTTTTAAACATTTGAGAATAAATTTGCTCAACATATCCAGCGTGCTCAGCACAGCAATCTGATCTCCTTTCACATTTCAGAGGACAGCCTATGCTTTTTTCAGGTCATGTGAGGTTCCCAGGATTGCTTTCAAGCCAATTCTGGAGGTAACAGTCAATACAAGACCACCTGCTGGGAGGCATAATTTTAATAAAGACAGGATAGTCCTGCTTGCTCACTGGGAAATTTACAAGTCTATCTGGGCTTCCTTCTACCTATTACGGTGCTTTATCCAAACAGAATGTACTCATTTTTTAGAGGTTCAAAGTCGCCAATAACGGACTTCTCTCTTTCAAAGAATAGTCTTAGCTGTCGGCTCCTTTCTTTGAACAGTCAGAATATAAATGGCCTTGAATGAAACAGACACTTCCTCTGAGCTGCTTGGTGTGCCAACATCAGATGAAAAAATTCTATAGCCCAGAAAGATACTTAATTTGTTCATTTGATTCTCAGGGCTAAGCACCTTCTCCCACCCACTCCACCCAAAAAACATGAATTGTTTCAGAAACAGAACACAGAAGCAACCACTTGGGATGTGGCTACGCATTCTGCGGCAGGCTGGTGGGGAGGGGGGCTGGAATCAAGGACTGAAGTTCTCTGTTCTCTGCTTCCTAGATATGGTCACACATTGAGGTCTTTCATAAATTCATCAATTGGCTGATCTGGAGGAGGCTACAGCTTTCTCTGCTGGCAAGGTCAGTTCTCAAAAGTAGTTATCAAGTTTTTAATCAGTTCTGAAGAATGATTCATGCGGTTACCCAGGGCTTCACTCCTCTACAAATCCGCATCCTCAGTACTAGCTCAACCAGGCTGCACCACAGGTTCTTATTTACCATCCAGATTTCATGCAGATAGGCTCATTCACACACACTCCACGTGACCAGTCCACCTCCCAGAGTCAAGGATGTCTCCACACCTTCACAATTGCAAAGCAATTTCTCAGAGGGAGTCCAAGTTTTACTGGCTTTTCATGAAAATGGCTCATAGAGATAGTATCTTAAAATGCTTTCTTTTAAAAAAAATTTTTTTTGAACTGAGAATTACATGCTGTGCTGAAATAGGATGGTGGTAGGTTCTGATTATATCTTTTTTCCCATTTTGGTTTCACTCTTTAAGTACAGAAAATACCAGGTTGCTCTCTCCTCCAACTCTTTTCTCCCTGATGCTAAAAGTTTAGTCAGCTGACTCCAAAGTAAGCTTCTAGCACTAAACTTCCAACTCTTAGCTTCTTCCCTTCAGTATCTAAGAACAATGTGCTCCTGCATCATTTTGTGCTATAGATGTTCTGCTAAGAACTGCACGCAATATGAAGCAAGTCAATGATGTGTATGAATGTGACTCTCCTCACTGAGCTGGGAAAAAGCTACCGGGATTCTACTTCAGCTCCCTATCCTGTTGTAATCATCTCACTTCCTCTTTAAACCAGCCAGCTGGGGATGCTCCAGCTCATCTGGAGAATTCTTTCATTTTGCTAAATTTCCTCATGGTGCAACAATATGATGAAGAACCAGGGAACCATGAAAAATCATCACTATAAAAATGACATAGAAAAAGGAAAAAATAGGGAACAACTCTTAAATTACTGAAAACAAAAATTTATTCCACAGATTAGCTATAGGTTAACACTTTTTTTTTCATTAGAGCTTCCTTAAACCACTATCCATCAAAAAGGGTGAATAAAACACATCTAAAATTTGGCTGTTAGCCTTTAAACTCCATATTTTACAAGAAAAATTAGATCTCTGAGGCACGGCAAAAAAGGGAAAAATATTAACTTTCTAAAACCCTAAGAAAGAATGGTAGATTCAAATGTTTTCCCACTGCTTACTGAAGATCAATTATACATGCCTTACAACGCATTTTTAAATTACATTTCTTGGAGTGGGAGGTTAGCCTGTCGGTTAGGATGCCTATGTCCCATGTTAGAATACCTGGCTTCAATGCCTAATTCTGACTCCTGACTCCAGTTTTCTGCTAATGCATACCCTGAGGTAGCAATGATGGCTCAAGTAATTGAGTTCTTGCACCCACGTGGGAGACCTGGATCAAATTTCCCATTCCTGGCTTCAGCCTAGCCCTCCCAGCCACTGCCAGCATTTTGGGAGTGAATTACTGGATGTGACTTTTCTCTCTGTGTCTCTGCCTGTCAAATAAATCTTTTAAAAAATTGGGGAAAGTGTTGAGGGAAACATCCCAAATAGTTTCTAAGTTGTAATACACAACGTCAACAACTCATTTAATTTTAAGTATATATTTTACTTACATAAATCATCCAACCAAATAACAAGGAAAAGTAAGATCGCTGCTTAATACTTGGGAATAATTACTGGGAAGGAGAAAGTTATCATGAGTCAAATCTGGTACAAGTTTCTAATGTTTATGCCTGATATACATAGGTATACAGTATAATACACAGTGTACTATATCTGGCACATAACATATATAGGTATCATATTGTGTATATGCACTCATATTATGTGTACACTATGTGAATTTACTGCTTCTGAGAGATGGATCCTTACACAACTGGAAATCCAGTAGTTGTTTAGCATTTCTAAATTGTTATTATGGTGCTGAGGAGAGATCTTTCAAAAGCCTTTCAACAATCATTGGTCTTGTCATTATTGAACATTCAACTATTTAGGCAAGAAAATTATTACCAAAAAAGAATTTCTTTCAAACCTATTTTTGAAGTTATTTATATAAGAAATTTCATTCTTTATTAAATAGTGTGATATTGTTAGTCTAGGTAATTATATCATGCTAACAAAAATAAATTACCTTCCTTATTCTATTGTCAATGTACTTTGTTTTATAGCATTACTGAGATATATTTGACCTATTATAAATCCACTCATTTACATTGTACAATTCATTATTTTCTTAGCATATTCAGAACTGTGCAACCAATACTTCAATTAGCTTTATAACACTTTCATTACCCCAAAAAGAAACCCTGTATTCATTAGCAGCCCCTTCCATTTTCCCCTCATCTCTCCAATCCCACTAATCCCAGTAATTCATGGTACGTATAGATTGGCCTATTCTAGACATGACACATAAATGAAATTTTATAGTGTGTGACCTTCTATGATTGACTTCTTTCATTTAGCCTAATCCCTTCAAGATTCACACTTTGGGGTCGGCGCTGTGGCACAGCGGTTAACACCCTGCCCGGAAGAGCCAGCATCCCATATGGGCGCTGGTTCGAGACCCAGCTGCTCCACTTCCAATCCAGCTCTCTGTTATGGCCTGGGAAAGCAGTAGAAGATGGTCCCTGCACCTGCTTGGGAGACCCTAAAGAAGCTCCTGGCTCCTGGCTTTGGATCGGCACATCTCTAGCCATTGCGGCCAATTGGGGAGTGAACCATCAGATGAAAGACTCTCTCTTTCTCTCTCTCTCTCTCTCTCTCTCTCTCATTTCTCTCTCTCTCTCTCTCTCTCTCTCTCTCTCTCTCTCTCTCTGCCTCTCCTCTCTCTGTGTAACTCGGACTTCCAAATAAATAAATAAATCTTTCCAAAAAATTCACACTTTATTCCTTTTTATCACTAAAACATTCTATTGCATGGAAAGACCACTTTAGTTTATCCTGTCATAGAGAAACATCTAGGTTGTTTCCAGTTTTTAGTTTTTTGAATAACACCACTATGAAGATTCATGTACAGGTTTTTGTGTGGATTTTTTTTTTTTGACAGGCAGAGTTGGACAGTGAGAGAGAAAGAGAGAGAGAGAGTTATAGACAGTAGGAGAGAGACAGAGAGAAAGGTCTTCCTTCCGTTGGTTCACTGCCCTAATGGCCGCTATGGCTGGCGCTGTGCCGATCCGAAGCCAGGAGCTGGGTGCTTCCTCCTGGTCTCCCATGCGGGTGCAGGGACCCAAGCACTTGGGCCATCCTCCACTGCCTTCCCAGGCCACAGCAGAGAGCTGGACTGGAAGAGGAGCAACAGGGACTAATACCCGGCGCCCCAACTTGGACTAGAACCCTGGGGTGCTGGGACCGCAGGCGGAGGATTAGCCAAGTGAGCCACAGCGCCAGCCATGTGTATATGTTTTTAATTCTATTTATCATATACCTAGGAAAGTGTAGAATTTCTAGATCATGTGGTAACTGTGTATTAAAAATTCCAGGGATCTGTCCAGCTCCTTTCTCAAGTAGTCACACCATTTTACAACTCCATCATACGAGGGTTCTAGTTTCTCCTTATCCTCATCAATACCTATCGCTTTATTGTAACCATTCTAGCATGTATAAACTAGCAGCTCATTAAGCTTTTGCTTTTATTTGATTCTACTTTCCTATTGATAAGTGATGCTGAGCACCTTTGCATGTGCTTGTTAATCATTTAAATATGTTCTTCAAAAACTGCCTATTTGGATCCTTTACCCATTTTAATTAGGTTATTTGGTTTTTATTGTCAAATTGCAGGAGTTCTTTATATACTTCAGGTACAAATGCCTTATCATATATATGATTTTCCTCCATGTTTGGACCATCTTTTCATTTTATGGATGGTGTCATCTAACACATGAAAGTTTTAAATTTTGTTGAAGTCTATATTTTCTATTTTCAGGACCAGAAAATTATCACCTGTGCTTTTAGTGTTGTGTCTAAGAAACAACCTAACCAGTGTCACAATGATTACCTGCTATGTTTTATCCTAGGAATTTTACAGTGTTAGCTTTTATTTAGGACTATGATCCATTTTGAACTAATTGTTATATATGGTGTTAGACTGAGATCCAAATCCCTGGATGTCTACTTGTCTCAGCAACATTTGTGAATTAACTGTTTCCCTCACTGAATTGTCTAGGTCCTCTTGTGAAAATCAATACACAGTAAAAGAGAAAGTTTATTTCTGGATTCATTTCTATTCTACTGATATATCCTCATATAAGAATCACACCATCTTGGTATTGTAGCTTTGTACTAAATTCTGAAATCAAGAGGTTTTCCAAGGCTGTTTTTGGTGATTCTGGGTCCTTTGTACTTCCACATGCATTTTAGGATCAGTTTCTCAATTCTGGGAGTGTGGTGGAGTGTAATAGATGTGATGTTGAAAGAAGTTACACTGAAATAAGAATCATTTTGCACAGTAGTGCAATATTAACAGTGTAAAGTTTTCTGGTTCACAAACATGAGGTGCCTTTCTATTTAGTTATTCTTTAATACGTTGCAACATTTCAGTTTTCAGTGTGCAACTCTTGCATTTCTCAAGTCTATTCCTGGGTATCTTATAATTTTTCTATTATAAGTTAAATTACTTGTTTCTCTCCTTTTTAAAAATTTATTTATTTCCTTGAAAGGCAGAGTTACAGAGAGAAAGGGAGAGAGAGAGAGAGAGATCTTCCACCTGCTGGTTCACTCCCCTGGTGGCTGCAATGTTCAGGGCTGAAGCCATGAGCTTCATATGGTTCTCCCACGTGGATGGCAGGGGCCCAAATACTTGAACAATTTCCACTGCTTTTCCCAGGCCATTAGAAGGGAGCTGCACTGGAAATAGAGCAGCCAGGATAGGTTCCAGCCGCTTTACCTGCTATGCGACAACACTGGCCCCTGGATTATTCTCTTAATCTCATTTTGAGATTTTCACTGCTAATGAAAAGAAATAAAATTGATTTTCGTATATTGATCTTATATCTGGCCACATTGCTGAACCCGTTCATTAGTTTAATAGTTTCTTTTAGTGAATTTTCAAATGTGCTTTTAATTAAAACGTGTAAATTATTGTGTCTCGTACCACATGTTTAAACACCTGTAAACCACAATTATCCTGAACGTCAAGCAATAAAATGCTGCCTGCTACCAGCTCTCAACCAGTCCCATCAATGACTAGTGAGGCTGATGACTACTCCCCAACAGAAAAGCAGAAAGCATAACATAAACAGGAAAATTACTTTTCCTTAATCTTTTCTGTTTCTAGGAGTTAGTAAAATCATTAAGAGGAGTAAATGAAACATATGCTAAGCTACTGAAATGCTTCTGCCTAACATTACCTTGCTAAAATGAAGTCAAGCAAAACGTAACCAAAAGTGGATTTTGACATTTCATATTTTGTTGAATACTGTTAGGGCGTTGGCAATCACTGTCTCTTACATACAAATTAACAGCCTACCATCTGTCAAGTGTTGGGATAATCACAGGGTTTAGTGCACAATATGGTTATTAGAATATGACCTGACAAAAAGGAAAAGAACACAACCTAATTTGGACTATAAAATCTATGATCTCACTTGCAAATGACAGTTTGACAAGCTATTATTCTGCATTTTGGCTTCTACAGGAAAAACGGTTTTATGCATACGCAATTATATTAGTTACACAGGCAACAGCCTGTGAAGATTGTTTTAAACTATAAGACCCGCTTGGTCATACAATATTTTTAAACTAATTCTTAGACAAATATTTACAGCACGTATAAGTGAGGATGCAGTGACCAGAGCCTCTACATTTCTGAAGGAAGCACCAAACAATAGGCAAAAAGGTCTGTATTTTTGCTGCCAGCAATTTCCTGGGATTCTTCAGGATAGATGCAAAGAAATAACTGTAGGAACTTATTAAAACTATTCACGTGGACATACATCAAAGTCAAAAAGTTGACAGTTTTGAAAAGTGTAATGTATGAAACACTCTGGCGTGGAATTTACTTCATCCCCAACAGTGACATCTGCTAATGAGCATCATTAATATTGCCTACTTTTATTTATCCAAATGCCTCATGGGTGCTATCTTTATGTATATTCTTCAGTAGCTCCTTTTGTTTCATGGGGTGGGGGTAGTGAAACTTACTGACAGCTGCCTCTAATAAAGACAATTCCAACATAATTCTTCTTCTTTGGTCACAGAGAGAACATAGAGTACCAAGTTCTTTTGTTGTTGTTTTCTGTCTCTTCAAACTGAAGAAATGTGTGGTGTTTCTGAAGGTTATTTAAGGCTACATTCATTGTGTCTAAAACACTTGCTTAAGAGAGAAATGCATAAATTAAGACTCAAGGCAAAATGTTCTGTTGAGGTGACAAAACAAAACAGATTTCTTAAATATTAGCAATTATATTACCTGGGGAGCTTAAGTGAGATAATAACTATATAATACATTAGGCAACTCACACTGCAAATTACATAGCTTTGTTTCAGACTACACATCTTTTCCATTATGTTCACACTTCTTTCTTTTCATGGTAAGAAAAAATTATGCATTTTTTTTTTTTGACAGGCAGAGTGGACAGTGAGAGAGACAGACAGAGAGAAAGATCTTCCTTTGCCATTGGTTTACCCTCCAATGGCCGCCGCGGCCGGTGCACTGTGGCCGTTGCACCGCGCTGATCCGAAGGCAGGAGCCAGGTGCTTCTCCTGGTCTCCCATGGGGTGCAGGGCCCAAGCACTTGGGCCATCCTCCACTGCACTCCCTGGCCACAGCAGAGAGCTGGCCTGGAAGAGGGGCAACCGGAATAGAATCCGGCGCCCCGACTGGGACTAGAACCCGGTGTGCCGGCACCACAAGGCGGAGGATTAGCCTGTTAAGCCACAGCGCCGGTCAAAATTATGCATTTTTATGTAACACTGGTATAATGTAAGGTGAGTCAGAGTGCCATAGCCCTTCTGAAAAGGATCTCTGGATCCAATTTTAATGTGCCACTATAGGAATTATCAAGAATGTGTGATGAGTTGCCAAGCTGTGCAATACTGCAAAATCTCCCAATACTACAACCTTCATGGCCATTCCCTGAGGATAAGAAAAAACCAATCAAGAGTTATATAAGATTCTTAAATGAAAATATACAAAATATTATTTACATCTGTGAATTTAGAATAAGTCCTCTACAGCAGCAACCTTGTATACAAATATAACAAGAAATTTTTTAAAATGAAGGAAAAATATAGGGAGAATAATAGAAACATAATTTATCTACAGGAAAGCCAATGCCTTTCTTACCTTTGGAAAAAAATTATAAACAAATCCTCATTTCTTTCTAGTTACATTTGCCTTTGTCGTTTAACTATTACTTTCATGACCATCTTTTTAACATGAGGCTATCTGTCATGGATGCAGCTTCATGAATAAACAGAAGTATTTCTCTGGACATCCTTTTCCCTCTGGAAGAATTAGTCCCAGATTTGAAAGTCCAGTTAAATACAATGCAAAATATGAAAAGAGAGAAAGAGAAATAGAGGAGAGAAATGTTAACAGGAGAAAATAAATCTCTATATACACATGAGCCCATACAAAATACTAGAAGAAAATTAACAAATGACTTTTACAGTGAAGCTATGAATGGTTATTTCCTTGTATTTTTTTTAAAATTCTCTCTACAGCATATATCATCTCTTAAAGAAAAAGAAATTTTATATTCTCCTGGTTGATTGGAAGCATAATTTACATACAGTAAAATACACAAACCTTAAGTATATACCTCCATGAAATCTTCATATGCATAAACTCAAGGATTCACCTCTCAAAATAACATATTTCCAGGTTATAAATTCCTATTTCAAGATAACAGTCTCTTACCCTGTTATTGTTCTTGTTCTGTTCTCTTGAATTCATTTTGCTGGCTCTTTAATTTTGCATAAATGAAATCACACAGTGTATTCTCTTTGTGTCGTCTTTTGTCAAAATGATGCTTTTGAGATGCTTCCCTATTGTTGTATATATCTATTGTTTGTTGTTCCCTTTTATTGTTGAGTAGTATTCCATTGTATGATTATATAACAATTTGTTCACAACTATGTCCATTGAAGGATATTTGGATTTTTTCAAGTTTTTATCTATTATGAATAAAGCTACCATGAAACTGTCTATATACACTTCTCTCTTGAGGAGATGCAATAATTTCTCTTGGATTAATATTTCTGATGAGAATAAATGACATATGGGTTTTGGATTGCTTTTTTTTTTTAAGAATTATTTATTTGTTTATTTGAAAGACAGAGAGACAGAGAGAAGAGAAACAAAGAGAGATCTTCCATCCACTGCTTCACTTTCCAAATGACCGTGACAGGCAGAAGCCAAGTACTTCATCTGGGTCTCTCACTTGGGTAGCAGGAACTCAAGCACTGAATCATCATCTTTGGTCTTCCAGGCATATTAGCAGGAAGCTGAATTGGAAGCAGGGGAGTGAGTACTCCTATATGGGATGTAGGTTTTAATTTTTTTAACTCTTATAGAAAAAATTATTGATAATAAAGCAATCTGAGAACTTAAAGAAAAAAGTGCTAGAAGAAACAGAATGTTAAGAATACGATATAGAATAGTATAGAAGAGTAAATAAATTATATTCTTGAATTTTCTTAAAAAGGCAATTCATTTTTGGGGAGAAATGTAGAATGAATATACAAGCAAAGTGAACCACTGAGCACAATAGATTTTCATCTATATCACTACTTCCATGAACCTTTGGAATGTTCCTGTTTTTCTGTGAAAATTCTTAAACATTTTTAGTTACATAATGTGAAGAGATTTCATGTCTTTCATATGTACAGTTTACAAAGGCACAGTTTAGGAGCACAGAGATCCTTTGCACCCTACTCTACCTCTCACCTATGATCCCACTCTCCCTTCTCCTTCTTTTCTTCTTCTTTCTTTTAATCTTTACAATAACATAATTTCAGTTTATTTTATAATCATTACCTGAACCTTTCATAAGTAAAGAATTCAACAAACACTAAGAAGAGGAAAAAAAAAAAAACACTCATCCTCAACGGTAGAGACAAGGACTATAAACAATAATCAAATCTCAAAATGCCAATTTTGCTCATTTCATTTCCTTTTTTTATGCTCTGTTAGTTACCACAGATCAGGGAAAACATTCAATATTTGTCTTTTTGATACTGGCTTATTTCACTAAGTTTAATGGTTTCCAGTTATATCCATTTTGTTGCAAAACACAGGATTTCGTCTTTTTTTTACAGATTAGTAATATTCCATACTGTATATTTACCAGAAGACAGTTGACTAGTATTTCTTATGTCTGATTCACTCATTACCTACACTCACTGACTCCATCATTTAACACCATTAGGATGAAGCAGACATCATTGTTATTCCTTCCAATTGTTCAGGAATACAAGTTAGAAAAGCTAAATCTGTCCTCCAGGTAGAAAACTAACAGAGCTAGGATTTGATTTCAGACAGTTTGGCTGGGGAGTCTAAGCTCCCAACTGTCACTCTAAACTACCAGGTGATGTTCATGCTGCCAAACTCTTCAATTCTATTTGCACAGACCTGCCCTACAACAGCCCTTCCTGCCAACTCCATACTTTACATTTTTTTGTACTCCAAAGAGAAGCAAGAATTTTCTCTTATGGCCAAAGTATTTAAAGTTCAAAAAAAACTTTACAAATTCAAATATAACTGGTTTCAACCTAAGGAAAAAGTGGTTCACAAAATTCAACCTTAATTTTGTAAACTTTTATACTTCCAAGTGAAGAGTTCAACCCCAGTGAGGAATACCCCTACTGGATCTTCATTGCTTGCAATGGAAACATTTCCAAAGGCATGGAGATTTCCATAGAAAATCTATTCAATCCTTTCTTTGTTTTTTAAGATTTATTTACTTATGTGAAAGGCGGAACTACTTATGTGAAAGGCAGAGGAAGAGAGAGAGGTTTTCCATCCACTGGTTTACTCCCCAAATGGGCACAATGGCTGGAGCTGGGCAGATACGAAGGCAGGATCCTGGAGTTCCTTCCAGGTCTCCCAGGTGGGTGCAGGGGCCCAAGGACTTGGGTCCTCTTCTACGCTTTTCCAGGCCATAGCAGAGAGCTGGACCAGAAGAAAAGTAGCCAGGACATGAACCAGCACCCATATGGGATGCTAGCACTACAAGCGGCAGTTTTACCCACTACACCACAACACCAACACCTCAATCCTTTTTAAAATTAATTTTTTTGTTTTATTTGAAAGCCAAATTGACAGAGAAAGGTCTTCCACCTATCTACTGGTTGACTCCTCAAATGCTCATTAGCAGCTGGACTAGTCCATGTTGTAGCCAGGAGCCAAGGACTCTATTTGGTTCTCACATAAGGGTAGAATGGGACTCAAGTCCTTGAGCCATTATCTGCTACCTCTCAAGGTGTGCATTAACAGGAAGTGGAATGGCCTGGTCTGGACCTAGGCATTCAGATATGGGATGTGGGCATCCCAAGTGACAACTTAACTGCTGCACCAAATGAACAACCCAATCATTAGTTTTAACAACTAGAACTTTCAAAGTGAAGAACAATAATAATTTGTGAAGTGAGATGTAAATCTATCAGATAATTAAGAGACAAATATTTCAGAGGCAATAGGGAAAAAAAATAGGGCAAGTAAGAAACCACTGAAATGGGACCATGGTTGGTAGAGTAACAGAGGTCATCTCCTATGCCAAGGGAAAAAGAAGGTCTTTCCCTGCGGACAAGGACTAAAACAGCCTTCTGATGAGTTGCTCATACTATAGACAATTTATAATGCAATGAGACACTTTTGAGATTGAAAAGGGGTACTAAAAATAAATACAATTATATAATAGCTAAAAATACTGGCTGACTGGCAAATAGGTTTTATTACACTGATAGTTTTTAAAAGTCTTATTCTAAAATAGTTTCCAAATATAAAACTATTTTTATTTTTAAAAAATGCTAAACTGTACAAGATGTAGACAACCTATACACTAGGAACATCCTGGGCAACCTTGGATGTGTGGGAACCCTTGCTAAGTTTCATCTCCAACCCTCTCCAATGGACTTATCAAGTTATAAACGGAACCTAAGGAGTTGCCTCTGTCCTTTTTATTTCATGTAATAAGTAATGTTTGAAAGTCTTCCATATGTTTGGCATGGCCCCAGATAAAGGGATACAGAAGTAAATGAGTCTAACTTTCCCTGGACTTAGGGAATCTCCAGTCTGTCAGAGAAGACCACAGAACAAATTACAAAAAGTGTGTTAAATGCAGAGAAAGAAAATGCAGAACCCTTGAGAGAGTTTTGCATGGTAGTAATCAGTAGAGATATTGTCCCCTAGAGGGATTTTTTTGGGGAAGCATGAAGGACTGTCTTGTTAATGGGAAATATTACCAGTATTTTGTGAAAGGCCCCAGGGACATTAGATGTTCTACAGTGTATGGGACAGGCCTACATAATGAAAAATGATGCTGAGTCCCTCATGACTTTCAAAAGTCCCATCAGACATTTATGCAGGTTGGGAAAAAAATCATGATGATCTATTTTACGTAACAGCCCAAAGTATTTTTTGCACATTTCAAATTTTCTGGAATTTGGGGAATGCAACTAGCACATAAATTGAAAAAATAGTGTAAGTTGTTTTGTCTAACACCTTACCAATTGTTCACTATATAGGTAAATCACATCCCTGACAGCGATGAGGTTTTCAGCACTCAGTCTACCAATGTAACATAACTGTATTAGCCTGCATTCATGTCTGCCACATGCAAATACATAAGACAGAAACAGGCTTAGTTCCAAATACTTTCAAATTGACTATAACACATGACACTCACAGAATATTACCAAATTGTATTAATAGAGAGTGTTTTTATTGTTATATTACATACCTTTTAAAAGTTCTGCAGCATAATGATGAGAAATATACATTGTGAAAGTGACAGATTAAAATTATTTACTTATTTTAGACTTGCTTCTTGTTTCTCCATCTAACAGTGAAACTGTCCCAAGAGGTCTCCCACACAACTTCTTTATGGCTTTTTAGATTACTGTTTCTTTTTCCAATCCATTCCCTATTCCCTGTAGCCTACTGAAGGGCTTTTTAAGAACTACAGACCAAATGTATGCCTCAACCTGGGGGAGGATTTCAAGATTAGAGGTGCTATTCTTGTGATTCTTCAATACCACTCAGTCCCTTATTGTAACACAGGGAATTATTTTGCAGCTACCCTTATAAATAATCCCAGTGCATTAGCAGGAATGGCGTACTTGCTTATGTTCTCCACTTCACAGTGGTATTATTTATTTTCTCATGTCAGCCCTACTTCAACTAAGATTAGTTCCCTCTTTCTCTCATCATATACGTTACTACTTATTCTCAAAGTAGCATTTATTCTAGTGTGCTTCATAACTCTCCTCTTTCATTTGTTGTACTCCTTCCATAGAAAGCCTTCTGGTATTTTCTTTAAATCTTTCTAAATTTTTCTGCTTCTTCAAAAGACAGAGAAACAGAGACAGACAGACAGATAGACCAATCTCCCATCCACTGGTTCACACTCCAGATGTCCACAGTAGCCAAGGATGGGCCAGACTAAATCAGCAACTGGGAACTTAATCTAGATCTCCCAAGTGGGTGGCAGAGACGAAAGTACTTGATCTGTCACCTGCTGCCTCCCAGGGTACACATTAGCAGAAAGCTAAAATTGAAAATACAGCCAGGATTCAAACACT
Source organism: Lepus europaeus (assembly GCF_033115175.1). NCBI lineage: Eukaryota > Metazoa > Chordata > Mammalia > Lagomorpha > Leporidae > Lepus > Lepus europaeus. Next base: position 34,891,424 of record NC_084835.1, read on the forward strand.
AGCATTTCAATATAGGACAGACATCCCAAGTGGTATCTTAAGTGCTTTCATCAAATGCCCACTCTGCTTCGGATATTCTTAAATTCAATTTTATTCATATTAAGTAGATATAAGTATCTAATTTACTATGTTTTCAAATGTAGTTATGTCTGAGTGCCTATACTGAAATATTTAAGTTTATTGCAAATCACTTTCCTCTTGTTTCTCTTTTATATTGTTGTTAATATACCATTTTTAAAATAAAAAAGTACATAGCTCAGTAGATAATATTATTTATGAATTTTATTTTGCGGTAATAAATGCAACGTAATTAAATATTTTTGTAAAAAAAGAAGGCAGTTGGTCTGATGGAACAAACTCAGTTTGGGGCAGGGGATTCAGGAGATGGAAAAAGAAAACCAACTCTTTAAGCCAGAAGAATGCACACCTAATGGAACACTCCACAATAACAGAAAGCTACCTTTAGTTAGAGGACTGGTTGCAAAAGGTTGATAAATGAAACACTAAAGTCACCGAGCTAGTTTGTATTGATAAAAAGGCTAACTTCTTTTTTTTAATAGGTCTGTGCCTTTTGAAATATATATGAGTTGGCTTGAAGAAGTTCATGGAAACGTCATACTATCTTTTTTTTCCATTTTTCCACAAAAAAATGAAGCTCCTTCATAGGAGAAGAATATTAGCTCCATTTAGGGTGTTAAAAAATTTTCTTTCTAAAAGAAATTTAACGTTAAGCAAGTGTAAGTAAAATTTTTTTTTATTGTTGGAACAAATAGGATATATGGTAAATATATAGTTTCCAAATGTTGAGATGCTCTGACCTACAGCATGCAGGCAGAGAGAGGGGCAGAATTTGGGAAAAGATGGAGCAGGCATTGTGGCTCCTGGGATCAGAATGGCTCGGTAATGGCCTGGGAAAGCAGTAGATGACCCAAGTGCTTGGGCCTCTGCACCAGATTCCTGGCTTTGGCCTGGCCCAGTCCTTACAGTTGTGGCCAAATGAGGAGTGAACCAATGGGTAGAATACCTCTCTGTCTCTCTCTCTCTCTCTCTCTCTCTCTCTCTCTCAATCCTTCCCACTCTCTCTCTCGTCCTCCTTCTCTCCTCTTCTCTCTGTAACTCTCTTTTCAAATAAAAAAATTCTTTGAAAAAACAATTTGGGAGAAGATAAATGAAGAAAGCAAGGGTCTGATAATGCAAAGTGCTGTCAGTCACTGCAGCGATTCAGGGATTCCTCTTAGAAGTGATGGAAGGCCATTAAAGATTCTAAACAGAAGAATGACAAGGTCCTAGTTGTGTCTGATAAGATCAGTATATGACATCAATATGCAAAATGGATTAAAGGAAGCTAAGATGACTATGGGAAGACCCATTAGTCAGCAAATCGAAATGTCTAAGAGAAATCGGTGGTGCAAACTAAGCGGAGAAAAAGAGAAGAGGAACATGAGAGATACCATATTTCCAGAAATTTAAGATGTCATGAATTGGAAAACCACTGGCTTAATGATAGTTTTTCCAACACAAAGCATATCAACTGTAAGATATTGTTTCAGAAACATTAAAAGATGAAAAATCTATGCTTCCTTAAAAGGAGAAAATACAATCTTTAGAGGGTGGAAAATAGTGTGTAGAAGCCAATCAAATTACTCATGACAGTGAATAACCGGTTGGAAAAATTTGAAATTGCCACGTTCCTTTGCTCCCAAACCTCCAAACATCTAATGATTTGGGCTTTATTTGTTTTTTGTATTTGATTGACGTGACAGATAATTTTGGTAATACAGACAGGGCCTAAAATTGAGAAGGTCACTAGAGAAAATAAAATTGAAAATTTCTTCTCAAGCAATGGTATACTAAGTAAGAAATGCTGGTCTTTCAATGTTAGAGCCCTAAAACTCATACATTGAAATTTGATTCCAGGAAACAATGTTCACAGCACTCTGAATGCCATGGCCTGGTTGCTGCCATTACGAAAATGATGATTTATAGCCAATGCCCATGGCCTAGGCCTTGAGGTATGCTGACAATTTACAATAAGAGGCTAGCATGGAATTATTGTTAGCAAGCCTTGAAGTTAAAAAAAATGTAAAGCCACACATATCACCTCTTTGTTTTACTGCTTAGCAGACAACGGGAAGAAAACTTTGTAAGTTTTTCCATCTCCTCTGACCAAAATTTAACTTAAGACTCAGATCCGGCACCGCGGCTCAATAGGCTAATCCTCCGCCTTGCGGCGCCAGCACACCGGGTTCTAGTCCCAGTCGGGGCACCGATCCTGTCCCGGTTGCCCCTCTTCCAGGCCAGCTCTCTGCTGTAGCCAGGGAGTGCAGTGGAGGATGGCCCAAGTGCTTGGGCCCTGCACCCCATGGGAGACCAGGAGAAGCACCTGGCTCCTGCCTTCGGATCAGCACGGTGCAACGGCCGCAGTGCGCCTACCACGTCGGCCATTGGAGGGTGAACCAACGGCAAAAAGGAAGACCTTTCTCTCTATCTCTCTCTCTCACTGTCCACTCTGCCTGTCAAAAATAATAAAAATAAATAAAAATAAAAATAAAAATTTTAAAAAAAGACTCAGATCCCATCTTTAGAAGACTTCAATTGCTCTTTTCCTTTCATGACTACTCATACTCTTAAAATATTTCAAATCAACTGGTTTAGCAAAAATTAAATGCAGTAGATTTTCTAGAAAGAAAAATAAAACCACAGATCCTTCTATCCAAGCTTACCAAGCTATTCATGAAAGCTGTTTCGCGCTGAACCCAGGTAAACCACCCAGTATGACAGGAATCTTTCCTAAATGAATTGACCATATTATTGGATTTACAATTGATATTAAGAAGTATGTGTCAATTGCCAGAAGCAGTAACAAGGAGAATTCCTGGAAGACAGACAACAGGATAATATGGCAGAAAGAACCTTCAAAACCAGAAAGGGGGGGGGGGGACTCTCATACAACTTTAAAAATAATAAAAGAGAAAACCATATTTAAAGGAAACCTTTGAAAAGTAGAGGAATTTTGTTATGTTTCTCCTCTGCCTGCAGTTGCCTTCTGGTATTAATGCGGAGATGCATTTGCTTCCCGGTAATATTCTCAACACTAACAAGATCACAGGAAATGATTTATTCCACCCCCTCTCCTGCTACTTCTGAACGGCAGCCGGTGTCCTTGGGGACAAGGGATTTCTGAATTGCTCGCGGCCATCTGATATTGCCACACTGCAGCATTCCCTAGAATGAGCCAGAAAAATCAAAATAATTACATTAATGCTGGGAATCAAAGTTTATTGACTCTCCCTTGAGGTGGAGAACCAAAAAGCTGGTTATAAAAGTTGCCGGCTTATTTAATGATACTACTGCCTCCTCCCAGTCCTTGTCAAAACAGCTTTTGAAAGCATTTTCAAATAAAGCCACCTCTCACGTGCTCCAATTCAATGGTTTATCTATTCCCTTTCAAGCAGAAGCTAGCATACATCATCTTGCCTTTCATGACCAGTTCTCCTCAAACGGAGGACCGAAGCACCCTCTTCCTCTGCCAAGTCACTACCAAAGGCAATACTCCTAGGGAATATCCCTGTCATCATTTTTCTCCCTTCAGGAAGGTTCTGCCGCATTGACTATTCTTCTAAGGCAATGAGAGAATCTTGTGCTTCCCCAAGGTACTAGTCAGCATGTATTATAACATCCATGGCTGCTAATGAAATCTGCAACAGCTAGTTTCCTTCAGTTTTCAAGAATTTGGGGCTGGTGCTGTGGCGTAGCAGGTAAAGCCGTCGCCTGAAATGCCAGAATCCCGAATGGGCACCATTTCAAGTCCCAGCAGCTGCTCCAATTTTGATCCAGCTCTCTGCTATGGCCTGGGAAAGCAATAGAAGATGGCCCAAGTGCTTGGGCCCCTGCACCCGAGGGGGAGACCTAAGAGAAGCTCCTGGCTCTTGGCTTTGGATAAGCGCAATTCTGGCCATTGCAGCAGTTGGGGAGTGAACCAGCGGATGGAAAACCTCTCTCTCTCCTCTCTTTCTCTTTCTGTGTAACTCTGACTTTCAAATAAATTAATTAATTAAAAAAAATTCCAAGAATTCTTTGCAACACCCAAGTGAGAGTAGAACATTGGAGCATACCCATTTTGTAGCTATGCTCACAGGCATCAAGTTCACCTGATTGTTGATCTCTACATCCTTTGTAGGACATAGTTATAAGCTCTGGCAAATAACAAAGATTATTTAAATAAAAGATTCCTTGGCTGAATGAATTAAATGAAAATAAGTACTATCTTTTTTTTTAATTACACTGAAACAAAATGAACTGAACTAAGCAAAGTATAACTTCCTCCATGACTGGCCAGCACCAATCATTCTACTTTTTCTAATTATAAAAATTTTCAAATAAAATGAGACATATGTATGATGAATCTCCAAGAATTCATCCACTCATGCCCAATGATGACCAACATTTTCCCACACTTGGCTCATTTACTTTCTCCTTTTATCTTTTCTTATTCTAAATATTTTAGAGCAAGGCCAAGATACACCTACTTTTTTTTTTTTTAATTCATTTGAAAATCTGAGTGACACAAAGAGATCAAGAGACAGAGAAATTTGGGCCATCTTCTGTCGCTCTTCCAGGTACATTATCAGATATTTAGATGGGAAGTAGAACAGTTGGCACTCAACTGGGTGATCCAATATTGGATGTGGGTATCACAAATGGCAGGTTAACCTGATGAGCCACAATTACTTCCTTCATTATGCTATGCAGAAAAAGAGTTAACATAACAGGCCTGAAGCTACTTTCCTTAGAAAATACCTCCTTGCAAAGTGGGCTCTTGGCTGGCATCTGAGCATTTGGACTTCAGAAGGTTTCCACTACTCCTGGAAAAAGTGAGTCACTGTGCCTAAATGGTTTGTTCAAATAACGTAGTTTGTGCCTAACACTTGCTTTCCTCCTGGGAGTCTGGAATTTTGGTGCCTATTAGGCAGAGGGCACCAACTTGACCAGCCTCCAGCAACGCCCTTGGGTACTGAAGCTCTATGGAGGTTTAATGTTGGACATTTCACTTGGGTTGCCACAACTCAACGCTGAAAGAACTAGTTATGGGGCCGGCGCTATGGCTCAGTGGGTTAACACCCTGGCCTGAGTGCCAGCAGCCCATATGGGCGCTGGTTCTGGTCCCTGCTGCTCCTCTTCTGATCCAGCACTCTGCTATGGCCTGGGATAGCAGTAGAAGATGGCCCAAGTCCTTGGGCCCCTGCACCAGCGTGGGAAACTCAGAAGAAGCTCCTGGCTCCTGGCTCCTGGCTCCTGGCTCCTGGCTCCTGGCTCCTGGCTCCTGGCTTCGGATTGGCACAGCTCTGGCCATTGCAGCCATCTGGGGAGTGAACCAGCAAGATGGAAGATATCTCTCTCTCTCTCTCTCTCTCTCTCTGTCTCTACCTCTCTCTGTAATTTTGTCTTTCAAATAAATAAAAATAAATCTTCAAAAAAAAAAAAAAAAAGAATTAGTTATGTCCAACATGCCTCTGCTGGAAGAGGATTCCTGGGAACTTGCATCTGGTTTCCTCTGAACTTCGCCCCACATGCCTTTTCCCACCGCTGATTTTGCTTTGTATCCCGTTGTTAATAAATTGTGGCTATGAGTTCAAGTATATGCTAAGTTCTTTGAGTACTCCTAGAAAATCACTTAACCTTCCTCCACCAACCACATTCCTACATTCTTTACATCTACTTAAACCTCACTTTTCAACAGGGGAGATGCCAGACTGGGGGAGGACACTGTTAACTCCCACAGCACCCTCAGTTTCTCCATTTTCATAGTTTTGTATTATAGCTGGCCCTAAAAAATGTTGAAATCATGTGTTTGTGGTCTATTTCCTTGCCCAAGTATCAAAGCTCCCTAAGACAGAAATCCTATCACTATGTATCCCTAGCAATGAGTTTTAAATCAAAATGAATTTTTTTAAAATCCAATACCATACTCCATAACCAAGTCCACTGTTGAAAAGGTACAGTTTATATCACGTCCACTTCACTTAACTCATTCATTCACCAAATATTGTACACAATGTAACCATTATGATGTCCTAGCAGCGTTCATTATCTGCTTTATGAATATCATTTTATACTTAGCAACACCACAGCAATGCTTTTTCTTCCATGGGGACTTTCCTTTAGACACCAGTGACATCTATTTGTAACACTGAGGGACCCTCTTTCTTCCTAGACATTTTGGAGTTTCTCCTAGAAGTGCAGCCTTTTGAGATGATTCTTAGATGTCCACTAAAGTTTGAGAACCACTGTTTTGACTCACTCCAAATTGGAAGGGCCACTATAAATAAGAAAAACACATGGACATGACTCAAGCTGAATTTTACAGGCGAACATGTAGAAGAAATTATGCTAAGCACACTCAACCATCAAAATACTATATGACAACAGACAGAATAAACACACATTCCTTTAAATAAAAGTGAGCTATCCATATGCTGTGAGGGATATATCTAAATAGACATACACAGACTGTCTTGTGCATTTAATTTGAGTGCAAAAATGGGTCAAGTAGACTATTTTGTCAGGGTGGATGAAAATAAGTATGATGGAACATGTTTAGATGGGAAGTGGTAAGATTTTCCAAGATTACAAACTTGAGTATTCACATATTGTATCACCTAACAAATTCATTCCTAGGTGTATATCCACAGGAAGCTTTAACACATATATCAAATCCCATCAGCTAAAAGCTACCAGGATCACAGTGATAGTCAAAGTTGAATGATTCTGCTTACCATAGGAAAGGAGAGAGCACCCAAGAGCAATCCTGAGCATGTTAGTAAGGGGGTATTATTAAGGAGTTACTCTACAGTTTGGGGAACTGAAGCAGACAGGAGTTAACCTAGAAGCAGTGATATAAAGAGATGTTTAGTCATTTCTAGGGTCAAAGAACAGCTTTGTTTATAACTTGTTCTGAGCACTGTTCATGCTCTGGTGGCTCCATGTTTACTTTCTAATGTATGCATCGGGAAATCTGTATTAGAACTTTGATGATGGCATCATTCATAGCAGAAGAAATGAAAAGAAAAAGAAATAAAGCAAAAAATATTGATAAGGATATAAAGAAAACTTATTTTAGAAAAAAGAACAGGGAAAGACAGACATGAAGTTAGCAGGTGGTTACCTCTTAGGAGATAAAAAGAGGTATAAATTTGGTAATTATTAGACATATTTAGTTACAAGTTTTATGACTGTTATATTATGAAATAAATAAAACAAAATGTACCATAGATGAATCAAGGATTATAATTACTCTGTCTCTGAGTTACAAATTATTTGTTTTTAATTTTATTTAAGGTATACAAATTTCATAAATACAGATTTAGGAACATAGTGATACTTCCCATCCTAACCTCCCTCCCACCCAAGTTCCCACTTTGCTTCCTCCTCCCTCGCCTATTCCCACCCCTAATTTTTACAAAGATCTATTTTCAGTTTCTTTACCAAGTTGTTTTAAAACAAAAATAATAGTTCTTACTTAGATTTCCTTCTCAGCTACACAAACTTATTTCCACTTAGCATTTTCAGCTATGACACACTAGCTTCCAGTTGTGTTTATAAGAGGCTACAATAAACATGCCTTCTTCATTAGATGCAAATGCCACCATCAAGTAGAATCAACCATTGACTCTGTGCAACCTCGCATCAACAGAGCCATCAATATGTCAGGGAAAGCACAGGATTTATTTTCTATACACACCTTTCAGAGGACTCCCTGGAACACAACTAGTTTCCACAATTGGTAACCAAATAAAACTACAGGCAGCCAGAGCACAACCTTCTCTAGGAACCTATAAATTAACAGGAGATGTCTAACAAAATGCACAGTGCTACACTCACCTGGGCATTGTCTTCTCTTGCTTTCTAATACAGGCAATCATGGTCAGCTACTACACATTAGCAATGATGTTTCACAAAGGCGGGACACTTAACACAGTCCTCATATACTCTTCCATCTTTTCTGTAGCCATCATTGCTTCAAAGATGTATTTCTATTCTATGACATTTGATTTTCATGCTACTTTTACAAAACAACAACACTAGGTCCAAGTTTACGATATCAACAGCATCTATAAGAACCAAAGGAATGAATGCTTCTTAAGCAAATGAGAACAAAAAGTCAGATGATCTTTATTTTTAAAAAGCCCCATAAAATATATCAGGGAGGGGAATCACACTGCCAGACACCATAAACAACACAGAATTAAACACAACAGTCCATTACAAAGCCCAGGGACAAGCTCTTCTCAGCAATTGCAATGAAGTCTGCATGATTTATACCAAGATGTTGGGAAAAATCCCACGATATTGGACCATAATCCAGCATTGCTGCTAATTTGTTAGACCACATGCAATTGCTGAGTATTAACAAGCATTTTTAAAGGACAAGAAACTATAGTTCTAACAAATGCTCATGTGTAATTTTTCTCTGGCTTGGGTCCAGTCTTGATTTAGGGTTTGTTTTAAGAAACAATTCAAAAATAAATGTGTCTCTTATTAAGTGATCTGAGGTGTTGCTCCTTGAGATAAATAAAAAGAACATTTTTTATTTGGTCTTCACAGAATTTGTCTACTTAAGAAACATTCAGGAGTCAGCTGGCATCATTAATAAAAACAGGTGGAATATATTGGGCTTGTGTTTAATGAGATCTATACATAGAAGGGACAAAGTTCCACCAAGTACACAGCTCAGCCAATAGTGCCCAAGCCGTGTTTTATCCCCATTCACAATCCTAAAGTGCACCTTCGTTCAGTGCATGGAAGATTCACTGTAGGGGTGATCTGCATATCACTGACATGTTCTTCCTCACTCAGTGTTTTTTCTTCCCCTTCCCCACCCTTTTGAAGGGTTCCCGAGATGCAGAGGGCATCCACCAATGTCACTGAATGGACTTCAAAGAATAGCCAAACTCCTGAAACTATGTGTAAATTACAATGTCAATGTGCACATGCCCATTTCTGTGATGGAGTATCCTTTTTATTTTTTAAAGTTTTTTTCAGATTTATTTATTCATTTATTTGAAGGGCAGAGCAGCCTAAAAATTTGGGCTATGTTTGGATAATTTCTCAGGTATACTAGCAGGGAACTGGATCAGAAGCATCCAACCAATGCTCTGACATGGAATACTAGAACTGTAAGTGGCGGCTTAACCCACCATGCCACAACACCAGTCCCAGGAGTTTCCAAGAACTCTGATGCCAAGTTTTTGACAGCAAGGAATGAAACAGAGAGTAAGACAAAGAACATACAACATCTGTTTAGCAACTGCTTATTTTCTTCCAAAATCACATTCAACAATTTATTCCAATCGCCAAGCTCTTTATTCATAGAAAACTTATTCAGAATTAAAACATGCTAATGTTTCACCTAGAGAATGTGAGAACACTGCACATTCCTGCCCTCTCCATCACCTCAGCCCCAAGATTCAGATTTCATCACTCTTAGATCAAACCCAGAAATCCACAGTGTTTATAAGCACCTCGTGGGATTCTGAGGCAGATGGCCAGAGATCCAAGTTTTGAGCAATGTGCTGTGATCCACCATCAAACAGGAAAATCATGCACTTGGATTTATCAGTTAAAGGGGGGAAAGAAATATATTTGTTTCTTTCTAAATACAGGACTTAGGAAATGTTGACTGAGATTACTCTGTGAGCCACAAGGAAATTAGAAAGCTCATTTTTTTTCTGCAGTAATCACTGACTTGACAGTTGCTGCAGCATATTAAGACGCTTGTTATTGGGCCAGCACCATGGCATGGGGGATGAGGATGCCACCTGTAGTGCTGGCATCCTATGTGGGCGCCGGTTCGAGGCCCAACTGCTCCATCTCCCATCCAGCTCTCTGCTAAGGCCTGGGAAAGCAGTAGAAGATGGCCCAGATCCTTGGGGCCCCGCACCCACATCAGGGACTCTGAAGAAACTCCTGGCTCCTGGCTTCAGACTGGTGCAGCTCTGGCTGTTGGGGCCATTTGGAGAATGAACCAGAGGATGGAGGATCTCTCTCTCTCTCTCTCTCTCTCTCTCGGCCTCGGCCTCGGCCTCGGCCTTTCTGCTCTTCAAATAAATAAATAAATCTTAAAAAAAATGGTCATTCTTTTTTTTTGACAGATAGAGTTAGACAGTGAGAGAGAGAGACAGAGAGAAAGGTCTTCCTTCCGTTGGTTCAATCCCCAAATGGCCACTATGGCCAGAGCTATGCCGATCCGAAGCCAGGAGCCAGGTGCTTCCTCCTGGTCTCCCATGCAGGTTCAGGAGCCCAAGCACTTGGGCCATCCTCCACTGCCTTCCAGGGCCACAGCAGAGAGCTGGACTGGAAGAGGAGCAACCAGGACTAGAACCCGGCGCCCATATGGGATGCTGGCGCCACAGGTGGAGGATTAACCAAGTGAGCCACAGTGCCAGCCCCAAGATGGTCATTCTTGATGACTCATATTACCTCTTCCTATGCAGAAAACACAGGAACATATAGTCGAAGAGACAAGTATATTTGAAAATAACAGAGTAAGGAAAAATAATAGCAGTCATGTCCTCTCATTATTTGTGTAGACAGACTACCAAGGTGAATATGAAATGCCTTCTTCAAAGTTACACTGTGGCTTTAAATTGGGTGAACTCAATGAGGACAGCCATAAAACAAGTGGCTATAGAGATATAAAAGATGGACTATTTCTCTGCATTTTTCTTTTGCCTTTTATTTTCCCCATGGTCTTTAATGCTTTTCTCTTTGGAATGGATGAAGTTATAAAGTTGCCTTACATAAAAGCTTTCCTTGAAAGATTGGTAATCGTGCACTTCAGTACTGAATTGTCCAGTCTATTCAATCTAAAAAGGGCTTTCCTCTTTTGTTCAGCCTGGATTATCTCCTTCGGCGAGTGTAACAGAAATGTCTGGGTATAAAATTGAGAAATTGCTTATAAATATTATGGGAGGATTTTTGAGCTGTTTACTATTAGAGGTCTGGTTTAGTAAATCATAAGTCTGCTTCTGCTGGGTCGGGAATTTTTTTTACTTTTTTCTTGTAACTAAATCACTCACAGTTCTAAAATGATGCCGATTGCACAGCATTTGCACCCATGATTGAAGCAGAAAGAAACAAACTGCTATTTCTAAGTGACAGTTTTAATATCTTTTCCTACATCTTAGAGAAGCAAAAGGAATACCAACAGTGCTATCTCCTGTAGGTAATTTACTTACCTTGCAATTTCTTTATTTAAAGTTTTTGTGCTGAACTAGCCAATGAAATGCATTATTCTGCTGGCCAGTGCTTTCTAGCCAAAACAAAACAGGAGTTGCTTACTTAGAAGTCAGGCATATTGAATTCAAAAATAAATAAATAAATAAAAAGAAAATAAAGTCTCTCCAACCACAGGTTAATAGCACAACTCAATGAAAACCAATGACACTGTTTGTCCAACATTTGTTAAACTGCAATTTTGGACTCTGATCTGCTACAAAATGAATTTAAAAGTGTCATTCTAATTCTTTCTTTGTGCAAAACGGCACTGAGACAGCAAACAGGAACCCTGTGCTGACCACACCGAGGTTATGACAGAAAAAGATGGGTGATTTTTTTCATTCTCTTAAACAGCAGAGAGGGAAGTTTTTAATCCATGGCCTCTGAGAGAGAGAAGCAATTAAAGAGTTGTAGTCCCTGTCAATGCTGGTTTAACATTTCAACAAAGCAAAGCATCAATTAAAACTCATCAGCACCAGTCATCCTGCTAATTAACCAAATGATTATTCTTCTAGTTAAAAGTCTACCTGACATACTTGAAGAAATCTTTCTTTGTTGCAAACCCTCCAGAGGCTGTGCCAGACCTCAGCTTGGCAAAACCCTTCTGAATTTCAGGTTCACTGGAAAGGTGTCTCAGAGGGGCTCCTGAATGGAAGCCAACTTCTACTCTCGTTTTCTGATTGCCTCCCCACAAAGGAATTTTTTCTTGCTTTCTGCCATGGGAAGTAAGAAGCTAATCATAGGACATCCATTTAGCCTTGTGTTTAAAAGGAGTTGCAAGGAGTGACCAGCTGGTAGGTCATACTCAAGGTAGAGCATATTTGCCCTAGCAGTAAATTCCACCCCAGGCTTCTTTAGGAATGTCCAGCATTTGCAACATAGGCCACCTAATGTCAAACCCAAATAGCTCTCAACAATAAAATGCATTAATGATAAAAACATCTGTAAGAAAGAAAGTTGTGCTTCACTGGAAAACTGGACCTCCTATTTATCAGGTTATTAGATTCTGATTTCATGGGGGCTGCTTCACAACTTTGTGAATTACAGATCACTGACAATAAGGCAAGGAAATTCTTGTCTATAGACAGGGACATTCTGTTCTGGCTACCAGAGCTTCAATTTGCCATTCTACCCCACTCTCAGAAGTCATTTTATCTTCATTTATAACATTAATTTCAATATTCTTGATCCATAACTGTGTCTATTCTTTATCTTTAGAATAGTTATAATATTGGTCTGGTTCTCTCATTATGAGTTAATATAATCTTTAACATGTTTTAATTTGGTATCAGTATGAAAGTCACAATTTCACCTTTTTTTTCTGAGAATTATCCTTAAAGACATGTATAGTTCTTAGATGAGGGCTGCCCAATTTAGGGTCTTAAGTTTTAGGACTATGCCATCCTGCTTCTCACAGCCCCCACACATGCCATTCCCCTGGCTGAAATGTATTTCTCTCCTCATCACTCCACCTTCTGGACTTACTTAATTCCTAACCTTCCGCCAGATCTCAGCTCAATCATAACTTCCATAAAGAACGATTCCTTGACTATACCTTATACAACAAGTTTTAAATCTCTCTGTTGAATACTACTGTCTCTATACCACCGACCTCTCTTCAGTGGCACTTAACATCATCAACATTGATCTTTTTCTTTAAGGTCTGTGTTCCTTACTAGAATAACTGTTTCCTGAGGGAAGGGACCACATCTGGTTCTATAAATTACTATACCCCCAGCTCTAGTCAAGTGCCCCCCATACAGAAGTCTCCAGTAAGTTTAGGTGTTGTGGGGTTCAGAATATATTACCCTAAAATATGACACCTTGGCATTTGAGGAAACAAAATAGTCAGGAAGGCCCCTCTCTCTAACCTTCTCCCTCACTCCCCTTCTCTCCCAAAGTAGGTCTAAAAGAATTATCTGATCTTCCTCTAAAAGTAGGTCACAAGACCTTATCCAACAGGTGCCCTCCCTGTATCTGGAAGAAAGGAACATCCTTATGTGTGGAGATTACAAATACATGAGAAGAATCTAGGCAAATAAGACTTGATAAATTCTCCTGGCTTATGACCACTGGGTAATACTCCCTTTGCCCAACATAATTCAGCGTAACTATCCACTCTTCATCACATGTAGCATAAAATTGCACATTTCCTTATTTGGAGTCTTTATTTCTTCTTCTCTCTTTCTTTTTTTAAATAAGCTTAAGTCACTTTATTTTCCTTGTGCAAAAACTTATTTTGTAGCCACAGTTGAAGCCTAGGTCCTCTGCAAAGCCACTTTGGTCTGAGCCTTTACAAGATGGTCGATAAATTCCTGACAGGGAGACTTGGTGAACACAGTCTTCTTCCAGAGGCTGGAGTTAGATAGCTGTAGGTCTTCGGAGTTAGCATCAAATGCTGCCTTAGCAAAGTTGCCTCGGGTGGCAGTGCACCACTCCCCCTACCCAGCTGAAGTGTAGCAGTCATCTACACCAGCCATTAGCAGCAGCTTCTTGAGGACAGGGGCAGAGACAATGCCAGTGCCTATGGGAGCAGAAATGAGGCACAACAGCACAGAGCCACAGCATCCTGTCATCGTGCACGACACAGTGTGATGTTTGCCAATCTTTTTCTCCCAGTAGCCTCCCCGCACAGGCATAATGGAGAGCTTGGTATGGATGATGGCCCCTTGGATGGCAGGGGCTACCTCCTTGGAGCACTTCATACCCAGGCCAACTTGACCATTGGAATCCCCGATAGCAACAAATGCCTTGAACCTTGTCCGCTGGCCAGCCTGCACCTGCTTCTACACTGGCATGATCTTCAAACCTCTTCCTTGAGGGGCACCTTCAGGAAAAATCAATGACCTCAGCTCCTTGATGGGCAGGGAAGAGAGATGGATCTCCTCCAGGGACTTGATCTTCCTTTGATATTCCATATCCTTAACCAGGTAGTCCAGTTTGGTGACAAGGAGCTACTCCCTTGCCTCCATGAGGTCCTCAGCTTTGGCCCTGGCCCCAACCATAGCTATGACCATGGCCCAGGATGCCACTGTTGATGCATCCATGGAAGCTGCCCTGGTCTCCCATGTCGGGGCTCCCAGGGCCTCTGGGCCCTGCTGCTGCACCAGCATCATCTGCCATTTTGTGTTCTCGCAAAGAAGGAGTCTTTATTTCTAATCCTATATCACATGATACATATTAAACTAATTTGTCTACTTTTTTCTTGTTAATCTGTCTTTTTTAACGGGACCTCAGTCATTAGCCCATGATGGGAAAGAAAGATATTTCATTCTCCCTTACAGCTGCACACATCAATGAAGCAACAGATCTAAGGGTCAGTGAATGGACTGGATCTGGACCAAAGTTCACCAAAGGAGAAGGAAGAGATAATATTGTTTATTTCTTGTTAATATTATGATGAAGCTGTTTAATTTCTGCTCCTTACACAAAGCAACGTAGCTACTAACAAGCTGTACAGGTGAATCTGATGCCTCTTAGAGAACTATTGGCAATAAGACAAGCCTCAGAGTCACCCAGACTCCACTCTATAGAACTGTGAGAGACTAAGCAACGTACCTCAACTCCCTGAGCCTGCATTTACTTACCAGGAAAGTGGGGATAACAACACCAAAATCTATCTCACAGGAACATAGTAAGAAATATTTTTAATTAATGCATAGAAATTTCAATGGCAAAGAATGGATACTAATGAAATAACAGCTATATTTTTGTTTATTACTCGTATCATCACCATTCTCACCACCTTGACTAGACTAAACCATGAGTAATCAAAAAACTACAATCACTTTTTCCAACAGAGTCTTAATAAGGCCTTTAAGAATGGGATATAATGATTTACAATTGTGTACCATTACTCCCTTCTAGCTGATGCCACCATGCTTTAGTGAGTAATTTATAATAAAATACACTAGCTTAGATGGCAGTCAAGCTTAAGAGGTTATACCACTTAGCATGCATGCTATTTGGTCTTCACAAACAACCTGAAAGCTATTACTTCACCCAGACATGTTCATGGACTTGCCCAAAGAAACAAGGCATTTCCTCCCAGGTATTTTTATTCTAATTCAGTGCTTTTTCCTCTGCTCCTCCCTGATCATTCTTCTGTTTTCACTTATCCTACTGTCCAAAGGAAATAGACAACTACAGATACACTATAAGGTAAAACAGGCCTGGTATTCTTTCACATGCTTCTTGAACCCCTACTATAAGATCCTCTGAATGTCTTTACTCACAAACTTCACATTGAAAGGAGCAGGCCATATTTTTAAACACCATATTAGCAAAAATTAATCCTTTCTGCTATGTGTTTGTTTGATCTTTAATACGCTTTTTCATGCTGAACTTCATTCTGTTTGACACCAATTTTTCTAAAAACCAATTTTCTAAATATCCACTTGTCACATAGAAAGTTATGAACCATCTACTCTGCTTCTAAAATATGGTCTCTTTCATAAATGTTACCACTCATTCTGGCCTCAGGGCTCATAAAACACCTACTCCTGAACAAACACTGTGTGAGAACCTGGGCAAAAGATAGGCATAGAGCTTATCATCCTGAAAGCAGGAAAGTCAGACAATAAAAAACTCAACAACGGAAAGAAAATAGCCACAGACAGATATGCGGGCCACTAGGAGCATTAGAAGGTAAAATAACAACAAAATAGTCACTCACATACTCTGTAGGTGCTGGAGAAGCTCAGGAGGGCAAATCCACACAGAGGGGCTCAAGAGCCTACCCCCTCTTCAGAAAAGTCTACTGTGATATCCAATACACCAATATATAAACTATAGGAAAGGTGAGGAGTTGACTCTTTGCTTTAACATGAAGAGTCAATCCAGAATTTTTCAAAGGTACTCTCCTAGCATAAAGATATTATATTCTTATCCCTATTAAATGTAATTTAAATTATACTTTACAAATATAAAAGCTGTATGCTATTTACAAAAATTCAATTCAGAGCAAAATGAAACAGCTACTGCCAAAAACTTATACATATAGAAATTAAAAGAAATAAGGCACTCGGCCTAGCTTTGTGGCATAGTAGATTTAGCCACTGCCTACAAAGCCAGCATCCCATATGAATCCCGATTCTAGTCCTGGCTGCTCCACTTCTGATCCAATGCCGTGTTAATGTGCCTGGGAAAGCAGAGGAAGAAGGCCCAAATATTTGGGCCTCTACCACCCACACTGGGAGACACAGATGAAGTTCCTGGCTCCTGGCTTCAGTCTGGCACAGCACCAGCCATTGTGGCCATTTGGGAAATGAAGCAGCAGATGGAAAATCAATCTCTCTCTCTCTCTCTCTCTCTCTCTCTCTCTTCCTTTTTCTTTTTATTTCTCTTTCCATCTTTCTCTCTGCCTTTCAAATAAATAAATAAATAATCTTTTTTTAAAAAAGACAGAAAAAAGGTACTAAGAGGTAAGAAGAAAACAGTTATTCCACGGGGGGCTGGCAGGCATTGTGGCACAGTTGATTAAGTCACTGCTGTGACACCAAGCATCCCATATCAATGTGCTGGTTCAAATCCCAGCTGCTCCACTTCTGACCCAGCTTCCTGCTAATACACTTGGAGAGTCAGTGAACTTGGCTCAAATGCTTGGGCCTCTGTCACCCATATGAAGACCAGAATGGAATTATTGGCTCCTGGCTTCCTCCTGGCCCAGTCCTGGCTGTTGTAGTCACTTGGGGAATGAACCAGTGGATGGATGGTTACCTTATCTCTCTCTCTCTCTCTCTCTCTTCTTTCTCTTCCAAATTAATTAATTAATTGATTTTTTTAAATGTCCAAGCATGAAGCTATGCTGTTTGGCACAATTTATTTAGCCTCTGAAACAAACTCTGTGTTTAGGGTATTACCTACATTACACAACAAAGGAACTCAATTTCCATAAGGTGAGCTTATTTGCCCAATACCTGTCAGCTAGCAAGTGACAGAACCACAACAAGACAATGTGGTCTATACATAGCAACTGTATCCTGGCCCCTCCCACCCAGTAAGGGTCTGCACACCATGTCTATAGGCCAAATTTATTTTTAAGCAGTTTTTTCATATTTATTTATTTATTTGAAAGTCAGAGTTACACAGAGAGAGGAGAGGCAGAGAAAGAGAGAGGTCTTCCAACTGCTGGTTCACTCCCCAATTGGCCACAATAGCCAGAGTTGTGCTGATCAGAAGGCAGGGGCCAGGAGCTTCCTTCAGCTCTCCCATGTGTGTGCAGGGGTCCAAGGACTTGGGCCATCTTCTACTGCTTTCTCAGGCCGTAGCAAAGAGCTGAATCAGAATTGGAGCAGCCAGGACTTGAACCAGTGCCCATATGGGATGTCGGCACTGCAGGCAGAGGCTTTACCAGCTATGCCACAGCACCAGCCTCTCCACAGGCCAAATTTAGACAGCAACCTCTTTATATCCCTACAAACTAAGAATGACATTTTACATTTCTAAAGGGTTGAAAAATTATTCCAAAGAATAATGTTGCATAACACATAAAAGTTATGTAAAATTCAAATTTCACTGCCCATTAATAAAATGTCATTGGGATTCATCCACATTTACCTATTGTCTATGGCCACTTTCACACTACAAGGTGAAGATGGGCATTTGTGAAAGAATCTGTAAAGCCCCAAAACATTAAATATTTACTGTCTGGTTTCTTACAGAAAAGGTTAACCCCTGAAATACAGAAAAGGATCCACAGACACAAAGCCAGCCAACATTCTTGGAAATGTTACCTCAAATATGAGTGACAGAGGCATATGCAAAGAATGGCTCTAACATGTCTCCAAGGCTTTTAACTTAATGGAACTTGCTTGAGGCACTACTTTCCTGGTTTCACCTAGAGGTTTCATTTTCATGCCTGTAGCATCTTCTGAGGAAGACCTAAGTCAATCTCATAATAAGGATTTATCACATCTCAACTAAAGCAACATTGTGATCTAATGGCATTCTCAGAGTGCAGGCATCATTTATAGTATCCTCTCTAAATAGGTTCTGGTTCAAATGAGTATGCTCAATTATGAAAATGAATTCATTGTAAATGGCCTCATCTGAGTGGATAGTTGACTCATGCCATGAAATCCAAATGTTGCAGTATAGGCAAGATATTTCTTTGTCTGATCTCCAGTCTTCAGTCTACAAGGTTGAAGGATAGGGGCTATGAACTACAAAGTGACCATTTTTTCCACTGTTTTACAAGAGTGCACGGTAGGTGGACCTCTTTGTCTTTTGACCATTAACTTCTTATGATCATCCTGTACTTTTCCAAGGAAGTTGTAAGTCAATGCTTAGAGTATACACCTTATTAAAAAATGGCCTTCACCTGTGAGAAAAAAATAAAACATTTCAATGGAAAACAACACATCCTGTGAGGCACACACTCCCCATTCATATGTTTTCAGCCTTGTCCACTGTCTTTGAGTTCCTTTGTACCACTTTGTATTTCTCTCCTGACAGGCACTGATTTTAACTGACTTCCTTCCCACCATGGAAAAACCAATTTTAAACTCAATTTGCAACTCAAGCCAACATTCCTTTCCTCCATATAAATGTGTGCTGTTTGACTTTTTCTTCAAGCCAGTTATAACATCTGCCTGGTTCCTTCAAATCATAATAAAATCTTTATCATGTGTTCATTATTATGCCTGAGTCATGATTTTACCTTATCCTGAAAATTATCTTTAACAACTTAAAAGGTTAGTAAGAATTCAGATTTATGTCTAATGCTATTTTTTAAAAACCTAAAATTTCAAATGATAGTCACTTTTAATATGAATTTAGCTGTAATATTAAATTAATTTAAATTATATTGAAAAATGAAATTGTGTGAGAACTAAACTCTTTTTTTGTTCCCCTTTAATGCTTTTAAAATAATGTGAGACAAAAAGTGTTCAGAGGGGCAAGAAACAGATGTTAAGCAAAAATTCATTCTGACACTTGTTAAAACGGTAAGGAAGACTTTATTAAAGACTGGTGGAATAGGAATACTGGGACAGAGGAGACAAATCAGATTCAACTCTAAACATAATAAAGATAGTCCAGATTTATAGCCAATGTTAGTACAGATAAAAGTATCCCTAAGGGGGTTATGAGGGAGAACTACTAAGAGGATTTCATGCTGAACTAACCCTAAGAAGATTATTTCTAAAGGCAACACAAAGATGGGGACATCAAGCATGGGGTGAGAACTTGATCAGATACCGCTTAATCAGATATCACTTGCCCAGGTGGGCCAAAAACAGAGTGGGGAGGCAGGGCCACAGCCAAGATCTATTTGAGAAGAGAACTCAGAGGAGAAGAGGATTTGGTCAAGGATGGAGTCTTTGTCTTAGGCAACCACAAATTTATAAGGGGACAAACAAGTCAACTCAAGAATTCCTGTCCTCAAGGAAGCTGCAGTTTTGCGATCGAAGATAAGTAAGTCACCACAACTTGGTCAAAGGACTTAGATTTCACTTTGTAATTTTATCTTGATTCCAGAAGAATTCATATGTAAATAATAGAAGAAAGCAGATGAGAAATTAAAAGTTGTTTCTATCTCTATAATCTTTGTTTATAAAACTTTTTTTTTTTTATTTTTTATTTGACAGGCAGAGTTAGACAGTGAGAGAGAGAGACAGAAAGAAAGGTTTTCCTTCCGTTGGTACAACTCCCAAATGGCCACTATGGCAGGAGCTACATTGATCCGAAGCCAGGAGCCAGGTGCTTCCTCCTGGTCTCCCATGTGGGTGCAGGTCCCAAGCACTTGGGCCATCCTCCACTGCCTTCCTGGGCCACAGCAGAGAGCTGGACTGGAAGAGGAGCAACCGGGACGAGAACCCGGCACCCAAATGGGATGCCGGCGCCGCACGTGGAGGATTAACCAAGTGAGCCACGGCACCAGCCCCTATCTCTATAATCTTAATATAAAGTACATCATGTGACTAAATGAAGGACTTTATAAAACATATTGAAACAAAAAGTAAGTGTACATTCTTTATCCTACTGTCATATAGGCAAAGGAAGCCACTACTGGCTACCACATTCACCACTCCCAGTCTGCAGAACAGAGGGATTGGGGTATTTGTGCAATCTAACCACCATTCACTACATTAAAATAAAATGGCAACACATTTCTACAAGTCTTGCTACTCCAATGTGGCCACAAAACCAGCAGGTTGGGCATCTGCTAGCAGCTTTTTAAGAAATTCAGACTCTGAGACACCACCTGCTAAGTCAGAATCTACACAACATTTACAAAGGGTATTTCAAAAAAATTGTAGAAAATGAAATTAAATGATTATTTAGGTGTAATATTTTTTTGGAAAACTAGGCATAGCATTTTCATAAATACACATTTTACATGAATTTTTGAAAACTCCTAGTCCCAAGATTCCCTAGATAATTCTTATACCCATTAGGGTTTGAGAGACAAGGATCAAGAGGAGTGAGATGCCCAGAACTGTGAGTACAACCTCTCAATCCTCTCTCTTTCTTCCTGTAACTACATACAGTAGTTCCTTCTAAGAGAAATGGAAGGAAAGAAGAGAAATTGTGTTGAGACTCAAGCAGCCTGTTTTTTACCCTGGGAATGGACAATAAGTTTCATATTGATCATCTGTTCTTATGAGTAAAATCAAAATCATGGAAAAAGGTTAGCAAGAAGAGAAAAATAACATAAGCATCCAGAATTTTATCATTTCAGGATTGAAAACAAACTCAAATGTGTCAATTACAGATCCAGTTTATATGCTCAATACGGTAATGGTAAAATAAAGTATGACACAATAGTCTAAGAGATTACAATGAAAGCATTAAATAGAGCAAGACTGTCTTTCATGTACCAACATGCAAAGATCTCTAAGATGAGGTTAGCTTAAAATATGCAAGGGAAAAAAATGCAAGGGCAGTGCAGTTTATATTGTAACATTATTTATGTAAGGGAAAAACACTTAACTATGTATATGCACAGAACTTCTTCGGAGTCATGCACAAAAAAGACACACAATTGTTTCTTCCTGTGGAGAGCTGAAACATGAAGGAGGCTGACATGCCATTGTGCCCATTTTAACACCTTTTTAAGATTTAATTTATTTGAAAGCCAGAATGAGAGAGAGAGAGAAGAGACAGAGATCTCCCATCTGGTGGTTCACGTCCATAATGGCCACAACAATCACAGTTGGGCAAGGCCAAAGGCAGGAGTCTGGAATTCCATCTGGGTCTCCCATGTGGCTCAGGGCTCAGGGACTTCAGCCATCTTCCATTGCTTTCTGAGGTGAATTAGAAATAGAGTACTTAGAACTCCAGTGCCTGATAGGGTATGCTAGTCTCACAAGTGGTGATTTAATCTACTGCATTATAACAGTGGCCCCAAAACCTTTTGAATTATGTGATCTCATTATCCAATTAAAAAAAAAAAAAAAAAACCAGCTGTTGGGTAGACATTTAGTCTATTGGTGAAGACACTGCTGCCTGAATACCACATCAGCGTGCCTACTTTCAAGCCCTGGCTTTGCTTCCCATTTTAGATTCCTACTAATGTGCACCCTAGGAAGAAGCTAGTGATAGTTCAAGTTGCCGGGCCCCTGCCACCCCGAAAGGAGATCCCTGAATGAGTTCCCAGCTCCTGGCTTTAGTATGGCCCAGCCCTAATTGTTGCAGGCATTAGAGAAGTGACAGTAGTAGGGAGATCTCCAGATCTCCGTGTCTCTCCCCTTCTCCCTCTCACCCTCTCTCCTTCTTTCCCTCCCTCCCTCTCTTCCTCTCTCCCTTCCTAATAAATAAAATAAACACGGTTTAAAATGTTTAAGCATTCAAGAATTCCTTGGAGGGGACAGAATCCAATTCTCAAAGTAAAAGAGGAATTCCTTCTTTTCTTTCCCTGATAGATGGTCATCTGACTGGCTAAACATATTCTAGGACAGTCCCAAGGGCTGAGAAGTTCAAGTGTCTAAAATTCATTCTGACACTGGAGCTAAAGTTCAAGACCTTCCCCACCACCCTTTTTTCCCCTGCAGCTCCATTGACATCAGTCCTTTCTCTGCAATACAGAGTAAGCCTCTTCCTCTCTCAGTATGGAAAACATCTGCAGAAGGTTCCTATGGCTTTCCTTAGCCAAGGTCACAGCTGGTAGGAACAGGCAGGTTATGTAAATGAGAAAAGCAGACCCAGCCAAGACAAAACAAGCAGTGTAGGGCCTTTACCCCTTCATGTGAAGCTGAGATAGACTGCAACTAAATGTGGAGGAAAAGGGGTCAGATGTTACCATACCTTCCCAGGAATGTCGCAAACATAAACTTATTTTAAATACCTCAATTTTAAAATGTTGGTATTTAAATTATTTTTTAAAAAAATACAGCCATGGGGCCGGCGCCGTGGCTCACTTGGTTAACCCTCCACCTGTGGCGCAGGCATTCCATCTGGGCGCCGGGTTCTAGTCCCAGTTGCTCCTCTTCCAGTCCAACTCTGCTGTGGCCCAGGAAGGCAGTAGAGGATGGCCCAAGTGCTTGGGCCCCTGCACCCACATGGGAGACCAGGAGGAAGCACCTGGCTTCAAATTCGTGCAGCGCGCCAGCCGTGGTGGCCATCTGGGGGGTGAACCAACGGAAGGAAGTCCTTTCTCCCTGTCTCTCTCTCTCTCACTGTCTTACTCTGCCTGTCAAATAAAAAAAAAAAAAAAAAAAAAAAAACAGGCATACATACACAAACTAAACGTAGCCTAGAGACCAACAGTATGCAACCTGTCCTGCCACCTTGTCTATGTTTTATTGTATTCTATTTGGAACTGCTGGGAAGAAAAAGAAATCTCTTTTTAAAAGACTCAATCAGTTATATTTTGATTTGGCTGACAAGGTACTAATTCATCTATCACTCCAAACGATGCTGGATAATTTATTTGGCAGTAGTTGTGCTTGCCTCAAGACTCAAAACAACTAGTTTCTGTGTAGGTATGCATGTGTGGGTATGCAAGTATGTGTATGATATCTCTAAAGACCTAAGTTGTTAATTTTTAGAAGGCCTTTGATGCCTTCGGTTGTAGAACTGCCTAGTATCTCCAGTGGATAGTAATTTCTTGTATTTCACAGAATATATGTATACATAGTCCACTGTACACCTAGTTTATTTGCGAAACATATTTCTCATTTTCCAACAACCTTTTAGTGGAAGAAAGTTTAATAGAAAAAAAAATTCTTACCACTCTACCCTGTGAGAACCTAAGGAGACTATTAAGCTATAAAAAAAGAAATTGAGAGATAAATTTAACACTTAAAAGTGACTCTTTTAGCAGGAGGTTCAGGCACCCAGCCAGGTCAAGGAGAAGTAGCTGTATACACACATCTTAACAGCAGCCTTAATCTCCACTCTTTACCACTCCTCACTTTAAAGCATTCTACCTGCTGCGTCATCACAGCCAGCATGTCCCTTCCAACTTGTCATCCTGTTTGCTGCCACTCTGTGCCCTCTGTAGTGGACAAGACTCTTGCTGAGAGATTTCTTTATTTAAACAAACAGCCATTGACGAAAGAACTCTTGTAGTTGACTCGTGACCTGCAGTGGCTGAGAACTTAAGCGTGGACCCTGTGAATCTCAGGTACGGTTGATAAGGATATGCAGGGCTGGGATTTCCCACTGCTGATGGCTGGATGAAGAAGAGTGGCTAGCAGATACTGCAACCACTGAGAAGGCACCAAGAGGTGCACACATCTTCCTCTCCTAATACAGAGAGTCACTTTTTACATCTATTTCTGCTTTCTCCCTGACTTAAGCAACATAAAAACAGTTTAGGAAATTCAAGACCTTGTGGTACAAACAAAACCTATATCTGCTGATTGTGGTCTAATTTCAAAGTTAACACAACAACTGAGAGCTCTTACAGAGAGTCTCAAAACCAACAATCACCATGATAAAACAATTATACTGCATCATGGAGGAAAGAGACATTTAATTACATATATAATTTATGTGAGTAAATATAATCATTTTAAATTTCTAAATAAATAGGCATGTCATTAAATATAAAGCATTAAGAACGGATTCTAAGGCCTGTGTCTCCATTGGCAAATTTGATCTATTCAGCATTCACTCCCAGAGGAAAAAAGTTCACAGTTGCATCTTTAGACCCTAAATGTTGGTTAACTTCTAAATGAAAATACAGTACTTGGCTTGGCAGGTATTTCCTGCAGCAAATGAATTTTTCACATTCTATAGCCATGCCAAATGTATTTTTTTTCTTTTTTTTTTTTTTTGCCAAATGTATTTTAAGTTGTTAAGACATTGGTACATTGTTGAATCTTTTCCACTCACTAATTTCAAGGGATCATTTACACAGATTTCCCAAGCTATTACAATATTTTAAAAACCTTGAAAATGTTGTGTATACATAAATAAAATGGCCTACATGAATGTCACCATACAATTGTATATACCTACTTAAAATGGGATGCTTGAAAGGGCACCATTATCCAAACTGGCCTAATCATCTGAGTTCCTAGAACACTGGAAGAATGAGTCAGACAGCTGGGGGCCAACACCGTGGCTCACTTGGTTAATCCTCCGCCTGCGGCGCCAGCGGCGCCAGCATCCCATATGGGCACCGGGTTTTAGTCCTGGCCGCTCCTCTTCCAGTCCAGCTCTCTGCCGTGCCCCAGGAAGGCAGTGGAGGATGGCCCAAGTGCTTGGGCCCTGCACCGGCATGGGAGACCAGGAGGAAGCACCTGGCTCCCGGCTTCGGATCGGCACAGTGCGGGCCGTAGCGGCCATTTGGGAGTTGAACTAACAGAAGGAAGACCTTTCTCTCTGTCTCTCTCTCTCTCTGTCTATAACTCTACCTGTCAAATAAAAAAAAAAAAATGAATGAGTCAGACAGCTGAGTTGCAGTCTTGGTGGGAAACATTGCACGATCTTGGAAACCACAAAAGTATGCTCTTTCTGTGTCTGCATTTCCTCATCTGTTAAACTGAAGATGAAAAAAAAAAAACCAAAACTCTATCCTACTGGAGCTTCTGTGAAACCCACATCAAAGGTTGAAAAAAGGAAAAACAATAAGACAAAGGTAAGGTTTGCTGTTATTGTGGGAAGAGGAGGATAGGAAAAAAGGCAGTAACACAAGGCCAGCACTGTGGTGTAGTGGGTTATAGCCACCACCTGCTGTACCAGGTGTCCCATACAGGTGCCAGTTCAAGTCCCAGCTGCTCCACTTCCAATCCAGCTCCCTGCTAATATGTCTGTGAAAGCAGCAGTGCTTGAGCCTCACAACGATGTAGGAGACCCAGAGGAAACTCCTGGCTCCTGTAATCAGCTTTGCCTAGTCCTGGCTGTTGCAGCCATTTGGGGAGTGAACCAGCTGATAGAAGATCTCTATCTCCCTGTCTCGTGCAAAGATTGACATGATTGTAAATGTTGGATGTTGTGCTGTCACCAGGGAGCTTGCTATGCAAGTCACACAAAGAAATCAACACCTTAGGAAACACAGCTTCCTGGAAAACAATAATACCTTCTCTTTTTATTAGGACATTTTCTAAGGGACCCTTCACTGCAACAACTGAATCAAAGAGGCAAAATGTCCTGAAATGATTCCACTTTTGAAGAGCTATTCTTGAAAGCTGTATGCTTTATAGAGCTTTATTATTTGTTTACTTAAGAATCTATAATATCTACCTCAAGGTAACTGTAACTTTGATTTCACAGCTTATTCCAACTACATAACTTCATCGGCTTTCTAGATGTCATCTAGCCAGTTATGTTATTATGTTATGTTATGTTATGTTATGTTATGTTATGTTATATTGTTATAACCAGTGACTGAAGAGAGACCTTAGGATTCAGTGCCCTACACAGGGGGGGAAAAAAGCCAGGAAACATTTTCCTGTAAGTGTTTTTGGTAAAGAAATCTCAAAAGAAAGGAAGCCAAATCACTCAGCCTTATCATTGAAGTAAATCAAATGCATCAAATTTTGTATTTGCAATTTTTAAATTATTTTTCTTAGAGAATACCCCCCTTCTAAATTGTATAAGCTTCAGATTCCACAAAATCTAAATCTGCCTTGACAAGAACAAGACATATAAAAGTACTTCTTTAGTTTGTACTCTCTGTTCTTAAATATTCAATCTATAAAGAAATTTTTCATTTTTAAAAATAAAATGGGGGCGCAAGTATTTGGCACAGCAGCTAAGATTCTGTTTGGGATGCTTACATTCCATATTGGAATGTCTGGGTTTGACTACTGGCTCCATTTCCAATTCCAGCTTCCTGCTAATGCACCCTCTGAAAGATAGCAGGTGATTGCTCAAGTAGTTGGATCCCTGTTACTGCCATGAGAGAACCCAAAGGAGTTTCCACTCCAGGCTTCAGCATATCTCTGCCTACTGCAGGAATTTGGAGAGAGAACTTGAAGATGGCAGATCTTTCTTCGTCTGAGTTTCTCTCTCTTTCAAATAAATCAAATTTAATTAAAAAATAAAAACCAAAGGTATGGGGCTTCAAGTATGCATATTAAAGATGTTGGATTTCATTTCTTTCCCAATACAAAAATAAAAAGGAAATAAAAGCTGCAGAAGTTGGACTGATTGACTTGTTGACATTACTCCCCCAGTGACTTGAGACTTTCAGCTAGATGGGACATCTACATTCTGAGAAGTATATATTATGACTGCTCCCCACAAGTGCAGGTCTAAGTGGATTTTTCATGTTTAGACTAGTGAATATAAGAAGCAAACACTGCTCACATGACTGATACATTTGGCTTTAACAAAACAACCCTGACCAAAAATTATTAGCAAACAGATTCAGCGGCCCCACTGGACTCTGAAGCAATGTAATTAGGTAGTCCAACACTACATTTTGTCAAAAATGTTGACAGCCTAATAACCAGATTGTCATCAGACAGACATTTAAAAATGATACCATGTTTGTTCCAGCATTGAAAAACTACCACCTTCTGCCTTGTTTGGGTTTTGTGTTGTTGTTCTGCAGGCTCTTTTTAAAGTCTTTCAGAAATGCTTGGAGTTTAAATGAGTCTGTCCACCGGAGGGATGGATGGATCTGGGAGTTTTGTTTTGATTTAAAGTGTAACAAAGAATTGCTCTTAGTTCCACCTGCTTCATTTTAATCATTAATCATTAAGAAGGAAAATATAAAAGGGAATGCTAATCAAATTACTAACTGGTATTTATACAGCACCTAGATTGTGCCAGGAAATGTATTCAGTTTTCTGTCTTATCATCGACTCCCAGCAACCATTAGTAAGTGATGTTACTGTTAGCCTCCATTGCACAAGAGAAGAGGGGCCATCACTGTGGCACAGCAGGTAAAGCCTTGGCCCACAATTCGGGCATCCCATATGGGCACTGCTTGAGGCCCAGCTGCTCCACTTTCAATCTAGCTCTCTGCTATGTCCTGGAAAAGCAGTAGAAGATGGCCCAACTCTTTGGGCTCCTGCACCCACATGGGAGACCTGGAGGAAGCTCCTGGCTCATGGCTTCAGATCAGCCCAACTGCGACTGTTGCGGCTATCTGGGGCTTGAACCAGCAGATGGAAGACCTCCCTCTCTCCCTCTCTCTTTCTCTCTGCCTCTTCTT
The DNA here is from genome assembly GCF_033115175.1 of Lepus europaeus. NCBI lineage: Eukaryota > Metazoa > Chordata > Mammalia > Lagomorpha > Leporidae > Lepus > Lepus europaeus. The sequence continues at coordinate 34,919,256 of NC_084835.1, forward strand.
TTCTCTGTGTATAACTCTGACTTTCAAATAAAATAAAAAAATTTTAAAAAAATAAACCTAATTGCACACCCAAGAAACTTTAAACACATATTTTCAGCCATGGGTCAATTTAGTTTTGATGGGAGTAGGGTCAGGATAGGGGGTTGTAAGTTCTTTTCAAGAAAAATGATTATATATTTGGTTTTTCAGAACAGGGTAGTTCAGTGTGCAGAGCAATCTGCAAGCCAAAATTCCAGGTATATTGTGACACTGAAGGAAAAAAAGTTACAGTTAGATTTTTCACTTAGTTATATAATTAGATATAAAAAGAACAAAGCATTAAGATATGGCCCTAGGTTCAAAAATACTCCAGCTTCTGTTTAATTAGCCAATTATAACAAATTATCCACTAACCTGTAAAAGAATTAACCTCAGGGAGTACATTTCTAAGATGACCTTTGGAATCCTACTCTGTGAAAATCTTTATTTTATCTACCAGGATACAAATGAATAATCTAGTGAAAATCACTTTAAATTTTGCACATGCAAATTGTATGATTAAACTGGTCAATAATAACTAAATGACACCAAAGCTTTTCTCAAATACATGCAAATATCCCATACTACTTAAATACCCACTCAACCAATCAACCAATCTGTCTTTGTATTTGCAAAGCACTTCAAAGTTTCCAAAGTATTTTCCCATAGTATATTTTCATTTGACACCCACTAACCTACATTATTTCTTAAAGTTAAAACACACACACACACACAAAAATTATTACAAATTTCACCAATACAATTTTGAGTAAAAGATGCCACATTCAAAGGAGGTCATTCTGTATGATTATATTTATCACATAAAATTGAAAAACAGCAAAACCAGTCTGTGATGTTACAGGGATGATGACGGCAGCCTGAGTCACAGCAAGTTTTTAACAAGAAGATGGCACGAGGGTCATACACTGTATCTTATTCTCAGTGCTGGTACTGCAGCATGATTACTTTGGAAATATTCATCCAGGCAAATACTTGGCCAGCACTGTGTCATAGGGGGTAAAGCTGCTGCCTGCAATGCCAGCATCCCATATGGGCGCCAGTTCAAGTCCCAGCTGCTCCACTTGCAATCCGGCCTGGAAAAGCAGTGGAAAATGGTCCAAGTCCTTGGACCCCTGCACCCACATGGGAGACCCAGAGGAAGCTCCTGGCTCCTGGCTTTGGATTGGCACAGCTCTGGCCATTGCAGCCAATTGGGGAGTGTACCAGCAGATGGAAGACCTCTCTCTCCCTCCTCTCTCTCTCTCTCCCTCCTCTCTCTCTCTCCCTCTTTCTCTGTGCCCCTCCTTCTCTCTGTGTGTAACTCTTTCAAATAAATAAATAAATCTTTTAAAAAAAAAAAAAAGACAAATGCTGGGTATCTGCAAGCATACAAATCCTGTAAGTATGTTAAATATAGTTTTCAAAAAGCTCATGGAAAATGGAATTAAAAGGTAAGTTTTATTTTAGTACCAAATTATTGAAACACGTGAATGATTTTTGAAAATTTGCATTTTAAGAACTTTTTGAAGATCCTTTGTTTGCAAGAATTTAAAAAATTTTGTGCCAAAATAAACTTCTAATTCTATTTTTCCATGAACTTTTTTAAATCCGCCCAATGCTTGTACAAAACATCGAGAAAAAACATTTCCTCCCTTCAGATGTCTGTTAGCTGGAGCAAACAAAATACACACCAGGAAAGAGGATGGGTGATCTGAAAATACTTAGAAGTCTGACTCTGCAAACTACTGAGCTGCTGAGAGTCTTATTAGTACCTGTTACCATTCCTTTGTCTCACAGCATTGAGCAATTTATATAGCCATTCACTGTATTAATTCCTGTAATGAAAATGTGAGGTTTATAGTCAATCATAATTGTGCCCTACAAATTCCAGAAAACATTTGCTAGAATGTGGGCCTCTGATGGCTCAGTAAATGACAGAGCAATGTGGTAAATGTTCATAACAACAGCTCATTAACAATTGCATTTAAGATGTAAACACTTGATACATTATAAGAAACAGCACTACAGATTAGGTTCATTTAGCTTTACAGGAAGTCAGAAGACAGTGCGTTAAAGAGATCTTCTTTTCCTCCTTCTCAACAATCAATACATTAAATAGTAGGTTAAAACCTAATCTTGTTTTCAATTTCCATAAGTAAGAAATGTGAAGACAATGGGAGTTCAACCTCATTTTCTCTTTCCCAGTCAGTTTCTAGCATTTATTCATTTATTATTTATTTGAAAGGTAGACACACACACACATATATACATATATGTGTGTATATATATATATAGAGAGAGAGAGAGAGAGAGACAGAGAGACAGAGAGAGAATCTTCCATCCACTGGTTCACTCACCAAATGACTGCAACAACAGGGGCTGGGCCAGGCAGAAGCCAGAAGCCAGGAGGTTTCTTCAGTCCCCCAGGTGGGTGCAGGGGACCAAGCACCCAGGCCATCCTCCACTGCCTTCTCAAGAGCACCAGCAGGGACCTGGATTAGAAGTGGAGCACCCGGGGCCGGCACCGTGGCTTAACAGGTTAATCCTCTGCCTTGCGCCGCCGGCACACCGGTTCTAGACCCGGTTGGGGCACCGGATTCTATCCCGGTTGCCCCTCTTCCAGGCCAGCTCTCTGCTATGGCCCAGGAAGGCAGTGGAGGATGGCCCATGTTCTTGGGCCCTGCACCTGCATGGGAGACCAGGAGAAGCACCTGGCTCCTGGCTTTGGATCGGCGCGGTGCGCCGGCCGCAGTGGCCATTGGAGGGTGAACCAACAGCAAAAAGGAAGACCTTTCTCTCTGTCTCTCTCTCTCACTATCCACTCTACCTGTAAAAAAAAAAAAAAAAAAAAAAAAAAAGAAGTGGAGCACCCAGGACTCAAACTGTTGCCCACATGGACACCGGCAGAGGCTTAGACTTCCATGCCACAGGGTCAGCCCCTCTAGCATTTTTTTAAAAGACAGGAAATTTTATGTGTATTTTACCACACACAAAAAAATAATAACCTGAAGAAAAAAGTAGAACAAGCCAAGAGGTATAGACACCAAGTTGTCCCTGTGCCACTACCATCCTGGCTGATGCTCTGATGACGGTGGATAACTTGAGAGGCACCAGTGAGTCCACAGGAACCACCCAGGAAAGTCACCATACAAATGTTCACATCCCTCCCTGGCAGTTAACATGAAGACACTTTTCTTCAGCACCTCGTGAGGATGTTCGAGTTCCAGTGCTTCCCGGGATCTATCTCAAGAAAAGTCAACCTGTCCACCACAGGCAGTGTTTCCAAAGCTGTCTATTGTGATCCTCTGAGAGAACTGAATGGAACTAAGCTTCAAGGAACCAAAACAGAAAATTTCAAAACAACTTTAAAATGTTTCCACCATCAAGTGATTCTTTCTTTGAAGAAATATTTGCCATCTGCCATGTAGAGATTGTCCCTGCCTCCAGCATTTGGATCTTTCATGCAGAGCGTATGCATGACTGTGGCATGTAGTTTCGCACTATTCCACCTTTCACTATGAGCTCAGATGCATGGAAATGTCCCAGTACTCAATCAACTAACTCCTGCAGCGTGTAAGTGCCATCTCTCATATGGACTTTGGCATAAAGAACTTCCACCATGCCAGGATCATCATTCATATATTCTATCCCTACCATCTCAACTTCCATGGGTTTGGCCCCAGAAATGTCATTAATAAATTCCTCTTTGCACTTCTGTAGCATTTCACATGTCTATTAGATCTCTTCCTCATTCTGCAGTACTAACACCCCAATTGTTAAATGAAGCTTTTTGGGATTCTGGAAAAAGGTGCTATCCATGATCCATGGAGCATTTCTCTAGAACTGCCTTCTGGAACTTCAGAAATCCTTCCTGAATCTCAGCTTCATTGAGGAAAACAGCAAGGAAGTGTGTGAAGGGCTGCTTTTTTCTAAAAGTGTCCAAAAAAAACATCAATCCAAGGTCAAGCTGATATTATCCTATTTTGATACTGGCTGGTGATTACTATTTCTCTGTCTTGTCCAGGCTTAGGAATGCTGATAGAAGTCTCCAACTCTATTTTCTTCCTTGTGCCCCCTTTTTCCAACTATGTGCTTGTAGAGCAGGCTGAGAGCCCTCATAGTGGAACAGAAACCTTGTGCAGTCTGCTCCACATTGTAGGCATCACAGGGCTCATCAGTATACTCCATGGGGCCTTGCTAAAAGTCCTCATCTTCTTCATGTTGATAGGTCTTTTCTTGGATGGGGTTTTTCCTAGAATTCCGCCCCCCTCAGTTCTTACAAGCTGTGAGCACAGAACTTCCGTGACACTGTCTCCAAATAACATTCTGGTGAAGTCCTGCAGGGAGTAGGGAAATGGAGAAGGTGGGAGGCGAAACAGGAGGCTGCCACAGTGTGAGTGTCAAAGGACCAGTTTCTAGCGTTTAGGGAACATCACCTTGAATTGTGTTTGTAAGCCTTCCAAGACTTAATACCAGGGTTACAGCTACCTATGAAATAAGTATTATTTCAAGAAATAAGTTGAGGGGTAGGTGATTATCTTAGCAGCTAGTTAAGATGCCCATATCAAAATGCCTAGATTCAATTTCCAGCTCCAGCTCCAGCTCCCAATTCCAGCGTCTGCCAGTGCAGACCCAGAAGGCTGCAGGTAATATCACAGGTAGTTGGGCCTTGCCACACACACGGGAGACGTAGACTGAGTTCCTGGCTCCAGCCTAGCACAGCCCTGACTCTTGCAGGCCTGTAAGGAATGAAACAATGGACAGAGTATGCACTATCCCCTCTTCCTCACTTCTGCCTCTCAAATAAACAAAAGCAAAAAGAAAAACAAGAAAAAAACTGATTTGGTCACAAAAAGTACTAAACAACATATTAGCTGATTTAATATACCTGATTTTATTTAACAGACCCAAGAACTCTGGGGCAGTGATCTCATAAATGATGTTAACACTTATGTGCCAGCAAAAAACAGACTTACAGAGTGTGGCTTCACTTGTCAATCATAATGCAGAATGGGAGACAATGGAGTCACCATTTTAGGACTGAATTCCTTTAAGTTACCAATCTGATACTTTTACAAGATAAAGACATTTGAATAAACTTTATTACCACCTTTTTTTCTTTCCAAGAAAAAAGAAAAATGAGGAATTCAGTGGTATGGGTTCATTTCCCCCATTTATACCAAATATAAGAAAGGTAAATATTCTTATAATAATATTCTTAGCTTGACAAATCATCTATTTGGGACAGAGCAGCCTATATTATCCGAAAGCAATTAACTGTTTTTTGTCAACACACAGAATTTAGTCCCTAACTAAATAAAATTCCAATGAAGTAATGACCAAGAATTGCAATAATAGTAATATAATTTGCTTTTCTTATTTTTCTGTCTCGCTTATCAACAGAGGCCATAGCAAGTAAATAAATAAATATTGTGGTAGTGTCAATGTTTTTCTCTACTAGAAGGATGGAAAATTACTTTGTGCATTAATAACCACTCCACTGCATTTAGGAAAAGATGCAGGCCTTTTAGGAATGGGTATTCCTTCAGACACTTGCAGAAAATACCCACCCAACCAAACCAAACACATGACGGGGAATGGGGGAAAAAAATACCCAGAATCACAGGGCTGAAGGGAGCCCAGCAAGTCACCTGTCTCACCAGGTACAGATTACCCGCAAATTTCATTTCATTCCACCTTCACAGACTTTTTTATTCCTTGTGTTCCCTCTCCTGGCTGTACTCAAAGACCAAATACCTCTACCAAGCTAACAAGCCCTGGAATCCTGCCATGTCAAGTCCACCTGAAATTACACTCGCTTGTTCTCATTCTGAGCCTAATTACTATTCCTTGTTATGACAATCGTTCCTGTCCCTTAGAAAAAATGGGTCATGAATAGACTGCAGGGCTATTTTGGGGCACATGAAATAAATATACTATTGATTCTATTGCATTTCTGTTCTGTAAGTGTATGGTTAGATCGTCACTACTATTAATTCTGGCTGCTGTAGATCCAGGTCTATTTTGCCTATTCTAACTACCATTAGTCCATGCTCACATAAGCATTTAATGAAGAAGAACCCTGTGGTGGCATGCCTCACAGTTACACAAAATTGGGTGTTATGAAAGAGGAATTGCTTTCTCTACAGCACAACCATTAACTGAACGGGAAAAGCCTGGGTACCATGAATCATCTGCAACATGGGAGAATCAAATCCTGATGGGTGAAGTTGAATTCAAGGGTTTTCTCCTCACCATGATCAATCAAATTATCTTCCTAAGAAGCAAACATGGTATTCTACAGTTAGAGTTTGAAAAGTACAAATAACCACATCAAAAGATACAATCATTCCAAACTGTCAGTTATTCACATACCCCTTGCATGATCTCTGTATCTGTGACCAGTGTTCTATCATTAAAACAATATTTTTCTTTAAATCAATTCAACTTTTCCAAACTAAATTTTGAAGTAAATTCCTTATCACCACTATAATATCCAATGTCATCTGTTTATACATTATATATAGCCAATATTACTAGCCATAAATAGAAGAAAACTGGACAAATTGGAAGCAACTAATGAAAAATGTATTTGATCATCTCTTTTCATGTACAACATAAAATACTAAAGTAAGCTGATGTTTTAAATTCATACTAAGACTTAAATCAATATGCATACATGTATTAAAAATTATGTTATTCCATAAATATGGACAGTTACTGTGTGTTAATATAGACACATACACATGAGCATAACTTAAAAATTTTGTAAAAAATGAAATTAGAACATAATGCTCATTTCCTTCACTTTATTAAGCAGTCTCATATATATAAGAAGTCATATATATACATATATATGTATATGTATATGTGTGTGCGCATGTATATATATATATATATAAATATAAATATAAGACTTCTCAATACCCCTCCATCTTGTCCCCTTAATGTGATTAACTGGAGGAGGGACACCAAAAGATACAGTCAGGCCACTGACATCTGAATAAGGACATGTTAAGGCTGGGTGCTGGGGGTGAGGAGAGTCAGATGTCACAAACCATGAGAAGTAAGGGTATAAAAGGGCAGGCTGTGACCCATTTGATGATTATTTTTATCTGGGGCTGTCCCTAAATGTTTGTCACAAAGGAAGCATTCTGTGCAGTTCGAAGGTCCTTCCTCTGCTTCTATGAACCATTTCTTTTAGACATATACATCTGAGCTCACAAATTACCCATCACAAAGAAATCACGTCACTAAGAGGTCTCTTCATTGTGGCTGACAGTGCAGAACAAATGGCAGTCCCTGTGCTGAGATCAGATTTCTGTAATACTAACTGAGGTTCCCAACGGGAGGAGATACGTTACCTAGAGGTTACCCCAAGAACTTATGGAGCAAGATCCTGAATTCTGATACTTTTTGTCATATTTGCCACAGTGTACCATATGTTCTAGTTCTCTGAGTATCCTCTTCAGTTTCTCAATTCTTTCATCATCTTTCTGTTGCTCAAAACACCTAGCTCTCAGCATCATGGGTAACCAAGGTATTAAAAAAGCAAGTGAATGCATCTGAATGAATTATGAATGAAAGAAAACAGATCAGCTTTGCACCAAGGATCATCTGCATGCCTACAGCATTGTCCCAAAATGTCCCAGTAATATCCAAGGTTATCAAAGAATACAGAACAAATCCATTGGTGTTCTTCTGTGCTTTCTGAGAAATGATAGGTTCTTCTCTCCTTGCACTGTTTTGACAAAATCTTGATTTACTCTCCTACTGAAAGTGCTTCCTTCTTACAAATTGTGCAACTTTGGTCTACTTACTTAACCTCTCTGAACTTTGATTCCCTCATTTGTTAATTACTGAAGAATAACATCTGCTCTTTGAGTTTTGATCAGATCAAATGAGAGATGCAGTCATTAAGGCAAAGTAGGTTAAGCTGCCACTTGGGATACTCACATCCCATACCATAGAGTTCCGGTCTGAGTCCCAGCACCTCTGCTTCTTTCAATCTGGCTTCCTGCCAATGCACACTGGGAGGCAGTGGATGATGCCTCAAGAACTTGCATTCCTGACACTCACGTGGGAGACTGGGATGGAATGCCTGGCTCCTTCTTGGCTTCAGTCTGGCCTAGTCTGAGCTGTTGTAGGCACCTGAGATGTGAACCAGCTAATGGAACATATGATCTCTTTCTCTCTCCCTCTCCCTCTCCCCCATCCCTTCCCAGATGCTCTTACAAAAATGATTAGAAGAGAGAGTTCAAGAAAACTGCTTAATTACCACATGACCTGCTCTATACCAAAAGGCAAGACACTAGCTACATTTTTTGGCCAGATCACAAAATCAGGATAAATATCAATACAGAAATGGCCCATATGGTCACAATGTCACACCTACATGCTTTAGTTCTGCTGTCTTCATATCTTCTCTGTTTACCAATATCAAGGTTTTTCATGTTTACAGAGGATGGAGCACGTTGGTAGGAACCCATGGCATTAAACAGTACAGCCTCATATGCAACCATTGTTCAGACATGCATCTTAACTAATGTATCCTGGGTTGATACTGAGCATAATTCATTCTCATTTTGAAAGCCCCTGATTTTTTCACTTCTTGCACGCTCTGAATCTCCTCTACTTGGAACACCCATAGAGATTCCCTAGTCTCTAAATCAGAATGATGAGCACCTGCAGCCACAGGAGGGGAAATTCAGGATTTGATGCCTCTAATATTTTTCAGACAGAAAATATTCTCCCAATGCCTCTAACCCAGGAGATTGTAAACTACTCTGACATCTCAGCTGTTGCCCCTCCAAGCAGATTCACACACCCATAGGCTAACACCCTCTCTGGGCAGGCATCCACTTGTGTTTACAGTTATTCATTATGACTGCTTATACACAGACTATGCCTTTGGTGTTAAACCAAATGGCCCCATAGACTCCTAGTCCAAGACAGCCGGAAGATACAGACACACATTAAATAAGACACCGGCAGGAAAACTGCACTGCCTTCCTTGAGCTGCACAGACTGAAACCAACCTGCTACAGAGTCCTCAAGAGCCCCAGGATGGTATAGCGCAGAGCAAGGTACTCAGGATGAACAATCTCAAGTGCTTCAGGGTCAGAAAACTTTCCTAGGACTTCTTTCATGTTTGTCTGTAAGCAAATATGACAGCTAGGAACAGAAGTCAACTCTTGTGCAGGGGAATCAGCTTGAACTAGAAGGACCAACATACATCTGACTGCCAGGGTCAGTTGCTGCCCTTCTGAGTTAATGCTTATCTATTGTGAGTCCACACATCTCTCTGTCCAAAATCACACAATGGAAAAGCTCCCATCTCCATCTGCGGTCATCTAAATATAGAGTCACAGGGTAGTGGGGTGGGAGTGGGAGGTAGGAGTGAGCAGATAATGACCTCAAGAGGTGGCCTCCAGACCTGAGAATCCACCAGAATGAAGGGCCTCTGTTGAAACAAGGAGAATTTACCTTTTCTCAAAAAGGCAGTTAGACACAGTCACATAATCAGAGTGAATCAAAGAACTCTAGAAAGAGCAGCACATTTCCCCCACTGACACAGCTGTATTGAAAAATCAACCCATGGCTCTAAGGGGAAATGAAAAAACACAACCAGTGATTTCTAGCATGGCATCCAATCTTCATTTTTTGGCCCTTCAATTCTCAGTTCAAGTACAAACAGACTTTTTTCACCCCCTAACACAGGAAAAGGATTAAGTAAGCAGAATGCTTTCTGAGTTCTGTGTAGCATATGTTCATAAGCTTTCCTTTTGTCGGGCTGATGGATTCATTCTGGAGTAGGGTTAAGCCAGAGCAAGGCAATTGGGCAGGCTCACATTTGCTTTATCAGGAGAAGCAAGCACCGACTTCAGGGGCCACCCCTGCAGCTTCCCGGAGCCCTGAGGGGGATGCTGATCATTTCCCTTACAGGAATACCCAAGCTGAGCCATGCCGCTTTGCAAAAGAGCAAATGAGCTTCATTCAAATTATCCTCAGGCGAGTAGTGGTCAAGGGGACCAGAGTGATCATTATCATACAAACTTAATTTTTAACTAACTTCCACAATCAGTCCATTCCTGTGAAAGTCAGGCATGGACCTTGGGGTCAGTCTTCCAAGCTATCTCAGCCTAAGGATGGCATTCAGCAGTGGACATGCTTGCCAGATCTTCCTGTGTACTTCTATGTGTTGTATCCATGACTGAAAGAACACAGTGCAGCCCTTGATAATGCAATAGAGGAATTCTTAATATTCACACTACACAGTTATATAGCAAAAGCAGTATGTAACATTTACTTAAAAGCTCTATCTACAGAGAGAAGTACCTGAAAAAAAAAAATCCCAAAATGCTGCAGGTAGTCACCTCCAGGCAGTAGAATTAGCAGCAATTTCTATTTTCTTCTCTTTGGCTGATCTGGTTTTCAAATATTCAAAAATGCAAATATACTACTTTTGTAATAGCAATGAAGTAATTATAAAATGATTTAAAGATATTGACTGGTATTTATAAAAAGATTTTATCTGCAAAACAAAGAAGCATTTTCATAAAACAATTTAATTGACTGGCACTGTTAAGCAAAAACAACTGACATCATGTCTAACATTCAACTTTATTATTATCACCATCACTACTTCTTGAGACCCTTCTATACGCAGTAGAAAATTAACAGTATTCAATTAAATAACCTAGGTGATAACTAAGTTAGTTATTCATGTCCTTGGGACTAAACATATATTACTATTAAAGATCTGAAAAGTAACATTTAACAGGGGTGATAATCCATCTGCCTGCCCTATATTCCACCTTCCCGGAGAGTCTCTTCCAAAGCTGCCAAGTAGGATTAAGTAGAATTAAGCAGGCAGCTAGCCAGGTAGACCCTGTGCCCTGAGCCACAGCAGGCTCCAATAAGGGGGAGCACCTGACCCACATCAAGCCATTCAGAGTCTTTCCCCAAGGTATAAGAAATGGAAGGGCAAGAATTTCAGCCTCCAGCCACCTAAGTGGGGCAGAAGAAGCTGCAGGGATAGCCATATTAGACCAGATATGCAGAGGCCAGTTTGTAGGGAAAAGAGGCTGTGTGGCTCCTGCAACAATAAACTGATCTTTAGGATGGAGACACAGAGACAGAGTGTAACAGACATGTTTATCCCCATTTACTTGTCCCACTCATGTTCGTTCTTGAGGATCTACTATTTCCTGTCCCATGCCTCAGAAGGCTAACTATACAACCTATCCTCAAATTAGTCAGTTGTCCTAAGGCCTTATAGTCAAAATCCCATCTTTTGATTTTTTTTTCCTGAAAACAAATTATCCTTAAGATGTAGTTGCAAGGTTTAAAATACTGACCCCTCTTTCCCCACTGATTACAAGCTGATTCCCTCCTGTCACCACTCTTTCGGATCACAGCTTCAGCATCACTGACTCAGAAAAGCCTTCTCCGACTGCCCTCAGTGAAGGGGCCTGATCCGCTTCACCACCTGAACTTTCCTAAATGGATCTTAACACAACTTTCAGCCATATATGCATTGTTGGTTTACCAGTTATGATCTGTCTCCCTTGCTAGAGGATAAAATCATCAGCAGGACCCATGTTCTTTGTGACTCTCACAGCACGTTCCTGGCTCATCACAGGTCAACGGTGTTGAATGCACCAGTCAGTGAAATATGTGACTACATATTCACACACTCAACATACAAATAATTTCCACACACTTAAGATTTACTACTTTCTTGGTAAGAAACTAATGATTCAAAGAAGGAGACTGGATCTGTATGCAAAAATACGAAATATGCTCATCAGCAGATATAACTGAAGGCCCACCTAACAATCATTCCTCTCTTCTGCTTTATGGGTTTAGTCTGTGGTGCTTAGGGTTACCGTGAGGAGAGTTCTGTGTCAGCAAGACTGGGCCATGTGGTACCCAGATTAAACTTTTGGAATATGTCTGCTAGCATGTTTCTGGATGAGATTAACTTTACTGAGTGAACTCCCAAGTCCTCCCAAATCCACTCTCAAGCCTTCAGATGCAATTGAATTACACTTCCAATCTTCCTTTTTTTTTTTTTTTTTTTTTTTTTGATTTTCATCCACTTTAATTCGAAAAGAAACATTAACAGCATGGGATAAATGACGCCAGTCCCCGATCAGAAATGGGCATGGAGACTGGAGAGATGAGGCTGAGGTAGATGGGGCGCGTGTGGGCCCCCAACAGCTACTGTGGAGTCGCGGGGTCCCCGGGTGGGGCCGGTTACTGTGTCTCCCCTTCCAGTTGCCAGAATGGAAAATCCATGGAGTCCAGCTTAGCCCAGGTCAACAAACTTTTATTGCCACTTCTGGCTCCCCCAGGCTCTAGCAAGATGCCTGCTTCTTACACGGTAGAAATACTGAGCACTGGTGCAGGAAAGTGGGGTGGGAGGGTCACCACCGCTCCTCCTCACGCTGCCAAGTTAAAGAAAACCCCATTTGCTGGACCAGGGTTACGGGCAGGCAAGAATTCGCAGGATTGCAGGGCTCGGACCCACTCTGCTGCCTGCAAAGTGCCTAGGCCATGGTTCCAGACTTTTCAGAGGGGGTGGGGTGGGGATGAATTTGGCTGCTGTTGTACCCCTTGCCCTGGCTGCCACGTTTCCATGGAAACGAGGGAGGGGCAGGATGTAGCTCACTCGGAACCTGGGAGGGTGGCAGGGCAGGCATTTGGTAAACAGATCCCCTTCCACCCCTCCCCAGCACGGTCCGCTGTCCCCAGCCGACCCCCAAGCTCCACGGCCTGCTCCACTCCTTTCCCTGGTGGAGCTGGGAACAGGCCAGTCCAGGCAGGGGCTGCTGGTGTCCACTCTCCACTGCCAGGTCTCACTGGCAACAGTCAGATTCTAAGTCCACCAACCTCTGCGGCAGCCCTAACAGAGCTGGCAGCCCCAGTGCCTTGGGGTGCAAGCGGCAAGTGCCCCCACAACTCTCTGTGCAGGGGCTATTTCCCAAACATCTCTGCCCAAACAAAGCTAGAAAAAGAAAAAAAACTATAAACCCAAATGCTTAAGGTTAGAAACCATACGAAATAAATCTATAACAATGCTGAGGGCTCGATGAGGGAAGACGAGGCGCGGCCTCCCAGCCCTGGGCCACCTGTGCACCTGCCTGGGGCCCCTCGGCCATTTACTTCTCACTGGACTGCAGTTGCTGGGGTGCTGGAAACCAATCTCCACCTGGTGCTGTTCTCAGCAGCTGCGGCCGAGGGTCGCTGAGGTTTGCCCGTGGCCCCGGTGAGGAAGTGCGTGGCAGGCTCTCAGTACCACGGGTCTGCCCGGTGCTGCTGGTTGTAGAGCAGCTCGCAGAGGATAGTCCATCGTGACTTCTAATAATCAGGTGAGCCAACCCCTCATAATAAGCGAACACAAACAAACATATAAATAACCTATTCTGATTCCCCAGAGAATCCTAGTGCAAGCCCGTTTTATTACGGTACCCTTTAGACAAAGCAATGTGCCAGGGAAGGTGAAGTTATTCTAGTTATAGGACACATCCTGATTAAAACAAAGATAGAGTTAAAATGCTCAGAGATCCATCCTTTGAGCCCTGAGAGCAGCTGGTAATGACCAAGCAGTTAAAGTCCCCATCTCTACCACACCAGGCAACCTACAACTGTGAAAATGTTCTCTGCTTACTTAAGGTGCTGACCAACGTTTTATTTTTCATGGGTCCCATAAGAAGAACAAAGTTGTGAAGAACGAATCTAAGCCTTTTAAGGTAATATTTTTGTATATAATAGTGTCTTATTTAGGAAGGAGTGTAAGGAAGCAATTGGCTAAACAAGACTTCAAGGGAAGCCCGCTGAGTGTTATAAGAAAGGAGCTTTGCTTTTATTCACAGTCACACAAGAACAGATCATGTCTTCTTGCCAACGGATGCCACCATTTGTGCAAGAAGCTTCCAAAAATGAAGCACTTGACTTAGGACAATAGAAGCAGCCAGTCTGAGAACAACAAAGTCAACGCACAGAAAATGGCAGAGGAAAACCAACAAGAAACAGGCACTTCGATGACATCTGTTGAGCCACTGAATTAATAAAACCTGGGGCTGCACCATCCTTGCCCCATGAGGTCTTTAAGTTTGAGATAACTCACGTTTATTATTCTAATGTGTTTTATTTTGTGGATTTTCAAATGTAAGCTGGTAGAGCAATTCATAAAATAATTGACAATGCTTAGCAATCTGTCAACAGCCTGGTGCCCAAAATCCTCTTCCTGCTACACAGTGACAACCATCAGAGGCACCCTAGTGGGTCCCCAGTTGCTTGTCACTAGAGAAAAGTTGATTTTGGTTAGATTTCAGACACTCACAGCCAGGATTCTGTAATGCTTTCCCATCAATCACAACATCCATGGGGCCCAGCAGGTAGACATAGAGAGGGTGGTATGTTTTTTTTCTTTTAATTCCCTTATTTTTTGGAGCCATTTTGAGTTGACTTGTTGATTATTTGCAGTCAAAAGCATCTTCAGTGATAAATCTATCTTCACATAATTAGCAGCAAATTTATGTGGCCTCCTCCTAGCAAAGATTCAGGAGAAAATGGTGCAAAGACTCATAATTCCATCCACATTGCCCAAAATCCTTCAATGACGCATCCTAAGTGACTTTTCCACAAAATGAAAGACAACTGAGATGCCAGGAAAAGGATTAATCATATGATCACCTGACATTCATCATGAGAATCACAAAGCACCCCCCGAAAGGGGAGGCATCACCTTGTCTCAGTGTTGAATTAGGAGCAGCATAATTTAAAAACACTAATCTATATCTTTAGTTATCCCTCCTGAATATACTTTTCCCTTTCTCATCTTAGAAGCTTCAACAAACTTTGCCTTCTCTTTGTCCCAGAAGCAAGTTCAAGGTCAAGCAGAAGGTACTACAAGGCAGTCCTCAAGTCCCTCATGTCCATCTCCCATTAAGGAATTGTTTTCCCAAAGCCTAAATTCACTGAAGGGTTTGACACCAACAGAAAGGACACAGATAATGATCAGTGTAGGTTGCTGCATGTTACTCGCAACTGTTCTATTTCCTCTGATCTTGTTAAGGTAGACAGTTGATACTGAGGAAGAATTGGGCTTTAGAGCCAGGCATTTGACTCAGTAGTTCAAAGGTCACCTGGGGTGCCTACATCCCATCTTGGACTATCTGGGTTTGAGTCTTGGCTCCACTTCCACTTCCAGCTTCCTGCTAGCACATATCCTGCAAACAGCATACACTTGGATCCTGGCCACCATCTTGGAAATTAAGATTCAGTTCCTGGCTTGTGACCTCAGCCTGGCCCAGCCATGGCTATCTTGGGCATATGGGGAATAAACCAGCCGATGGGACCATACTTTCTGCTTTTATCTGCTCTCTGCCTTTCAAATAAACAAACAAATAATTTTTAATATTATTTTACAAAAGAGAATTCAGCTTTCCTGACACTAAAGAGAAGCAGGAGGTTTTGTAGTCTTTTAAAGTAGTGAAGGCTGGCACCCTGCTTCCTGGCACAATGCCAAGGAAGTGACACGGTGAAACCAAATCCCCCAAATTTGAATGCAGATGTTAGATACCATCAAGCCCCAGTCTCCTAGCCACCCTCATCTTAACTCATTGAATTGAGGAAGTACAGTAAGACCTACAAAATTTTCATCACAGGACTCACGGGGTCATTTGTTCTCCAATAAATAACAGCATGGTAACCAGTATTATCTTATTAGTTTCATTTAGAGGAATTCCAGGTCTGGGCTAGAAAGTAACTTCCACCTACATGTAGTCCCCAAGCTGACTAAAGTCCACTTGGCCATAAAAACATTCTCTGGATATATGGCACTGCTGACCAACCAGGAACTTGGACAGGAGCTGAAAATGTAACCAGACAAAATAACCATTGTGACTCAAACCAACCCCTTATCACCTAGACAGACCCCAAAAGGCAGCTGTCCCTATCTTCTGTTCCTCTTATTCTTGACTCCTTCCTTGTAACATCCTTAAAAACTCCAAAACACATTCATTCAGCAAAGCACTAGTTCGTTAGACTCAGAAGTATGCTACCCTTCATCTGTCAACAAAATAAACTTTCTCTTTGCTTTATCCTCAAACCTTGTCTTCATCATTTTGACTGGCTCCAAGGACAGGGATCAAGCTTTTGGTAACAAGGGCTTTTGATGGGGATGCTGGGAAAATGAATACTGGGTCCTTCTTTGTGCAACCTTCTTTGCACAATTAGCAAGGCTGCCCAGTAATCTATGAGCAAGGAGCCTCTCTGGATGACCAATTTGGAATAAAGTTTGGAAGACCTTTTCTGTATTTTGGCAGACCTGCAGCACTTTTGCATTGGGAGGGTGGGTGGCGTGGAAATGTAACCAAGTATGCATGTATGAATGCATGTCTCCATGTCCTACTACCTTAAAAAAGTGAAAACTGGCTGGCGCCACAGCTCACTTGGCTAATCCTCCTACTGCGGCGCCGGCACCCGGGTTCTAGTCCCGCTTGGGGCGCTGGATTCTGTCCCGGTTGCTCCTCTTCCAGTCCAGCTCTCTGCTGCGGCCCGAGAGTGTGGTGGAGGATGGCCCAAGTGCTTGGGCCCTGCACCTGCATGGGAGACCAGGAGGAAGCACCTGGCAGCGCGATCTGCTTGGCCCAAATGTGGCCATTTCGGGGGTGAACCAATGGAAGGAAGACCTTTCTCTCTGTCTCTCTCTCACTGCATAACTGCCTGACCAAAAAAGAAAAGGAAAAAAGTGAAAACCATTGATTAAGCAGACAATTCCATAGCTAATGAATATTATTAAATATTTTCAAAACAGTCAATTGACAATAACAGATTGCTTTTATTTTATTTATTTCTTAATTATGTTGTGTCCATTTATTAGAATGTATTTCCCTCAGTGTCCTATGAATTAATGAAGGTTGAATATAAAATAAAAGAAGTACTATAGATGTACAGTACATTAAGTGCTAAGATTCCAAAATAATACAAAAGCATTTTCAAATCTCACATGGGACTCGAAGTGACAATGCTCTTGGAGGAAATATTCTCTAATAATACTTACCAACTTCAGAGGGTGCTGGGAAGCTCTATTAACACCAAGGGAACTTTTAGATCTTCAAATAAAAGCACTATAGAAATGCAAAGTATTATTATTATAGTTCTGAAATAATTTCACAGCTAAGGATGAGAAAACCCCAGGCCAAATTTTACAGCTTCTTTCCTGCCAGATAAACAAGAAATGCCACAAGCATAGGGAAGGAATGGAAATCAGACAGAACAAAGACATCAAAGCTTCTATCTTACTATAGCTTTATGTTGCCTTAGATGTCATTTAGGGAACTCTGAGCGGGGAAAAAAATGCACCCCTTAAAGTTTAGGGTTAAGCAGTGACCATGTTCTCTTTGCTTTTGAACCAGATAAAGCAACAACCAGCAGAGCAGAAAAAAGTGGCTGTGTCATGTCTATAGAGCACAGGGCCTCGGAAAGCACTTGCCAAATTTTAGAATAGCCAGATCTACCGTTAGCTGACCACCCGTTAGTATGAACGCACCTAAGAGTCAAAGAGCTTCTGCTTGAAGAGACCATAGGAATTCTACTCAGGTACTGAGAGTGCTGAGCAAGGCAGGCAAGTGCTACTGCGGGCAGTGGTGCTGGTGGTGGAAATGGAGATGATGATCATAACCATAACCACGGTGACGATGATGATAATTATGATAATTAGAGAACACAAAATAAAGTTCTGAGACCCTGCTGACCCATGGAATCACGTGTGGAATCTTTGAAAATGCAAATTATTGGTCCTCATCTCAGATCTACTAATTTTGAATGTCTTAGGAGAGAATCCAGGAATTTTTTTTATAGTGTAGCCATTAGGATTACAATTTAAGTGATGTTATTTATAAAGAAGGTCATAATTAAGGATGCAGACATACTGGCTGAGATCTTATCTCAGTTCTAACACTGATGAGCTGTGTGACCCTGAACAAAAATACTGAGCCATAAGCCAAAATTTCTACAACTTAGAAAAATCTAAAATCAAGAATCTATTGCTACCAACTTCAGAAGTAGATGCCCAGGAAAATAAGAAAAAATTCCAAGAGAGCAAAATGTCATATATTTAAAGAAACCTAAAAACTAGACTATACCACTAGGCTCAGCATTGGGAAAAAAAATACATAATAATGATTATGTAAATATTACCTATTGATTTCAACAAAAATTGGGATATCATAACTATCTTAGAAGGTTGTTAGGACCAGAAAGGTTAGGAGTTGGAAATGTCAGAGAACTATTGCTAAAACTGATCTATTAGGAAAAAACAATGTAAGTGCATTACTTAGAAAAAGAGATGGAAACAGTAGAGGAATCAGAACTGAAATTTGTCAGTTCTGTGAAGGTACTCTGGAGAGAAGGGCAGAGGTAGAAAGAGGGGATAAGTACTATCTCTTTGCATATTTGTTTTCCAGTCCTGTTTTGTTTAAGTAATGCAGATGTGGTTTTTTGTTGTGTTTTTTTTTTTTTTGGTTGTTAAGTTTGGTTTTTTTGTTTGTTTTTGACAAAAATTTTCAAAGGGGAGGACATTTGGAGCAGCAGTTAAGATACAACTGGAGATGCCAACATCCCATATCAGAGTTTGAGTGCCACCTCCACTTCTGATTCCAGCTTCCTGCTAGTGTACTCCCTGAGAGACAGCAGGTGATGGCTCAAGTACTTGGGTCCCTGCTACCCATGAGAAATACCTGGATTGAGTTCCAGGTTTCTGACTTCAGCTTGATCCAAACCCAGCTACCTGCAGGTATTTGAGGAGTAAATCAGTGGGTAGAAAATGTCTCAATCACTTTCTCTCTCTCTCTCTCTCTCGCTCTCTCTCTCTCTTTCTCTCTCTCTCTCTCCCCCCTGCTTCCTCCCTCTCTGACTTTAAAATAATATTTAAATAAATAATTTTATAAACTCATCTTTTAATTCCATTTTCCATGAACTTTATAAAAGATTTATTTATTTGAAAGGCAGAGTTCCCAAGAGAGGGAGAGACAAAGAGGCAAAAGGAGAGAGAGAGAGAAAGAGATCTTTCATCTGCTGGTTCACTCTCCAAATGCCTACAATGGTTGAGGCTGAGCCAGGCCAAAATCAGGGGCCTAGAACCCCATACAGGTCTACTACATGGGTACAGGGGCCCAAGAACTTGGGCCATCTTCCACTGCTTTCCTAAGCATATAAAACAGGTAGCTGGATGGGAAGTGGAGTAGGTGGACCTTAAACCGTTACCCACATGGATGTTTGTGCTGCAGGTGGTGGCTTAACCAGCTGAGCCACAACATCAGCCCCAGTAAATAATTCAACAAAAATAAAAAATGAATTTTAAAGGATAATTCATAAGTGCAATACTATATTTCTTAAATAATGGGGTTTATAAAGTTTTTCAATTTACAGAAACTTGGTTATTTTTAATCGATTAATATAATCCCTCCAACTATACCACCAAGATATCTGGTACACAGAAGAGAGCAACAGACACTTTGACCTTGGCACATATGGTGTCCTAAAAAGATATTGGTTGAAGTAAATTGAGGATGGGAGGGAAAACAAAGAAAAAAATTCCTTTGTACAATCACAGTTGTAGCAAGAAGGAGATGGCACCTTCTCTTGACTTAATTAATTTAATGATGGGTATGGGAAGAGTTAAGAGAAATCCATAAGAGATGGTCCAGTATCCTGAGTTAGCAAAACTTGTAACTATTACTACCCAATACATACATGGGTAAAGGCAAGAAAGACAGTTGAAAGACCTACTGCTACAGAACCCAGGGTCACAACAGGAACCAAGGCCTTTCTTGGAGAAATACAACCACTGCCAATTCATGTAGGGAATACTATTCCAGCCTCACATTCCCTGATCTTCTCCCAGTATCTTCTACCTGCTTAGACAACAGAAAGTCAATGAACATGAGACTCCAAGGAATGTTTGCAATAGAGGTCGGTGTCCTGAGGCACAGCACCTTATAGGAACTACAGAACAGAGGAACTAGGGAGACTTTCTAGCACAAGCAACCTACAACATGTGGCTGTTGCTGCCTTAATTTTGTTTATTTTATTAATTAATTTATTTGAGACAGAATTCTCTCATATGCTGGTTCACTCCCCAAAAGCCTATAACATCACCAGGAGCCAGGAACTCAATCCACATCTCCCATGTGGGTGGCAGGAACCCAACTATTTGAGTATCACCTGCTGCCTCTCAGTATGCGCATTAACAGGAAGTTGGAACCACGAGGAGCAGAGCTGGGACTCAAACCCTGGGTATCTGACATGGCAGGCAGGTTTTCCGAAGTGGCATCTTACCCAACAGGTCATGCTCCTGTTTTGTTTTTTTTAATTTACTTCCTTTTTCTACTAAGTCTCATAAAACAAGCCCCCCAGTATTTCATCTGTTTAAGACATAATTATGGCATAATAATGATGCCTTCATATTACATATTTGCTATAATTTGCTAAGCATTTTCTTATGTGTTGTCTTTATGTCTTCAAAATTGCCTATGCCGTAGATTAAGGCAAGGATTATCACAGTGTTCCAGGTAAATAACTGGAGACCTTCAGGAAAGTTGGGAATCTCAACCAGAATCACAAAGCCAGCAAATGGCAGAGCCACAACTGGAAGGCACAGTGCCTAATACTCCAGCTAAGACTTTCCCCCACATAATGTTATCATGCTATTTATTCACAGTAGGAGTGAAAAAATTAATGTCCCTGTGAAAAAAAAATCATTAACCAGTTTTTCCAAGACACTGCAGAGAACATAGTTTTCAGTAGTCAACAACAAACAAGACACAAGGGGAAACAGAACATTTGCCCATTCCATTCTCAGGAAACAAGAAGCAATGTCAGAGACTAAAGTAACTTAGTTTTCAATGCCCCTTTATACAACATTGAAAAGAAGGTGTTCAGTAGGACAAAAAAAATGTTCAAAAGGGAAATAAAAATTCAGGGATAGTAAGAAAATGCTTAAAAAGTAGAACTGCTTTGTTTAGGGATGCTGGAGTAAAGAGAAGAAAACCTGAGTCCCTTCACAATCCCCACACAACAAAGACACCAAGACTACAGAAACTAAAAGGGCTGACCTCTGCCCCTCTTTGCAATCCCAGCCCTAACCCAACATACATAAACACCCTTTGAGAGCTTATAGAAGCAGCCAAGACTGACTTCTTTGTACCAAATGCCGGAGGACTGGGGAGTCCAGCAAAATAGAACTCATTTTCAAGAGCCTGAGAACTCTCTTCTTGTTGTAATCTCCTGCAAAACAGTCAGTATCTGTCCTTGGTAGTAACAAGTAACAAATGGTGTTGTAATTGTAAAACCTCCACACACACCAATCTAGCTCACGACTGTATGGAGTACTCTATCAGTTAGCTTTCAGTGGTTGCAAGCAACAGAAACCAACTGGCTAAAATGGGAAACTCTGTTAGAAGGAAATCAGAGGCTCAGCAAACCCATGATAACCTAGAATATGAGGGTTCGAGAACATCAGTAGATAATACAAATATAGAGGGACTGCTATGGTGATCTCATAGCAGACACTATCAGACCAGAATTCCCATCCAGCACAAAGGAGAATCTTTTAGCTACAGATTCAAATTTCAAAGAACTGGCATCCATTTAACCAAGCTTGCAGTCATTCACCTAAAAGAGGCTGAGTGCCGGCACCTGAGCAGGGCCCTTGGTTATACTAATTGGACTAATTGTTAGTGAAACTTGCGCCATCTTATCTGAGGGGCCATCTTAAGCCTCCCTGACATCTTAAGCTTGCCATCTTGTACAATAAGTTTCAGTTTCTCCAAGATAAGTTTCAGTTTCCTAAGTCCAGTCTGATTTACCAGAAACGAGGTGACCAAACAGCCCAACCATATGTGTTTCCTTCACCCGGCCCAGTGGAATTCACTGTTCTCCTTCCTCATCTTTGCTAAGCTATATAAGACCTGTTCTCCTGTACTGGCTGCTGCTTCTCTTGTGCATGGAGAGGCAGCCTTGTGGACTGACAATAAACTTTTCCCTTACTCCAGTGTTTGGTGTGTTTTGTGGTGGCCTTTCACTAATTATCTCTATAGGAAATAAAGGCACTGTTAGAAAAAAGTAGCAGATACAGGAAAAGAAAGAGAGGTTGATGTGTGCAGAAGGATATTCCTCTAGCCTTACAAAAGCTTTCAGATTCCTTAAGAATGTAACTAGCAGAGGATCACTGTTTTTTTTAAGACTCTTAATTTCCTGACTATATTATTTATCACGTGACCACACCCAAAGAAGGTGCATTTCCATATGCCTACAAAAACTTTCATTTCCAGAGTCCTTAATTCTCATATTACCTCCAAGTTACCTTTCATTTGATTGTTAAGGACAAAGCAGAATTTGCTCTTCACTGATAACAACTTTCTCATTTTTGAAACATGACCTTCAAAAGGAATAGACTTCTATAAATATCTATCAAATAAATTCATAAAGATGCTAATGTTGATGATGGTGATGATAGTAATAATGTTACCAAAACACCAATAAACATCAGTTGAGTACTTGCTATGGGCGAGGATTTGTTCTAAATCCTTGGCACATAAAAATTCATTTTATCTCCACAAAACTGCATGAAACAGACAATGTTAATATCCCCATTTCATGGATTAGGATACTGACATACAGGGGCCATGAATAACTTATCAATGGCCTAATAGTTGCTAAGAACCAAAATAGGACTAAACCCATGACTCCAGGTTATCATATTCAACAAAGGACTGGCACTGAAAGCAGAGAAAATGGACTGCACCAGGGTGAAAACACTTCTCCATGACAGATGTAAGCACCAAAATTGTATCAATATTGTGAAGTTCTCAAGGTAGCTACATCATCAACTCCAATGACCTTTTATTTCTAAAGTTAAAAGTTACTGCTTTATCTTAAGATGTGGCTCAACAGCCAGAAATAAGGTATGTGGTTGAAAGTAAGAATTATCCATTTCTTAGGATGAGATTTTCTCTACTAATGGTGAACCATTACAGCCAAATTTGAAGCAAGCCAGCTTTCATATAACAGAGTGTAGTCTTCCCAAAACAAAGCCTCAAAATGAAGTTTTTACACCTTACGTTTTGGTTACTCAAAAGGGATCTTTGTCCAATTTTCCTGTGAAATTCTTCTTCACCTTCAAAATAGTCTTTAAAAATTTATACCTAACAGATTTGTCAGAAAGTTAGGAATAACTTAAAATATAAGGTAAATCAAAGTGGCTTTTCGAGTTTAACTAAAGTGGTCACGGTCATGATTACTGTAATAAAAACGACAGAAAAAACCCTAAAATTGTCAAAAACATAATTGATGATGAAAACAAATGTAAAATTATGGCATATATCACCCTGGCCACCAAAGATTCTTGATGAAACTGCAGCCCTATAATTCCCCAGAATGAATTCTCTAAATTAAAATACTTCATGCAGAACAGAAATTAAACAATGAATCAAAGAACAATGCAGTACAGAGGTATGCTTATAAATATACCTAGCAAAGAGGAAACAATTACATTTTTACATGTAAAAGCCAACTCGATTGTAATGTTTCACAGGAGGCTGAGTGGGTACTTTTTCAATTGCTTCCAGCTTGGAAGTTCATTTCCTGTAACTCACTTAGGTTCCAGAGTGACTAGGTGGAATGAAATTAGACCGACAAGTTTCTCCCTCCTGCAAAACTTACTCCGCCACAAAACCGCACAACTGACTTTCACGATAAATTTCATCCAGCCCAATTGAAATGCCACTCTGCATTTTATTTTAAATGCTTTATTTGGTCAGCTGGTTTTATTTAACTATTGACCAGAATTGGTACAAGTGCATTCTTTTTCCATCCAGCATTAATCTTAGTAAACTTAGCTCCGTTGGAATGTCTTAACTGCCGGGAAGAAAGCAAAAGTCAGCAAGCACACAATTGCATTTGGCTACCCTCAGCACATCATTTTATTTCCTCCTGCTCTCTGCTAACTATTGCTCAGCACTTTTGCCTATGAGGGAGGACAAGCAGGTGGTTAAGGAAGTTGTCCTGTCAGCTATATCTTTAATCCAAGTGTTTAAATCTCTGAATAAAAGAAAAATCAATGTTGTAAAGGCAATGTTTGTCAAGGCCATGTAATAAATACACTTACCTTACAGACTGTTCTCAATGGATTTCCCTTCTTTTGCTGAGCTTCAAAGCTACAAAAAGATAAAAACCAAAGCCTGAGTCGTCTGCTGCTAGAACACCAAACATTTTCTCTTCCTGTCTCTAAATAGAATTTCCATATGCCGTGGTATGTGGTGCTAGCCAAATAAACCATTGATAAAACTTGGGCCTCATACTTTCTGCAATGAGGCCAATAAAAGACACAGTCTGAAATTGAAACACACACACACACACAAAATCTATACAGAATTGATTCACCTCCACCTGACCAAATCTATAGTCAGACCCTTTGGGGTGTGAATTCCTCAACAGAATGGGAATGGCTGTAAAGTGCAGAGAGGAAAACCAAATTAAACAACAGTGCAGCACACTCCATCTAAAAGAGAATTTTATTTTCTTATTCCTTTGGTCGTCCTTCTTACATGCTCTATTTCTACTTCTCTGAAAAAAGTTTTATTTGGTGGGGGCTATTCCAATTTTATGTGGTTCATGGTCCTTCCAACTGGAGTCTCACAACTTAGTTCCTTGAGTATATGCATGCAGGCTTACAGGTACAATCATCATTTCTCTGGGTGGAGTGCTACTTTCTCTCAGAAGAAACAAAACAGAGGAACTGTGCAACTTCACAATTCAAATCAAATTCTGACTTTATTTCAGCTCCCTGTGATCAAAACATGGCTGTGCTGACCATATACAAGTCAATATGAGAGGAGATCTGTAAAATTATAGCTGGTAAGCAGTAGTAATAACCTAAGGATTTGGGGGCCGGTGCTGTGGCGCAGCTGGTAAAGTGCCAGCATCCCATATGGACACCGGTTCGAGTCCCAGCTGCTCCACTTCTTATCCAGCTCTCTGCTACAGCCTAGGAAAGCTGTAGAGAATGGCCCAGGTCCTTGCACCCCTGAACCCATGGGGAAACCCAGAAGAAGCTCCTGGCCAACTGCAGAGTGAAGCAGCAGATGGAAGACCCCTCTCCCTCATTCTCTGCCTCCGTGCCTTTCAAATAAATAATAAAACCTTTACAAAAATAACCTAAGGATTCAAGGGGTTTATTCTATAGTGGTCCAACATTACTCATATGATGGCTCTATAGTTGAAAATAATTAGAATGTGCCTCTTTTTCTCATTCCCAGCTAGTTCCCAACATCTCCTAAAGATAAAGTATCTGGGAACAGCCTACTAGTCTATGGTTTTCCAATGTTTTTTTATTTATCTCAATATCCTAAGCAATTGCTAATGCTCTTCTTGGACTATTCCTTTCTATAGCCCCTAATTCCACCAAAGAAACTATGATCACTGATGCAAGACCACCACCAAAAAATAGGCCAGACATATAGGCTATGATGTAAATCTTAATATTAATGCAGGAGACAAGGCTTCTCTATAGGTCATCAGAAATTATTCTTAACCCCTATGCTACATGGATTACAACAGGGTTATGAGAAGCATCATTTGGGGAAAGCTAGAGAAAAAACGTGCAATATTGCTTCTTGCGAAATCTGAGAAATTTATAGTCTGATAATATAAAGATTCAGGTGAATCCTTTTCTACCTCAAACACTTAGAAATGCTCAAGAAAATACGTATATGCTAATATACACATATTTCAAAAGAGTAAAGACCAACATGAAAAGACAATAGATGTAAATTTTCTGTCATGAAAAGCATGAGTCCTTGAAAAAGCACACCAAGGCTTCTACAAAGTAAATATAAAAGCAAGCAGACTTTTAGATACATCTGAATGAGAATGTAGAACACCAGAAATAGAAAATCTTAAAATCAACCACAGGTATGGGAAACAGACTTACTGTAAAATAACAAGTGATCAGCAAAAAATAAAACAAGACAGCAATGGAATAACATATTCAAAGTGCAAAGAGGGATTACGTTCAATTAAAATTCTATACTCATGCTAAACCTAACATTCAAGAATTACAGGAAAAAAAAAAAAGATTGTTCACTGCTAACAGTAGTTTACTTTTGCCAAGAGAAATTCTTTTTTTTTTAATTTTTTTTATTTAGTAAATATAAATTTCCAAAGTACAGTTTATGGATTACAATGGCTCCCTCCCCATAACTTCCCTCCCAGTCGCACCCCTCCCATATCCCGCTCTCTCTCCCATTCCATTCACATCAAGATTCGTTTTCAATTATCTTTATATACAGAAGATCGATTCAGTATATATTAAGTAAAGATTTCATCAGTTTGCACCCACACAGAAACACAAAGTGAAAAATATTGTTCAGTACTAGTTATAGCATTACTTCAAATTGGACAACACATTAAGGACAGATCCCACATGGGATGTAAGTACACAGTGACTCCTGTTGTTGACATAACAATTTGACACTCTTGTTTGTGGCATCAGTAATCTCCCTAGGCTCTAGTCATGAGTTCGCCTACTTCGATCTTATTCCGACAGGGTCATAGTCAAAGTGGAAGTTCTCTCCTCCCTTCAGAGAAAGGTACCTCCTTCTTTGATGGCCCCGTTCTTTCCACTGGGATCTCACTCGCAGAGATCTTTCATTTTGGTCTTCTTTTTTTTTTTTTTTTTTTTTTTCCCAGAGTGACTTGGCTTTCCATGCCTAAAATACTTTGCCAAGAGAAATTCTAAAATACATACTTGAATAAGAAGAAAACAATCCCAGAATGAAGAAGCTAGGAACAAGAAGCAATAATGAACACAGAAAATAGCCAGCATAAAGGTAAATCTAATAAATTTAATACTAAGGGGTTGGTGCCGAGGCGCAGTAGGTTAATCCTTCGCCTATGGCACCAGCATCCCATATGGGTGCCGGTTCTAGTCCTGGTTGCTCCTCTTCCAGTCCAGCTCTCTGCTGTGGCCTGGGAAAGCGGAAGACGATCCAAGTGCTTGGACTCCTAAACCTGCATGGGAGACCTGGAAGAAGCTCCTGGCTCCTGGCTCCGGATCAGCATAGCTCCAACTGTTGTGGTCATTTGGGGAGTGAACCAATGGAAGGAAGACCTTTCTCTCTGTCTCTCCCTCTCACTATCTGTAACTCTACTTCTCAAATAAATAAATCTTTCTAAAAAGTAAATAAATTTAACATTAAATAATGGGTATTAATAATTATTAAGCTTTACTTGTAAAAAAAAAAAGCAATTACAACCAATTATTAGGATCTACAAAAAAATGAAACTATTTTACCATATTCATATCAAATAATAGACAGGTAATAAATTACTTAGAAGGCAGAAGACATATGATTAAGTTGTGAAGATATGCATTAAAGCTACTGATCAATTTATTAAGGATAATCAGCATTCCATTTTCCTAACATATCAGGATAACGAAAGATACCCTGAACACACACTCACCAAGATTTGTACAAGAATGTTTAGAGTAAGAATTGCTGGTATAGCAAAAATGCTAGAAACAATTCCAACATCTATCAACAGCAGAATGATCATTATTTTACAGATTCTTACCATGGACTATTATATGACTTTGAAAAATCAATGAAATAGTTACTCTCATCAATACGGTTGCTTCTCAAAATATGATGGAAAACAAAAGAAGCAAGTCCCAGAATGGTACAGATAATATTATTCCATTTGTATAGCATCCAAAAAGGCAAAAAATAAATACTGTGTTATCTTCAAATATAACATGTAAGGGGTGCAGTTCTGGAACACAGAAATGTTCCATTTCTTGGCCTGGTAGGAGAAATGTCTCCATGAACAGTTACTTATTTTCTTTAAACTATAGCTATATAGTTTCAAAACTGTTCTGGGGGTACTCCCACGCTGTGGCTTAGTGGATAAAAGCCACCACCTAAAGCACCAGCATCCCATATGGATGCCGGTTTGAGTCCCAGCTGCTCCACTTCTGATTCAGCTCTCTGCCATGTCCTGGAAAAGCAGTGGGGGATGGCTCAAGTCCTTGGGCCCCTGCACCACATGGGGGACCTGTATGGAGGAAACTACTGGCTCCTGGCTTCAGATCAGTGCAGCTCTGGCAGTTGCAGCCAACTAGGAAGTGAACCAGTGGATGGAAGACTTTTCTCTTTCTTTCTCTCTCTCAATCTCTCTCTCTCTCTCTCTCTCTCTCTCTCTCTGCCTCTCCTTCTATGTGTAACTCTTTAAAATAAAATAAATATATATTTAAAGAAAAAAATGCAACAATAATCATCAAAAGGACAGAATTTTCTAAACCAATGGAGAAAACCACATGCAGTCCAGAAAACTCAGTCAATTTTCTAGAGAGGTCTAAAATGGAAGAGAGAAAGAAGCAAACAAAAAACACAATGAATGCAAAACATGAAAGAAAATAATTAAAGTAAGTTCAAATATATCAGTAACCACAGTAAATACGTTAGGCAAACACGTTAAAGTTTTTCAAAATGGATTCTTTTTAATCTTGCTATGTGATATTTTTAACAAACATCTAAAACTTAAAGAAGATCTGAAAGTAAAAGTTTGGAAAACTATACATCAAGCAAATAACAATGAAAAGAGAGTGCTGCTGAAAATCATTAACGTTAGGCAAAACTGAAGAGAACAGGTATTCATATTAGTTTTTTTACTACAGAAGAACCCAAAAAGCAGAGACTTAAAAATAAAAATTTATTAACTCTCAGTTTCTATAGTTCAGGAATTCTGGCAGGGTACAGCAGGACAGCTTTTCTGCGGGCCACAATGCCTAAGGCCTCAGCTGGAACACCTGAAAGTTACGGGCTAAAGTCTCCTGAAGGTTCATACCCTCACACACGTATCTGCCAGTTATTGCTGAGGGTTAGCTGGGACTACAGTTGAGACCATCAGCTGGAATACCTGAATGTGGTCTCTCAGTGTGGCTTGAGTCTCCTGATAAAACGGCAGCTGTGTTCCAAAAGGCAAGCGTTCCAAGACAGAGAGTCAGGCACAAGCTTTATTTGTTGAGACCGAAGCTCAGAAGTCACATATCACCACTCACATTCCACTCCACTGGCCATGGCAACCACAACCACCACCACCCCAGACTCAGAGGAAGAGAACAAAGACACTGCAGCCATCCGTGGAAGGAGTGTCAGTCACATTGAAATAACAGCTCATAGAACCAGATAAATGGTTTGGTGTGGTCACCTTTGGAAAAAGCAAACTAGATCTGAATTCTTTACAAGCCATACATGAAACATGAAAAAAAGTGACCAGATATTGGGACACAAAGGTAGTCTCAACAAATATCAGATTTAATTATTCAACAAATAACATTCTTTTCCCATCATGCATTAATGGTGGACAGCAATTATGAAATGAGATCTTTTTAACTGTCTGAAATTTGCAACCTTCATGACAGTTTCTCCTTCTGAGTTGGGATTAGTCAAGGACGTTGACTGAATTCCACTGTATTAGGTCCACATGTGGAGTCAAAGATCACTGGTTTGGTTGGATAAGTATTGAATTTGGGGTGCCTTTAAGACATTTAAAAGAAAATGTGTAGAGAAGCTGTCAGCTACCTGGGTCTAAGGTTCAGAGAGGAGGCATGAAAGTGGAGAGTTATCTATGAGTATGAAGTAACCACACATGTGAACACAGACGTGACTCTGCAGGAGACAGTTCAGAGTAGAAAGACAAAAGGGCCTAGGACAGAACTTTGAAGTTCAATAGTGTGTTGAACAGAAAGACTAGTTGCCAGAAAATTGAAAAAAAAAAAATCAAAAACAAAAACAAAACAAAACAAAAAACCTTAAATGTCAAAGAAAGATAAGCAAACACTAAAAACATTCAATATGAAGGTCACTGAAAAACTCATGAGAAATGTTTTGTGAACTGATAGAGGCAAAATTCAGTTTGGAGTTGGTTAAGAAAGAAGTGGTAATCATTAAGTGAAAACAATGGGTAAGGACAATCCTAGATAATTTGGTTGTAAAGAGGAGGAAAGAAAGTGGTAACTGAATGACAATGGACTGTCTAGGTTTTTTAAAATTTTTATTTATTCATTTGAGAGGCAGAGACAGACAGAAAAAGAGCTCCCATTTGCTGGTTCACTCCTCAAACAGGAACTCAAATAGGAGCCAGGAACTCAATCCAGATCACCAGGTGGATGGTACAGACCCAAATGCCTGAGACAACATCCCTAACTCGCACAGTCTGCATTAAAAGGAAGTTGGGATCAGGAACCACAGCAAAGAATCAAACCAAAGCACTTCAATGTGAAACATGGACATCTTAACCACCAGGCCAAATACCCATCCTTGTGTAGTTTTTAAGAAGAAAAAACTGAGTGTGTCTCAAAGTGATGACAAGATCCATTTGAAACAAAGAGACTGAATACAGAAGAGTGAGAAATGGTCACTAGTACTGAAGGTTGCTGACAAACAAAGGACAGGTGGTGACACTGGTCTTAAACAGAGCTTTGGTCCCCCCTTAACCACAGATGCAATAAAGCCACAGGCATTTGCCCTTACCACTGACAAGTACTTTTAGGCACAGCAGCCTCTAACCACATACAGATAGAGCTCTTTTTTTTTTAAGGCTTATTTATTTATTTGAAATGCTGAGGCAGAGAGAAGCAGAGAGAGAGAGAGAGAGAGAGAGAGAGGTCTTCAACCACTAGTTCACTTCTCAAATGGCCGCAACGGCCAGAGCTAGGCCAATCCAAAGCCAGGAGCCTGGAGCTTCTTATGGGTATCCCGTGCGGGTGCAGGAGCCCAAGAACTTCGGCCATCTTCTACTTCCAGAGAGCTGGATCAGAAGTGGAGCAGACGGGACTCAAACTGGCACCCATATGGGATGCTGGCACTGCAGGCAACAGCTTTATCTGCTATGCCACAGCACCAGCCCCAAGCTATTGCCTTAAAGTATTACTTTTTCATGTGTTTGGTTTCTCATCTTAATTACAATCTAAGCTCTTTAAAACCTATGACTTTTACTGTTCAAACCAATCCTGCCTCACCTATGACCTATGCATTCTAAGCCCAAGATTTTATCCCCTCTCTCAAGAGATATTCAACAAATGGTTGTTGAGCACATGAGTACAATGAGATCTTGCAGTCATTGTTACATGGTTGGTACCTGAAACTTTGCCGGCATATGTGTGAGTGTGTGCATTCACAAACACGCATGCTCTACTTAATAAAGTGGAAGCCAGTCAAGACCCAGAAGCTCTTGTTGCAGTGCTCAAAGTACATGTTTCTGAAAGTCACCAATAGCCATTCTAATTAGCTTGTTCTTCTTCCATTTTCCCCTTGACCCAAAAATCCAAGTACCTAAACTTCTACAAGCCATGGAAACTCTGACCTACAACCACAACGTATTATACCACTTCCCATTCTCCTCATGCCTAACTCATCCACATTTTGTTCTAGAGCAGATGATCTCTGTATCCTTCAAATGACCTCTTGCAACACTTAAATAGATTTAAATGAATCCAAATAGGTTTGAGCTTCAGCTACTCCTAAAAGAAATAAACATGGAAGCAGAGCAGAACAGGCCAGTAACACTGATTTATCTTGATATTTTTTTCATAGAGCAGCCTTTCAGAAAATGTTTATGTTTATAAACTCCAATCCCTTCTATCCATGATCTGACCTCCAATTCCCTTAAAAACTGGTCTGAATTTAAACAAGTATTTTTCCCAAATTCTGAAACCACGTCTAAATCTTTAAAAAAAGAAAAGAAGGAAGGAAGAAAGGAAGAAAGAAACAAAGAAAGAAAGAAACCACGTCAGCTGTCATGCATCTGTCCCACTTGAAACCTATCTCTGGGAACCATACAAGTGCCCATTCCTTAAGGCGACAAGACCTGGACCTGAGAAATGTGCCTCCATTGGTGCATTCTGTAGTCCTCCACTGACCTAACTGTTATGTTAAGAGATTGGTTACTGACCTTTAAAGCTTTAACCATCATCTACATAACTATGAAAGAGTCTGTGCATTGAGGGTCAAGAGTAAAGACACTGAACAATTTCAGCCCTCATTTTCATTTTTCTGATACATTCAGTGAGCTGTTACCTCAAACAAATTACTGCAACATTCTTTCAAAGGATAGCCAATTTTCAACTAGGAGGAGATTCTGAAACACCTACGGGTGAAAACCAGGCAGCCAGAAAACATAGCACTGGTTAAACTACCCGATGATAAATGAATATTCTTAAAATTATTTGAAATTATTTGAGAATCTGCGTATTGAATTAAACTCTCACAAGAAATAGCAGCAAAGACGCCCCATCAAACCTGACAATGTCTCAAATATATTCCTAGAAGTTTTATTTAAATTTATTTGTACATATATTTATAGACGATTTTCAGAATTTATGAAACTGATGTAATCAGAGCTGGGGAAGGAGAGTACATACCAATAAAATTCTTAATTTTGTCATTTAACTGAATTCATATTGTCAATATATGTTGCAAAATCTTTCCATGAGACAATTAGTTCGACCATAATATAGACCATATCTATCCTGTTTTATAGTCAATTTACATCCTCTTGGACAGTGTCAGGCATATACCATATACTCAATAAAATTTGCTTAGGGCCAGTTTTGTGATACAGTGGCTTAAGCCACTGTTTGGGATACTGGCATCCCATATCAGAGTGCCAGTTCAAGTTCCAGCTGCTTCGCTTCAACTCCAGCTTCCTGCTACTGCACCTGGGAAAGCAACAGAAGACAGCCAAAGTCCTTGGCCCCCTGCTCCAGCGTAGGAAGCTCCTGGCTTCAGCCTAGCCCAGCCATAGCCATTGTGGCCATCTGGGGAGTAAATGAGAGGGAAGCTTGCTTTCTCTCTCCCTCTCTCTCTTCCTCTCTCTCTGTCATTCTGCCTTTCAAGTAAGTCTTTTTTTTTTTAAAAAAAAATTACTTAATGTATATAACAAATTTTTATTACTATTGAGAACTGATTAGAAATTCTTAAGCTAAGCTTAGTTTTGGTATTCTTCAGTAATTTATTTCACTTAATTTGTACACTAGGCTTGCATAAAAAAATTTTTGAAAACTTTCTACTGCCACCTGACACACACACACACACACACACGCATGCATGAGCACACTACACCCTTGCCACATCTATCAATGCCATCACATTTGCCAGGCAACAAAAGAGTAAATTTGCCAAGTAGCCTGATCCCTGGAAAATCATTCAGTGACATCTGAGGAGCAGAATACCAACCAGCCAATAATTAGCATCTGAAAATTCATAGAATTACAGACAAATCAAATTTCATGAAATCTCGGGGAGCATGACCCTGCCTGGGTTGGTGCCCTGGCAATGGGGACTCAGATATGACTGGAAAGTACCAGGGTTAGTCTAATCCCAGGGGGAGATACTCTGACAAGGTGACATTTGCACAGGGATGCCCTAACATGGCCCCAGTATGTTTTCTCAGAACGGGATGACATTTCAAGTCAAACAGCTCTGCTCCCAACAGCACAGGCCATCCCTAAACTCTAGTAAACCTGAATTTGAGGAAAAGAAGATCATCTTATGGTAAAACTGAGGTTATACAGATACAAAGAAAAAATAACCCATTTTTAAGGAAGGCAAATCAGATATTCTGAATATAACCTGACTCAGTACCTTCCCATCATTACTCAGACTTCAGAGAGCCTGAGTCTGAAAAAAAATTCTCATGTAAGCAAACTCCTGCTCCTGGAGCAGCCACACGGAATACTTTTCAATGAATGTTCAAACCAGTTACAAAGCTGTGCCACCAAGAGGCATGGAGAGTGACTGTCTGTGCACTGTGGCCTCACCAAACCCCTGCTGCCTGTAACTGCTGTCCACACACAAGTCTGTCCAAGGACACAGGGCCATCACTGTTATTGCTGCCTCCAGCCTTTTTAAGGTCACCTTTCTTGCACGGCTGCCTCTTTTGAAAGGAAATAAAAACAGTGAGGGTAGAGCACGCCAACTCTTCACTGGATGTCGGAGTTGCCAACTCTTCCTCCACGTGACTTGGGGAAAACTCCCCTTCGAGGAATGCAAGATAAAGGACCCAACGTGCAAGCAGCCAGGGCAGACATTCTCTGCCTTCACCATGTGCCCCGTGTGTGCCCAGTTTGAGTACACCCTCAAACCGAGCCTGGGGTTATTTCTCTGCCAGGTCCCACCCCACTTCAGGGTCAGGCAGCAGCCTGTGCACCTCCTGGCTCCTGGCCCAGTGCTTGGATGGCCCTGCTATGTTACTGCAGAGAGGGAGGCTGGTTGTGCCCTCCTCTGAACTCTCCATCTGGAAGCTTCTCTGGCCTCCTTTCCTCTCATTTTTAATGTGACAGACACTGCTGGACAGGAAAATGCAGAGCAGACCAAAGTTCATCTTCCCTTCTCTGTTTCTCGGTTGGCATAATCGCAGGGGCAGAATGAATCTGGCAGAGACCAGGATGCCAGGAATTAAATGCAGGTCCCTGACCACTGGACCACATTAGTCCTGCCTTCCAAAGTCTTAATTAGTCCTTCTCTGTCTGGCACACCCACTTGACTTTGGAACTCAGGGAGGGGGTGGGGTAAGATGCCACAATCACAGCCAGTATTCAACAAAATGCTGGTTGAGGATGGTGGTCACAGTGCCCGCTGGCTTGTGCCTTTCCAACAATAGTCAGTTTTGAGGTCTGGGCACCAGCAGCAAGATTTTGCTTCCCTTTCCAATGCAGACAGTTCTAAAAGTGTTATTCTGAGTGATATTCAGACTCTAGCCCAGTTTGGAAGCAAAACGATCTTAACAAACAGTGGCAGACTTGACAGACAGGCTGCTGAGCCTGGGGACCAAAACAAAGGATGAAAAGTAAAAGAATGGAAGGGGTGATGGTAAAAGGAAGAGACGAAAATGAACTCTGTAAAGACAAACGAAGAGGATTATGGGACCAGATACCGCAGTTGCACAACTCTGAAATGAGTTATGAACATAACAAGACACTCAAGGATGGAAACAATAGGGTAGAAATCAAGGAAAGGGAACAGGGCAGCATCTATCCAGATTTTTGATGCTAGGACTAACTAGGGAATAGAACCGACAGTGAGTAACATTCAAGAGGTTTCAAAAGACAATGAGTCTTAATTCTGTCCTGTTTTGCACCCCTTAAACTACAGTGACACCAAAACTTGCTATTTTTCTAAAAGGACATTGACAGACACAATGGAAACTCTGAATACATTTTTTTCCCTCTGCATTCATTATCTCTGGCCCTAATCCACAGGCCTATTGCAGACTAAATTGGATTTTGGATCACTGGTACTGAGGCACTGCAATTAATTAACAATAGAAACATAATATTTATATCCAGGCCTAACAACATCTGACATTTAAACCATTCTGCCAGTCAGGCAAATTCCATTCGACAAATTTTCATTTTAATGAACATGACAGGCCACAGTTTACACGATAGACCAAGAAGCAGAAGAGAGTTGTTTTCTTGGCATGTGCATTCAAGGCCTGGCCATGCTGCAGGAGAAACAAGCTGGGGAACCGTCAGAAAAACGGAAAGACTAGAAGACTGCTTCCATCCAGACAGACCAAGGACATATCACCCTCATGTCCTCCAACAAAGATCTTAGCAGGAAACTCTCCTTGTTTCCTTTGTTCAAAGTCAAACACTTACTGCCCTTATGATCCGTTGGATTTTTTTTTTTTTTTTTTGTCTTTGGGCTGCTGACACTTTCTTTAGGGTATTAAAATCCCTTAGTCCTTCCTAATTAAAAAGTGATAAACGTTTTG
The DNA here is from genome assembly GCF_033115175.1 of Lepus europaeus. Lineage (NCBI taxonomy): Eukaryota > Metazoa > Chordata > Mammalia > Lagomorpha > Leporidae > Lepus > Lepus europaeus. The sequence continues at coordinate 34,955,127 of NC_084835.1, forward strand.
CAAGGCATCCAATAATGTGCAAAGTACACAAGAGTTGGAACTGATGAAGCTTTTTCAGTTGGCACAACACTGGCCTTCCGTATTTTGCCAGATGGTGTATCTCAGTAAGTCCCCAATCTCTGACTCAAGTGAGCGGCTTTGTCAATAGGATGCTGAAACGGAAACTGTCTTTAAATGCTATCTTATTTTGCATTTTACTAACACCATGGGCCTAACATTTGTTCTTGAGAGACTTTCACAGTTAAAGAAGCTTTCATTCTTCTGTGACTCATTATTCAAGCTAACAGAAAAGGGTACAAATGAGAAGAAAAAATCTCATCCCCATAAGACCATGCGAATATGCTGGAAACCACTGTTGGAGGGCAAATCTCAGAGCTTAACTTCCTAGTGCTATTCTATGGGCTACTGGCCTAAAGGATGCTGGATGAAATAGTGTAGTTTTATCCAAACCCATCATCACAACCGCAAAAAACACAGATGCAAAGGAGTAAGATAATGATCAAAAATGCAAAGACATCAAGGCAGATAAAGAGAAGCTTAAGAGATGTGGGAAACAGGGGCCAGTGTTGTGGCATAGCAGGTAAAAGCTGCTGCCTATGACACTGGCATCACTTACTGGCAACAGTTCAAGTCCAGGTGATCCACTTCCAATCCATATCCCTGTTAATGTGCCTGGAAAAGCAGAGGAAGATGGCCCAAGTCCTTGGGCTCCTGCACCTACATGGGAGACCCAAAAGAAGCTTCTGGTTCCTGCCTTCAGACAGGCTCAGCCCTGGCCATTGTATCTATCTGGGGAGTGAACCAGTGAATGGAAGATCTCTCTCTCTCTCTCGTCCTCTGTCTCTCTCTCTCTCTCTCTCTCTCTCTCTCTCTAACGCTACCTTTCAAATAAATAAATAAATCTTAAGAGAGAAAGAGAAAGAGAGAGAGAGAGAACAATGTGGGAAACAAAATCAGTGATAAGCTAATGAATTGTTGGTAGGGATTCTTCATACTAGAAGGGTCACATGTCTCTAGTTTACATATCTCAAACACACCTTAAAAATTTTGCTTTGACATCAATTTAAAACATCTAAGACAGAGTTCCATTTTGAAAGCTCAAAGTATAGAGTTGATTCATGGGTTCCAGTCTCAGCAAATGAAATAGCCACCTTCACGTGATCTGTCTCTAAGATGTGGCTCTAAATCCAAAATAGTCATGAAACTCCATGTTACATTTATATAGGGACACAATACCAGAATGCTAAATACTGAAAAAGATGACAACACTTTCGCTAGCACAACCTAATTTAGACTCAGTAAGGTTACACTCAAGCCAACATGTATGTATGGAGTGTGAGTAGACACACATATTAATTTTAACCATCACATATCTGAGGACTTTACATGCATCCCCTCATGTATAACACTACAAGATAAGTGCTGTTATGAACTCTGTTACATAAGGAAGACAGGGTAGTTTCAGTTAACTGACCTCCCTAGGAGGTGAAATGCAAGGCACATAGCAGGGTGTAGTTGCAAACTTAACTCTGCCTTTCTCCAGAGCGTGTGCTCTGCACAACACAGTGGCATATGACGGCATCCTCCAGGGAGGCAGCATGAAGGAATTGATTCCTTTTGGCAATAGTCAAAATATCTTTTAAATATCAGGTATGAAACATTTTCAGACCACCAGATGCTTATTTAATTTTGAAAAATCAATTTTAATGGAATTGCTATGAGAAATGGCTTCATGTTTGTTAATGCTTGGTTAAATTCTTGAAAAAGTAGAGGCCTTACTGAGGGGGGAAAATGTTTCTGAAAGTCAGGAAGAAAAACCAGACTCTAACCAGACTGAATAGAAAATATTTGACAGAACACAAATGAATAGACCCTGTAACTTTAACATGCCTTTATAGGAGACATGTACTGAAATGGTCATACTCAATTCTGAACACAAAATATTTAACATGCTTATTGTTCTAAACAAAAGCATTTGGTTAAATGAAAATTCCATCAAAGCTGAATAACCAAATTCAAGTGAACACAAAGTAAAGGGTTATATACTTTCTGTGGTTTCAGTAATAGCTAATCTAATAATGGTAAATGCAGGGTTACTGTTGATTCCTTTGCCTCTGTTTCATAAATTAGATAAAGCAACCTGGCAGTTACAGTACTTCAGAGTTTTATTCGACTAAGTGATTTTAACACTATCTCAAAATATAACAAAGTCATGACTTGAATGACTGCTGAATTGTACCTTGCTTTCTGTCACCATGTTCATACTTTCCACCAGGGTTATGTAAAAAGCTTCTGTTAACTAAAACAGTTCTATAAATTTCAGTTTCTATTTACAGAATCAATCCATTCAGAAGGCACAGTGTCACTGATACAGTATTATCTGATATTCCATTTTACCAGGACCAGGTTCATAAATGTAAACCATAAGAACAGCCAAATGTTATTTATTCCTTCTGTTCCAAAATGCAGGAACAGTAGAATTTCTCTGGTTAATGATTTTTTTGTAGAACATTTCCTGTTTTCTACTACAGTATATTGATCTGGATACTAAAACAGTATTCCTGGGTCTTGTGGGCTGCAATACTGGGATGCACCTGTGGGATGCAACTTCTGAAGACGAAGTTGGCACCATCTCTCCAGGCAGCCGAGGGTGGTAACCCAGACCAAGGCATTTTTCTTCCTTGAAGAACGTGCTGGTTCAATCTTGGGCCCTTTGATGACACTTTTTGAGCCTTTGCACTTAGAGACGAGGCTCAACACCTGCAGTTCTAAGGGCCGATGAGTTGCCCTTCATAAAGGAAGTCTATTTTCTTCTGGTGCCCTGATATGGTTACTTCTAATTGCCCTGATAGCCCAGGAAGAAAAATATCCCTCTCTCCATATTTCATTCAGATAATACAAATCTGCAAGCTGTTCTGTATGACAGATAAGGACTGTGTGCTGAAGCAACATGTTCCGCCTGTCAGCCTCCAAGAACCCACCGCCATGAGATGCAATCGTGATGACATTACTAGAGAAGAAGTGGGTCAAATACATGGTCACTCTACAACCGAATGTCATCTATTCTTTCTACTTCAGTAATTCAATGCAGTGGTACTCAAACACACACACAAAGAAAAAAAAGAGTTCAATGTTATTAGCCTGCTTTCCACATGCACAAACACAAATATTGTTAAAATTTCCATTCCCAAATATTTCTAAGAGCTTTTTCTGCCTAGGACCAATTAGTCAAGAAATGTTTATTAAGCATCTCCTGTGAGCCAGACACTGAACTAGGTACTAGTAGTGAAAGGCTAAAACCAGACACAACCTCTGCCCTTGCAGAGTTTACGATGAAGGATAAAGGACAAGCAGGAACAGGCAATGGAGACGCACATCATGAAGGCTGCAAAACATGCAGTACAAGGTGGTAAGGGAGCTTTTAACAGAGAAATTAACCCAGTCTTGTGGGCCTGGAAAGGCTTCGCAGTGGGAGAGACAACACTGAGCTGAACACTCAAGTGTCATTAGAGGCAGCCAGGTAAGAGAGGAGGAGAAAGACTTGCAACCAGAGCAAATGTCTCCTCAGAACACTGTCTTCAAAAAATCACTAGGGGAAAGGCCTCAAGATGCAACATAAAGTATAATGCAGTCGCCGGCGCCGTGGCTTAACAGGCTAATCCTCCGCCTTGCAGCGCCGGCACACCGGGTTTTAGTCCCGGTTGCCCCTCTTCCAGGCCAGCTCTCTGCTATGGCCCGGCAAGGCAGTAGAGGATGGCCCAAGTCCTTGGGCCCTGCACCCACATGGGAGACCAGGAGAAGCACCTGGCTCCTGGCTTCGGATCAGCGCGATGCGCCGGTCGCAGCGGCCATTGGAGGGTGAACCAACGGCAAAAAGGAAGACCTTTCTGTCTCTCTCTCTCTCTCTCACTATCCACTCTGTCAAAAAAAAAAAAAAAGTATAATGCAGTCAATGAAACCATGGAGTCCATCACTGGGAGTTCTTTTCTCATTTTTAAATCCCTTAGTTTAAAAAATTATTAAATAAAAAAAGTAAACATTGGTAAAACTCTGTCCTATCTTGCCACAAAAAGGCAAAAGTTAATCATAATTCTACTTTCTAACTGCTCTAAATAGGAGGTTAGATTTTACTTTAAATATCTAATTTACCTTGACTTTTCTGGTTAAAACTCACAGGTCATTTTTCAAAATATGTTTCGACAGCAGTGAAAATGGTAGCACACACAACACCAACAGCATGAATTTCTTCAGGGTACAAGTACATGAAAATTAACACAAGCAAGTGGTGAATGTGATTTACCAAAAAAAAAAAAAAAAAATTACAAGACCTCTATGTTGATTTGCGGTCTACAGTGGGTACAAATAAAGAAGAAAGAGGTTTTCTTCCCTAAAATTTGTTCATGGAAATCCCAATTTGTTCTTGCACAAAGTTGTGGATCATCACTGATCTCTTTCACAGCACACAACTTTTTCTCCATGGGAACAACAAATTGGAATGAAAGGAAAACTAGATATATTCATGAGTATACTTGCCCTTTCTACTAAACCCCAGAGTGTGCTATTTGTATTATTTTCATTCCAAACTCAAAATCCATCTCCAGAATCCAAAATCAATAAAAATTGCATTAGCATAACTGAGGTCTGAATTTGGCCCTAAAAACTCAAAGACTGAGTCGGACTACTAATATGGGAAGAGGTTTACGCTTTTTTAATGTCTTCAGCTATTAATTTCCAGCAATGACTTCAGCAGCTGCTGAAAAGTGAACACAATCTACAACTACTCTTTTTTTTATTTATGTGAGAGGCAGAGAGATAGAAAAAGAGAAATAAAGAATCCCACTCAAACACCCACAATGTCCAGGGTCAAAGCCTGGAGCCAGGAACTCAGTCCAGTTCTCTCACTTTGGGGACAAGGATGGAAATACTTGAAGCAACACCTGTTGCCTAGCAGGGTCTACATTAGCAGGAAACAAGAGTCAGGAATCAAATTCAAGCACTCCAATATGGAATGCACATGTCTTAACCAGCTTCTTAAAGCTACACTAAATGCCCACCCCTCCAATTACTTTAAAGAAGTATTGTATACAAACCAGTAGACTTAACAGTCTTTTCTACCCTGTGAATGGCAGCAGAATACGCCACCCTAAACTAGGTCACTTTGACATAAAGAAAGGCACTTTAAAAAAAAAAAAAAAGAGCAAATGCAAGAAGGGTGTCCTAAACATTCCATTTTTCCCCCTAAAGCAAAAGCTCAAACACATTTTTATCAGCAAGGATGGAAAAGAGAGAACAATAAAATTTTGTGTACAAATAGATGTTGTTACACTAGCCTTTATCTTCCAAGTCATTTCTCTACCCAATGAACTAATTCCACCTAAGATCCTGGGCCCTGTTATATTTTCACAATTTACCACTCTTTACCCAATTCAATATGTGTTGAATTCTAACTGCATCTGTGGGGTCTTTATTTCCTTATGAGGGTTGTTGTGTCATAAAATCTTACAGTAAATACATTTGTAGGCTATATTCCTTATTACATCTTATGTCAATTTAATTCTCAGGTCCAGCCAAACACCCTAAAAGGAAAAGATGAAATTTTGTTTCTCCTCGTCCTGTTATTAGATAGCATCCACAGTTCAATCTCAGCACTTCCGTGATACAAGACAATGGAAATCTCACACTGAGGCAGAAAGAAAGCCAGCCTTTTCTTATCATAGAGAAAAGAAAATGAACTTTCTCCGCGGTATTCCACTGGACATGGTACAGCAGAGTGGAGCAGAGGTTTTCAACAGAACACTAGAAGTACATTCTGTAGTGGGTTCATTGGGGGGGGGGGGGGGACACAAAAAATATCCACTGGAGCCTGCAAATGTGATATTATAAGGAAAAAGGATCTTTGCAAATATAATTAAGATCTTGAGATGAGCGCTTGCTAAATTATCCAGGTGGCCTCTGACTATAATGACCAGTGCCTTTATAAGAGAAAGGCAGGCAGAGATCGGAGTTGCAGAAGAGACACAGAGGAAGCCAAGTGAAGCAAACAGTTCCATAGCTACAAGCCAAACAACACCTGACGCTGGAAGGAGCAAGGAAGGATTCTCACCTAGAACCTTTTGAGGGAGCACATCTCTACCAACACCTTGATTTTGGACTTCTGGCTTCCCAAACTCTGAAATAAGCAATTTCTGTTGTTTTAAGCTACCAATTTTGTAGCAATTGGTTATAGCAGTCCTGGGAAACTAATATAAAGCCCATGTCCCTTACTAGCTATGTTGTCTAGTGCTTTAAGCCCCCAAAGAATCAGGCCCTCATCAAGAAACTATAGATAAGAAGAGTATCCATCTCATAGGTCAAAGATTAAGGAGACAGGTCAAGTATACAGCACAGGGCCTGAAATTGAGTAAGCTCTCAGTACATGTTACGGTTACTATTCATGAGTTCAGAGTTACCAGGAAGCATCGGTAGACCTTAGAATGATATGTCAACAAGTAGTAAAGGCCAATTTATACAGTAAGGATGTCTTCACTATTGAACATGTATTAATGAAGACCAGATAAATCATTTTCCAGAAATGCTGGGGGAAGGACCATTTTTGTTATGTAGGAGGCTAAACTAAATAGCTTCTCAACTTTCTCAATTAACCATCTATTCATCTCTGATTCATTTGTTACATGAAGATCCTGAAACTGGGTAACCCAGTAGAGGAAATTGGTACTTACACAGGGTTTTTTCTGTCAATTTTCAAGGGTCCCTCACCTCTCTGGGTCATGCTGTCTTCAGCTATAAAATGAGAGGCAAGTTCTGACCATCTCTTGGGCATTTCCAACTTAAAAGTGCTACAACACAATGAAATTACTTGGACCACACACTTTAATTTTCTGAGACTGTGAAACAAATCAATAAGAAGCAGTGAATAAGCCAAGATTAGACTATAACAAAATTTTTAAGCTGTTCCTAGCAACATGAGAAAAACAAACCAGAAAAAATATACTTTTTAAATGTCTTTTTTTAAAGATTCATTTATTTATTTGAAAGGCAGAGATAGAGAAGGAAAGAGAGACAGAGATTTTCTATCCACTGGACCACTTCCCAAATGGCCACAACAGCCAGGGCTAGGTCAGGCCAAAGCCAGGAGCAAGGAGCCTCTTCCAGGTCTCCCACATGGGTGCAGGGACCGAGAACTTGGGTTATCTTTGGCTGCTTTCCCAAGTGCATTAGCAGGAAGCTGGATTGGAAGTGGAATAGCCAGGACTGGAATCAGCACTCATATGGGATGCCAACACTGCAGGCAGAGGCTTAACCTTCCATGCCAAAACACTGGCTCCTTAAATGTCTTTACTTAAAAGAATTAAAAGTTAACAACAGTATGTTGGCTCCCGCTCTGTCTCACCTCTTCATTTAAAAATGTTTAGTCTCTGAAATGTTATAGTTTGGGAACTGCTACAACACAAAACAACCTATTAAAAAATCTATTCTAGGGAGTGGACATTTGGCATGGTGGTTAAAATGCCACTTGGGACACTTGTACCCTATATCAGATTACCTGGGATCAAGTCCCAAAATTGTTCCAGTTCCAACTTCCTGCTGCTTCCCAAAGTGGGATGATAGCCCATGTAGTTGGATCTCTATCACCCATTTAACAGACCTGAACTGAGTCTGTGATTCCTGACTTCAGACCGGCCAGCTCTAGCTGTTGTAGGCATTTGAAGAGTAAATCAGCAGATGAGAGATCAATCTCAGTCAACCTCTATGTTTGCCTCTCTCCCTCTCTCTAACAACTTCTTAAAACATTTATTTATTTACTATTTGAGTTATGAGGGGCAGAGCAGAGAGAAAAAGAGAGAGAGAGAGAGAGAGAGAGAGAGAGGTGTTTCATCCACTTGTTCACTCCCCAAATGGCCACAATGGCCAGAGCTGGGCCAATCCAAAGCCAGAAGCCAGGGGTTTCTTGTGGGTCTCTCACACAGTTGCACGGGCCCAAGGACTTGGACCACCTTCCACTGCTTTCCCAAGCCATAGCAGAGAGCTGGACCTGAAGTGAAACAGCCAGGACCCTAACGGACACCCATATGGGATGCCGGTACTGCAGGCAGCTGCCTTTAATCACTACACCACAGCACTAGATCCTCTCTAATAATTTTTAAAAATTTATTCTAGCACTAATAGTCTTTTGTTTTCAAAGAAATTTAATAATTGTGAAGTTGGACCATCACAGAAGTATTCAAGATTAAGAAGTCATCTTTGAGGCTGGGGCTGTGGTACAGCAGGTCAAGCCACCTGCCCACAACATCAGCATCCCCTGTGAGTGCCAGTTCAAGTCTCTGCTATTCCCGTTTCAATGGAGCTCCCTGCTAATGAGACTGGGAAAGCAGTGGGAAAAAGCACAAATACTTAGGCCCCTGCATCCCACTTGGGAGTCCCAATTAAGTGCCAGGTTCTTGGCTTCAGCCTGACCTAGCTCCCAACCCCACTGTGACCATTGGGAAAGTAAACTGGAGGGAATCTTTCTCCTTCTCTGCCACTCTGCCATTCAGATAAATCTTTAAAAAGAAAAAAAAGAAGCCATCTTTTTAGAATTCGAAAAATACTCACTGATAAAATTATATAAAATTAATATACACAAAAGTAAAACTGGAGAAATCTGAATAAGAAGAGTGGATTGTGTCAATGTCCTGGTTGTAGATCTTATACTCCAGTTCTGCAAAATGTTATCATTAGATAATACTGGGTAAAGTGTGCAAAGGAATCTATTTTCACTAGTTCTGAGAACTGCACATGAATCTGAAACCACTGAACAGAAATGTCAGTTTAAGACATACTCATGTCCTTAAAATTCCTGGCAATGTTGCTAAATCTAATCATGTTCAAAACTCAATAAATGTAATCAACCATCATTTATACATAGCAAATTAACTTCATGAATACAAAGCATTGGTGTGGCAAATATTTACTGAGCATCTTCTATGTGCGAGGCATTATGCTAATAAGCACTGGTACTGGACTGCAGTCCTTCCTTTCACAGAGTGTACACTCTAGTCAGAGAGAACAGCGACAAAAACAAATAAGAAAGTACAAGTTATGACAAGTACTATGAAAAGAAGAAGGGCATGAAGTGGAAAACACAGAGGAATTACAAAGACTTTTAAACCTTTTATAAAAGGACATGTGTAGGCCCTGTGAATTTAGCTCCAGACAGTTACCTGGACCTTAAGAATGGAATATCAAATTGCCATTTAGAGACACCCCTACATTCTTGTCCTAGTGTAAAATCTGAATAACAGGAGAGTGCACTCTGCATTGTGACTGGAATGCATTTTGAGTGAGGCTCAGTTTTTCTACAGCAATAAAAGGAGTCAGAAGAAAATTCTAGACTAACATTTGCCTTTAACAAAGAAGGTGATATACAAAAATGTCTAGATATAAAATTAAACACCTGGGAGTGATGAGGTTAAATCTCATGAAAAGGTATATAGCACATCACTTACAATACAAGACCACCATCCCATGAAAGAGAATGGAGACACTGCCTCACTACCCAAACTAGAATATGAAAATATCTCACAATTAAAGCTAGAGTAGAGGGCAGGAACAGTGGTGCAACAGATTAAACTGTCACTTCAGAAGCCCACATCTTGTGTCCCCCTCTTCTGATGCAGCTTCCTGCTAACTCACCTGGGAGGCAGCAGATCATGGTCCGAACGCTTGGGTTCCTCCACCTACATCAGAGACCTGGATGGAGTTCTTGGCTCATGGATTCATCCTGGCCTAGTCCAGGCTGTTGTGGGCATTTGAGAATGAAGCAGCAGATGGAAGATATGTCTCTTTCTCTCTCTCTCTCTCTCTCTCTCTCTCTCTCTCTCTGACTTTCAAAGAAATAAATACGTGAATCTTTAAAAGAAAAAAAAAAAGCAAAAGGAAAAGCCAGCGGATCTTCAAAGAAGATAAATTTACTTTTCCAATTCTCTTCCTAATTGGAAGATCCAAAATATTTCACACACTGCCAACTACGCCCTGGGAGACAAAGTCAAAAGGTGCAGTAGGCCAGGCAGTGGGACTAGGAAATTAAGATACAGCTGCCTACTCCTATTAGTAGCATAGTTGCAGGGCCAAAATATTATGGTTCACTTGGGTCTCAGGTGGCTGAAAAGATACAGGTTTCAAAAATAGCTAAACCGGTGAATAGAGAAATAAAACTACAGACTATTCACACAATGAACCTTACGCAGCAGTCAGATCAAAGACAGTAAGGCACAAAACAATATATACTGACCAGTATTTTTTGTATAGGAAAGGAATTAACATAATACATGTACATAGCTGCCTATGTGCATGAAAAACACTATAAAATATAAAACAAATTTTAAAATATGGTTACTCTAAGAAAGAACAGGATGGGGTAAGGGTATGGGAAGAAAAATAAGAGAAAAACTGCATTTTATAACTTTTTATATTGTTTTGATTTTTGAACCAGATAAACAGATTACTTCCTCAAAAACAATTTTAGTCTTTCAAAAATAAAGAACTAAGGCCGGCACTGCAGCTCACTTGGCTAATCCTCTACCTGCAGCGCCAGCACCCCGGGTTCTAGTCCCGGTTGGGACACCGGATTCTGTCCTGGTTGCTCCTCTTCCAGTCCAGCTCTCTGCTGTGGCCCGGGAGTGCAGTGGAGGATGGCCCAAGTGCTTGGGCCCTGCACCCGCATGGAAGACCAGGAGAAGCACCTGGCTCCTGGCTTCAGATCGGTGCAGCACGCCAGCCGTAGCGGCCATTTGGGGGATGAACCAACGGAAGGAAGACCTTTCTCTCAGTCTCTCTCTCTCTCATTGTCTAACTCTGCCTGTCAAAAAAAAAAATGAAAAAAAAAAGAGCTAAAATAAAGCTATGATAACTTGAAAAACTTATAGGGTAGCACATTTCAGGAGTGCAATTTGATTTTACACATCCAGGACCTTAAAAATGGCATTTTTCTGGACCCAGGGATTCTAACTTTTTTTAGAAGGAGTTACTTATTTACTTATTTGAAAGGCACAGTAACAGAGAAAGACAGAGACAGATGATTCACTCTCCAAATAGCCACAACAGCTAGAGCTGTACTAGACCTGAAGCCAGGAGCCCAGAACTTTACCTGGGTCTCCAACGTGATGGCAGGAATACAAGTGCTTGGGCCATCAACCACTGCCTTCCCACACACGTTAGCAGGAATGCTGGATCAGAGGTACAGTAGCAGAGACTCGAATCAGCATTCTGATGCTACCATCCAAGTGAAGCTTAACCCACTGAGCCACAACACTTGCTCTGATTCCACCTTTGAAAGGAATTTGAGAAAACAATGAGAGATGTTATACACACACACACACACACACAATATACAAAGACTTTCAGGGCAGAATTGTCATAGTTCATATTTTGAAAAAAAATCTACAAAATCTGTGGAATAAATTACAGAACAATCAGCAATATACAGCTGTTTAAAATTACTCTGCAAAATGAGGAGATATAGAAAACTATTGATAGCATGCAAGGGTCTTCATTGAGTTCATGGAAAATGTTTATTATGAAAAAACTATGCCAGGATTTTAAAAGTGTTTTTTTTATACTGAAGTAAACTTTCCTTTTAATCTCATTTCACAAATCTCTTGAATTACCCTCATTTTTCAATCAGTCACCATTTTTAGGAAACTTTTGAAAATGTCTATCAGGTGCCAGGCACACAGCTAGATGCTGATTTAAAAGCCAGTTATGATGCACTATATAAACAGATAATCTCAGTTTTTTGTGCACTTATAACTAGACAAGAAGGATAAACAATAAAATGAAAGCAGCAATGACCTTTAAGTGGTGAGATTACCACAGACAAAATATACTTTCTAAAAAGAACACATTATTTCTGCAGTAAAAAAAAAGTACAATTATTTTTAATCAAGATAATAATACCAAGGATAGAGAACATTGCTCATTCATCTCTCTCTGTTCTCTACCCCTTCTTGACTCCTTGAATACAAACAATGCTTATTTCAGCAGCAGCCATCCTGCAACCATAATGGAAATGCCAAGAACACAACAGGTACACACATGCTACTTGACATCTCAGAACTGCTGAACTATAGACACAGCCACCCATTGCTAGGTTTTTAACTACACAGTTGAAATAAACCTCTATTTTAAACCACCCTAAATCAGGTCTTAGGTTCCTTGCAGCTGAAGGCATTCTGGTACACTTAATACATGATGGTAACATACCCAATAATAGTGTTTACTAATACATTAAGCAATATATGGAAACACACTAGTATATACTACATGCCACATGACATGTTAAGGCCAGTACAGTACAGATAACCGTCCTGTTTAGTCGTGTTGACTCTGATGAACCAGCACAGTGTGAAGCCTCATGTAGCTAATGCCCACCAGCTTCTAGTTTTATGGTCTCTTCTCTGAAGCTCCTAGAAAGCAGAGCCCAGGAAAAGTTATTAATAAGGATTCCAGGGGAACACTGCCTACAGCGGAAAAAAGGGAGGAGGGGGCAGTTACTTCTACAGCTTACAATGTGACCCAATATTTTCACTTCTAAGACTGTATCTTAAGAAAAAAATCATTGATGTGATCACTCATATATTCAAATACTATTAATTAATATCTCTCAGGGAAAATAGGGGGGGGGGAACCTAAGTGTTAAACAACTGGGATACGTTGAGAATCTCAGGGCAGGTGTTTTGCCTAGTAGTTAAGGTGTCCATGCCCACATCAGGTAAGCCTGGGTTTGATACCTAGCTCTTACCCCTAACTCCAGGTTACTGTAAATGTAGAACCTAGAAAGAAGCAGGAATGACTCCAAGAAAGTGGGTTCCCGATAGTCACAGAGGAGACTTGGACTGAGTTCCCAGCTCCTGGCTGCTGGCCAGCCATTGCTGGCATTTGGGGACTGAACCAGTGGGCGAGCACTCATTCACTCTATCTAACCGACCCCCCCTCAACACCACCACCTTTCAAACTTTGCAAATATTAACAACATAGAGAACACACACAATACAGAGAATGGAAAATAGGAAATAAAATTATATATAAAGTGTGATCTCAATTTAGAAAATAATAGAAGAAATATATGCATGCAATAAAAAAGGCATACACCAAAATCAGGGAGAAATGGAATGCCAATTTGAACATTTCTGTGTTTTTTAAATCTCCTAAAATAAATTCATTTTCTTACACAGTTGGTAGGAGTTCTTTTTAAATGACACCTTCTCAGAATACTCTGGGCTTTCCGACCAACATGTTGGAATTACTGACATCAACTATATCTAATATCTGCCTGCAGATCAACAGGAGTTAACAAGAAACAATTCATTTTTGTGTTTTAAAAATAGAACTGATGCTAACAGTTGCAAGCTAAGTTACAGAAATGATAAAGAAATTTCTGTTTCTAAATGAATTTGCATTGCATAAATGTAGCACTGTCTATAATTCCATAAATACAGATTTGATATTGTTGATTTCAGAAAAAATATCGATGCTTCCTTAAATAAATCTTGCTTTTATTGAAATTCATCCCCTTTCTTCAAAGAAAATGATCTTGAAAACAATAAAAATGAATGTTAATTTGCTAGGTCATTGATAAAAATCCATTCTATCGATATTCTTGTACCTATTTATTAGACTTCATTATACAGAAAAGTAGCTACCAGGAAGGTCTAGTCTTTCTACCATCTAAACACCTCAGTAGTTGGACTCAAGGGCCTCAGCTGGAGGGCCTGAGTCCAAAACTCTACTCTACTACTTGTATGCTGGGTGTCCTTGAGCAATTATGTAACCTCTTGGCGATTCAGTATTCTCATCTATAAAACAGGGGTGATAATAGTATCATAAGGATGAAATGAGAGAATCCATGTGAGGTTCTTAGTTCAACTCCCAGGGTAACATAATAAAAACCAAGGTCTCAGGGTAGATATTTGACATAGCAGTTAGGATGCCACTAGGAATGGCCAACTCCCATTTGGAGTGCCTGGCTTGGAATCCCAGCTCTGCTCCTGCCTCCAGCTTCCTGTTAACATATACCCTTGAAAGCAGTGGTTACACATCTAAGAGTTGGGTCCCAGACACTTGTATGGAAGACTCAGATTGAGTTCCCAGTTCCCAGGTTTTCCTGGCCCAATCCCGGCTATTGCAGATATTTGGGGAGTGACCAAGCACATATGAGATGTCTGTCTGTGTCTCCCTCTGGTTCTCAAGTGAGTAAATAAATAATCAAATTTTTTAAATGAAAAGTCTCTTTCAAGAAGCTTCCAACTAACATATGGAAAGACAAATCATAAACCTGAAACATTAGATTCTAAAGAGACCTCAGCATCCTAGATTAAGAACCCATGCTTGATCTGGATACCAGACTTTTAAATACAGATCAATATAATTTTAATACTGTTCCCAGAGTTAAAAGAGGCACTTTGAAATTGTTGTTGGGACATTCAGACCACTGGAAAACTTCAGCATGTCCATCAAAGAAGACAACATCCCCACACATTTTGTATATCCAGTTCTTTCAAAAACAGCACTTTTATATTCAAGGTTTTGTAATTGTTAATGTGTATATACTGCTGAGCACACACCAGGAAGTGTCCCACATGCTTTCATGTATTATCTCATTTAATCCTCAAACTAATCAGTGAAGCAGGTTCTCTTATTACTTCCGTTTTTTTTTTTTTTTTTTTTTTTTTTTTTACAGGCAGAGTGGACAGTGAGAGAGAGAGACAGAGAAAGGTCTTCCTTTTGCCGTTGGTTCACCCTCCAATGGCCGCCGCGGTAGCACGCTGCGGCCGGCGCACCACGCTGTTCGGATGGCAGGAGCCAGGTGCTTCTCCTGGTCTCCCATGGGGTGCAGGACCCAAGGACTTGGGCCATCCTCCACTGCACTCCCTAGCCACAGCAGAGAGCTGGCCTGGAAGAGGGGCAACCGGGACAGGATCGGTGCCCCAACCGGGACTAGAACCCGGTGTGCCAGCGCCGCAAGGCGGAGGATTAGCCTGTTGAGCCACGGCGCCGGCCAACTTCCGTTTTTTAAAGATTGTATTTATTTATTTGAGAGATAGAGTTATAGACAGAGAGAGGGAGAGGCAGAGAGAAAGGTCTTCCATCCATTGATTCACTCCCCAAATGGCCACAACAGCCAGAGCTGATGCCAACCAAAGCCAGGAGGCTGGAGCTTCCGCTAGGTCTCCCACACAGGTGCTGAGGCCCAAGGACTTAGGCCATCCTCTGCTGCTTTCCCAGGTACACCAGCAGGGAGCTGGATTGGAAGTGGAGCAGCCAGGACTCAAATCAGAGCCCAAATGGGATGCTGGCACTGCAGGCAGCAGCTTTACCCACGATGCCAGAGCACTAGCCCCATTACCTCCATTTCTTATATGCAGAAACTGGAGAACAAAACACTAGAAAACTGATAAGGCAGCAATATTATATATAGTAATATACTGTATTTACTATATTTATATATTCCAATAATAATAACATAGTAATAACAATTACAGCCTTATTAAATCCCTGTGATATGCCAAATATAGCACCTGATGCTGTCCAAACCTCCCCAGTGTCTATAACCTTAAGGTATTTCCATTTAATGGATAAGGAAACTGGAAACATAAATGAATTACCTAAGATGAGATACAGATCTCTCTGGCCCCAAAGTCAGTCATACCAGAACTACACTTCCAGAAGTGTGAAGGAAAGGGCTTATCAGACCCCTGGAGTTCTCTACTAAGGTCCCAAGATTTGGAGAGGGACAAGACATCATAGTTATCATAGTTATCAGAGCCAAGCACCTGCCTTATACATGTGGAAAAGGAGGATCAGAGAGAGGAAGAGACTTGTGAAAGGCAGTAGGAATGCCAGAACTAAACCCCAGGTTCCCCACCAGTCAACATCATGCTCTTTCAGAGACAGGAAGAGGCTCTTTTCTGTTCAATCGGCCATCAAAACAAGAAGAGAAAGCTGGGAGCTTCGGAGTGATGGTGACAGTCTGTCCTCCTTCCGTCTACTCCCTCCTGAACCTGGGCACTGCTGCATGTGGTTCCTGGCACACATGGGACAGTGGCACCATCATCTAAGAAGAGTAGTGAAACTTGGAGAAAAAAACCCATGGTGAAATCACACATGCCCTTTCATGAGCTACACTGGGCCGATTTCCAATGCAATTTTCCTCAAACAGAATTAGAGATCAATGGAGAAGGGCAGTTTGCTCAGATACATGTGGGTCTCTTTTGTAGACATAATACATGACACAACCGAGGTCTTCACGAACATGATCTGAATTGGTAAATTACCTGCACTTTTTCTGATGAAGTGTACATCTTTCTTAGTTTGTATACTGGATAAAAATAAGCTATCTCAGAGAAATATTTCTAAAAATAGAATTTAGGAGGTGCTAAAAATGAATGCAGCATTATGTAATCCTCAAAACACAATAGTTGTTTACCCTGTTTTGATTTCTAAGTTTTCCTTTGATGACAAATATTAATATTTATCATTTTTCTGATGGTAGGCTAATGAGAATCTTAAGTGTTTATGAGACGGTATTTAAATATTACAGTACTGCAGAGGTGTTTGTTTTCTGATTTATATTCCACGCTTTAACATCAACCAGCATTTTTTGTGTGTCTGTTGAATCCTGGGTTGTTGTTTATGAATAGTTTCAGTAAACTTCACATAGCCAGAATTAATGGTCTCTACATTTAATTGAGGACAAAAATGTATCAGATTTCACCAAGTTAACTGGTACTGTGAGAAAGGACTAGGTATGACATTTCAAAGTGAAAGCTGGCACACATGTATAACCACCAGCCAGTAATTGTCTACAGAGCAACAGTCCAGGTTTAGTGACATTGATCTTGGGTAGTATTTACTGAGTACTGTGCAGGGTATATTTAATTTTACACTAACGATTTCGTGTGATCTTCACAATAACTCTTTAAGAGATGAGTAGTACTCATCTATAACTACTAGTACTATTGGTACTATTACTAATGATTATTACTCCATTGAGTATTTGCTCAAGGTGATACTACAAATGACAAGCAGAGCTAAAAGTCAGTCTTCAGAGCCAGAGACCACTGTTGTTTACAGTCTCCCCTCCCTGACTCTCCAATATTTGAAAATTCCTATTATCTGCACAGCATAAATAATCCACCTGCATAGAGCAGCAGCCTTCAGGACAACCCAGACTTTCAGATCTTGATGGAAACAGTGAGACATAACTCATTCTGTCTGTCAGAGGTTGTGCAGTGTTCTGTGCACAGAGACAGAGCAATGAACAGGACCAATAACATCCCAGCCCTGGGGGAGCGAACAGTCTAGAGAGGGAAGACAGAAAACATCCACACAATAAATAGCATTATCCTCAACATGAGGAGCAAAAGGGAGGCTATGCAAGTTCATAGAAATGCTGAGAAAGGCTAAGCTCTTGCATTCTGTAGGTTTTATATACCTATATTCTGCACACAGACAGGACTCAGATTATCAGAGAAATCGCCCATATTCAGTAATAGAAGCAAGTCTAGCAGTAAGATGCTATAGTGCAAAATGCAACCATGAATTCTATGTTAGAGCCCTGATGCAAACCACTTATCTTACACAAGACCAAGGGCAGGGGAGAGGCCCATCATCATAATAGCCACTATTCCTACTCTTTACAAAGCTTCTGGTCCAGAAAGAAGAGAGGCATTGATCAAAAGTTAGAGGTGAAACAAAAGCTATATCAAAAGACACAAGACACAACCTATAAGAGACCAAGAAAGAAGGTCAACATTTTCCACTGACTATGTGACCCACACTCAGTCATCTCCCCTTTTAGAGCCAGTTTTCCAAATGTGCAAATAAAGGACCCCAAACAAACCCGAAAAGCTTCCTTCAAGCACTTTAAAACAATCTATTGAAGCCATGTTGCCAACATACTGAAATATATGCTGTTTATCACTTCTTCCTCCCAATCATCAATAGATCCTAATTGTTCTTTCTCAGTCCCTTTCACTCTGTTCATCTGCACCCCCACAGTAAGGACTTTGTTCTTGATTTTCATTGCCACAAGACAGGGAGGTCAGATCACAAGGACTATGGGCCTGACAACCCATCAGGGGCCAAAGTGGGTGTAGGAGACACTAGGAGCTGAACTCAGATTATTAAAAATGAGAAGCAGTTGCATTATTCAAATGGAACATGGCATCCAAAGAGTGCATCAGTCACTAACATAGTAGCCTACAGACATCCCAGGGCCGGGATGCCTACAGAGATAGTAGGCCTGAGGGAGGCATCATGTGGACTATATGCAACACTGTGGCTAGAGCTAAGAAAGAGAAGTCAGGAAGCAAGTGTGCTCAGAGAAGGAAGTCAGTGGAAAGAACATCTGGACAACAAAGAGCATGGCTCAGACACAGTACTGATGAGATCTGAATGCAGGAATATTACGATTAATGAGATCCAAACTCCAAATTTAGATTTCAAAGTCCTCCATGGCCTGCATTCAATCTATGGCCAATGTCTTCTGGTGCCTGTCCCCTTTCAACATCTGTAGTGCAATCACAGAGGTCTTCTTCTATCCCACTGAGCATGCCACACTGTTCCCTACCTTAAGCCCTTTGTGCAGGCTGTTCCTTCTGATGGGAACATCATTGTACCAGCTCTTCAAATGGCCATCTTCTTCGCATCCTTACTCATACCTCTGCTCAGATACCAGCTCCTCTTCTGGCCATTTTCCCTGACGAGGAACTATCACAGGAACTTCAACTCTGCCCTCTTGTACCCGATATTTAATAATTACATTTGTCCGCCTGTGTGCTGCTCATCTCCTCCACTTGGTTTAATGAGATTAAGCATTGGTGCCGGCCTTGTTCACTGACAGACACCCATACCAGCACAGTGACTGACTACGATATGTCTAAGCAAATGCTTATGGAGTGAATGAACCAGGAACAAAGAGTGAAACTACTCATACTCAAGAGGACCGACAAGAACACAACTGGAGCTTTGGAAATGAAGCTGAGGTATCAGACAGGTCACATTATAAAGGCTGGCCCTGAGTCACAATGGTTCACTCACAAGAACAAGGCCACAAGCAGGCTGGTGCTCAGATACAGGCACGAGTTCAGTGAGGCCCTTGGGATACAAGGGCAAATCAAGTCTGATTTGCAACCAGATCTACTGCCACACTATCACCCCACAATCTCCCCCCTACTTGTGGTAACTGTGAGATAGTAGCTGCTTCCAGACCCCCAGCCCACTCTCATCTTACCTTCCATTACACCTAGTATGGGGCCATGGGTTGCTATTTTCACACCAACAGAGTCTACTGCCAGGTACTCACAAACCTGGCCAAGCCTAAGCGACAGATTCTGCTTGTGCAGACCTCTCAAATCCAGCAATCAGTACTCAAGCCGCTGAGGCCAGCTCATACATCCCCAGTCCCACATACAGTCTTACTCAGTCCTTCCCACTCCATAGATAGTTACCAAAAAATTCTCATCTTAAAGAGGAGGAAATTGAGACTTAGCCAAGAAACTTGTCCAAGCTTACACACCTGGCAATTGGTAACATTCCTTAGGTCTATAAAATTGTCTCTCTCTGGGCTCAAAGGTAACCAAAAGATAAAATATGAGGGGGCTGGCGCTGTGGCACAGTGGGTTAAAACCCTGGTCTGCAGTGCCGGCATCCCATATGGGTGCCAGTTCGAGTCCTGGTTGCTTTACTTCCAATCCAGCTCTCTGCTGTGGCCTGGGAAAGCAGTGGAAGATGGCCCAAATCTCTGGGCCCCTGCCCATGTGGGAGACTCAGAAGAAGCTCCTAGATCCTGCCTTCAGATCGGCACCACTCTGGCTGTTGTGGCTAACAGGGGAGTGAACCAGCAGATGGAAGACCTCTCTCTCTCTCTCTCTCTCTGCCTCTCCTTCTCTTGCTGTGTACCTCTTTCAAGTAAATAAACAAATCTTTATAAAAAAGATAAAATATTAACTACATATATATATAGCTAGCATTTACCAAGGAACTATGCTAATATTATATAATTTATCCCATCTAATTCATACTTACTTAGGTATATATTACTTAGGTAATATTTTATAATTTATCCCATCTAATTCATACTTACTGAAGTAGGTAATTTTATGTCCTTTTTACAAAGTAAAACAAAACTCTGCAAATTGAAAAAAGATGCCAAAGACAACCCTAACTCTGTAATGTAGTATACACACACACAAGTACATATATCTGTGAACTCTAAAGGACAATAATCATTACATTAAAACAGAATTGTAACCTGATAGAAGCCATTAAGATTCAAATCTTTCTCTTCCAAGTGGACCAACAGACCAGCATTATCCATATCACCTGGTAGCTTGTTGAAAACCCAGAAGCTTCTGGCCTCACCAGGACCCTGGAGTATAGTTTCAGCCAATAGGCGTTGACCCATAGGAGTTGGACTCAGCTGTTATATCTGCACTAGGAAGCCAAGCACAGCTAATTCCTCTAGGCCAGGGAAACCTTGGCCTGTTGCCTCCTGGAAGTTCAAAGGGCTAGAGGAAGTCTTAGCTTAGAGAAAGCTTTAGCCCATGCTCAGCAAAGCCAAGAGAGGGCCCCAGCTGCAGATTTATCTGTGGCCACTGGCTGCTGAAGCTTCCTGGCCCAGCTTTCACCCTTAAGCCTGGAGAACCCAGCAGCTGCGATTTCAAACTGCAGTCACCACCTGTTGTTTTTGTACCCCCAGTATCATGTTCCCTCTTGGGAAAGTAGCAGCATCTCCATTTAAACAAGGCCCTTCTGGGAGTATAGCCACACAAGCCATGAAAGGATCAATCCAAGGGGCACCATTCACACATACTAAAATCAGAAGTGTGCCCCCTGATGCTAGGCTATGAGGCAGCCCTGCCCCATTTCCTCTGGGTGAGTCTCCAATCTCCAGGGCTGGGAGTACACTGCAAGCCTAGCCATACACACTATCCCCTCCCACTGGCTATGGGAATATTTCCAAGTAGAATGCATATAACCCAAGTTGGTACTCCTCCAATCCACTGTCAATATTGGGTATTATGCTCTAAAGGAGATATTCCAACCCCTAACATCACTATAAATTTGATGGAATAAAAAAATCCAGAATTCTTAAAGTGATATATTTTAATATCTGATACATATAACATTAAGTTTGGAATTTGAGGCACCTTGCCTGCTATGGAAATTTATTTAGCCCAATAATAGTGTCTTCTTCTTTACTTAATTTTAACCCATTTGGATTGCTTCCTAATCAATGGTTCTCTGCCCTGAATACAAGTTAAAATTACCTATAGCAGGTGCCATCCTGGTCAATTAAATTGGAAGGATGGGGAAGTGGTACACACCTTGGAATGTCAATTTCAACTGTGCTTGAGTAGGACCACCCATAGCATTTTAAAGTATCTAGAGTGAATTTTAAGTACGCCAAATACGCTATACTTCAAGGCAGACAATCCAAAGTGGTAGAACAAACACAGTGACAATTAGACCTACCTCTTTAGTATCACATAGCAACTGGCAAGCAGAGACTTAATTTTACTGACATAGACGACTATCAAAACAAAAACCTTGCCCTGCCCCTCGACCTGATCATTTTTTATTCTCTCCTCCATACCCCTGCATATGTTTTTCTTCTCTTTATTACTGCCCTCTGCTCTTCCTTAGATCAAAATCTCTTCTCTCACCAGGCTTATTCCTGGGAGAGGCTATACAGGAATCATCAGCGCTGAATGGGGTTGAAAGAACCTGATTCAAACAGGCGCCAACACTTTTCTCTGCCTGTCCTCAGTGCTCAAGCACATACATAGAGTTGTGTTTCTGAGCACTGCTTGGCACAACAAAGCAGGTACCGTCCTTCAGTCATGTGCAGTTTGAAGACACCAGAAAGCATTTTTTTTTTCAAAACTGAATATGTGGGAAGAAGGCCCCCAAGACTTACAGAAAATGAAAATTTTGTTCATACCACATAAAACAAACTTCATTGACTAAATGACTACAGATTGTATTCTCCTTCAACTAAAATATGCATGCACTAAACCTCATGAGGGAGTACTAATACTTCAACATTATCTATGATGGTTTTTAACTCCAGTAGCTGCGAGTCTGAGAAACTGAAAAATATCCTGAATTTTAATAGAATTCTGATTGTTTAAAGAAAGACATAAATCCCTAACAAGAAACTCTAACAAATACATAAAGAGACCCAGAGTCTTTCATTTCCAGAATACTGTCAAGGTCTACCTTTTATGCACTTCTTATCAGTTTCTCGATTTTCTCTGCTATTCTTACCTGTTCGTCATTAAGAGACTAACAATGGGGGCCAGCTTGTGGCACAGCGGGTTAAGCCAAGCACCTGTGATGCTGGCATCTCCTATGAGCACTGGTTTAAGTCCCAGATGTTGCACTTCTCATCCAGCTTCCCTTTCCCGTTAATGTGTCTAGGAAAGCAGCAGAAGATGGCCCAAGTGTGTGGGTCCCTGCTACCCACACAGGAGACACAGATGGATTTTCTGGCTTCTGGCTTTGGCCATTGGCCATTGGCCATTGTGACCATGTGGGAAACAAATCAGAGTATGGAAGATCTTGATTTTCTCTCAGAGTATGGAAGATCTTGATTCTCTCTCTCTCTCTCTCTCTCTTCCCCTCTCTCTGCAACTCTGCCTTTCAAATAAATAAATAAATCTTTAGAAAAACAGACAAAGGGGCCATCGCTATGGCATAATGGGTAAAGCCACCACCTGCAGTGCCGGCATCCCAAGTGGGCACAGGTTCAAGTCCAAGTCCCGGCTGCTCCACTTTCAATCCAGTTCTCTGCTATGGCCTGGGAAAGCACTGGAAGATGGTCCAAGTCCTTGGGCCCCTGCACCCACATTGGAGACCTGGATGAAGCTCCTGGCTCCTGGCTTCGGATCAGCGCAGCTCCAGCCACTGCACCCATTTGGGGAGTAAACCAGCAGATGGAAGACCTATCTCCCTCTCCCTCTCCCTCTCCCTCTCCCTCTCCCTCTCCCTCTCCCTCTCCCTCTCCCTCTCCCTCTCCCTCTCCCTCTCCCTCCCCCTCCCCCTCTCCCCCTCCCTCTCTCCTTCGCCCTGCCTCTGCCTCTGCCTCTCTGCAACTCTGCCTTAAATCTTAAAAAAAAAAAAAAAAAAGGAAAATGCTCTTAAAATAGGCAATTTTAAACTTTATTAAACCCTCTAGCAAAGACATTCTACTTTCCCCACTTTTTCTCTGTATGGAATCAGCAGACTAAAAAAATGACCTCCTAGTGAGCAGAAAGACTCAGGAAATGCTGAAATATGAAATTACTGTGTGGGGTGATATAAATTCAGGCTAAGAATGCTTCTGGACCCTTGATATAAGGTTTCAAGCTTACATATTCTAACAAGCATAAATTGTATGCATTTTCTATGGGGAAAAAAAACTTCTGAAACACCAGGGTTCTGAGGAGGAAAAGAATATGCCACCCCAAAATAGGCCATTTTGGCATAATAGTTACTTTGGGGTCAAGATAATTAAGAAACAGCAGGTCCCAACCAAAAAAATTCTCTGTTCTCCCTAACAGCGGGGTATAAAACTGACATATTCTGCATTTATAAAAGTGGTCCTCTGAGGCCGGCGTCATGGCTCAATAGGCTAATCCTCCGCCTGCAGCGCCAGCACCCTGGGTTCTAGTCCCAGTCGGGGCACCGGATTCTGTCCTGGTTGCTCCTCTTCCAGTCCAGATCTCTGCTGAGGCCCGGGAGTGCAGTGGAGGATGGCCCAAGTCCTTGGGCCCTGGAGACCAGGAGAAGCACCTGGCTCCTAGCTTTGGATCAGCGCAGTGCGCCAGCTGCAGCGGCCATTGGAGGGTGAACCAACGGAAAAGGAAGACCTTTCTCTCTGTCTCTCTCTCTCTCACTGTCCACGCTACCTATCAAAAAAAAAAAAAAAAAAAAAAAAGTGTTCCTCTCTCCTCAACAGAAACCAAACTTTCAAACTCTTACTTACATAACAAATCCTACCACGCATCCTGCTAGTCTTCAGCTCCTACGTATCACCCCACCACCTACAAACTCCTACCTCCAGAACCCCAAACCATCTTTCTCTTTATGCATTTTTTTCCAGTTAGAAGAAAAGCTCCTACAGGTAATCAGCTCTTTAGAGCTTTGACTTCTTTTCTATGAAGATCCCTGTAAACATATCTTAAGACAATTTATCTTCTTTTTTTTAAGATTTATTTATTTATTTGAAAGAGGCAGATAGAAAGAGATCTTCCATCCACTGGTTCACTCCCAAAATGGCTACAATAGGCAGAGCTGGGTCGATCTAAAACCAGGAGCCAGAAGCTTCTTCTGGGTCTCCCACGTGAGTGCAGGGGCCCACAGGCTTGGGCCATCTTCTACTGCTTTCCCAGGCCACAGCAGAGAGCTGGATCAGAAGTGGAGCAGCCGGGTCTCAAACCAGCACCCATATGGGATGCCGGCACTTTACCCATTACATATGGTATGCCGGCACTGCAGGCAGTGGCTTCATCCACTGTGCCACAGCTCTAGTCCCAACGGTTTATCTTGACAATCTATTTTTTGTTAGTTTAATTTCAAGGGGAACTAAGCAAACTTAAGAGGGTAGAAGAGGTTGTTTTTTTTTTTTTTTTTTCCTTCCTCTCTAGTCCCTATATATTAGGAATAACATAAAGTGAATGATATTTGATCAAATTCACTTAATTATTCTACCACTAAATGAAGGGTGGGGATAACAATTTTTAAAAATAGAAAGTAGGAGCCAGCGCTGTGGCCCAGTGGGTTAAAGCCCTGTCCTGAAGCGACAGCATCCCATCTGGGCTCGGGTTCTAGTCCCGGCTGCTCCTCTTCCGATCCAGCTCTCTGCTATGGCCTGGGAAAGCAGAAGACGGCCCAAGCCCTTGGGCCCCTGCATCCGCGAGGGAGACGAGACCCGGAAGAAGCTCCTGGCTCCTGGCTTCGGATCGGCACAGCTCCAGCCGTTGTGGCCATCTGGGGAGTGAACCAGCGGATGGAAGACCTCTCTCTCTGTCTCTGCCTCACTCTGTAACTCGTCTTTCAAATAAATAAAATAAAATCTAAAAAAAAAAAAAAAAAACAGAAAGTAAACTTTAAATAGACTGCACCTCTAAAGTGACTCGGTTCAAGCTACTGCGTTAAAATGGAAGAACATTACTAGTT
Source organism: Lepus europaeus (assembly GCF_033115175.1). Classification (NCBI taxonomy): domain Eukaryota; kingdom Metazoa; phylum Chordata; class Mammalia; order Lagomorpha; family Leporidae; genus Lepus; species Lepus europaeus. The sequence continues at coordinate 34,980,327 of NC_084835.1, forward strand.
AAAGTAATCATTTAAACCTTTTCAATAACACTTCCATGGATCATGAAAATCAGTTACCTCACTTTCTTTAGAACATGGTTTTAGTGGCTTTTTTTCCCAGCCATGAAGATAAAATGAACTAAACACCAAGAAGAGAAAGCACAACCTGAAACTCAATATTGCCAAGACTCAGTGGTACTCAGTCCTAAATGCACATTAAAATCACTTGGAAAACTTAAGAAACAAAATACCAACACCTGGCTCTACTCTGATTGAATTTCTCAAGATAAACTAGGCCCAAGTGATTCTAATTGCAGCCGGTGCTGTGAACCACTGGTTGGAAAGCAATTCAAACTGATTAAAATTATATAAAGAAAGAATAAATTTCCATTAGCAGGAAAGGGACTACAGATCTCCATCTTAATAATCAGATACAACATGTTGCTTTAAAGACTCCAGATATTTTCCATCAAATGTAGAAAGACTCAACTGCATGGTCTGAAATGTATCTACTTGCCCATGAGGGGGTTCAGGACAAGCTAGCTCGAAATATTTTAACTGAAAGAATTTGATAAAACAGCAGAAGCAGAAAAGTCACTCTCACTTTTCCCTCTTTTCCCCAAAGAAAGAACATTCTTATATCTGAAGACAAAGTGTCATAGTAAAGAATCTGAACCAATGAGCCTTACTATGTGCTACGATTTGAATAGGATATGACTCCCAAACTCAGGCAAAGATTTTAAGGCACAAAGTCATAAGTTAGTAGTACTAAAATCATGGAAACATATTCCAGTTATGGTACTTCTGAAGTGGACCTAGTGGGAGGGCCTTGGATCACTGAGGGGGAGGGGGCACACCCTTAAAAATAATTCCAATGAGATGGTGAGTTATAAAAGTTAGGTCCATCCACTCTCTCTGCTTCCAGGATTGTCATGTGATCCTTCCTCTGCACACGCTCTACTACTGCCTTGCCCTGGCCTCACCAGATGGCCTAGGCCACCCAATCCTGCACTATGAACATCCGAAACTCTAAAGCAAAATAAACTTCCTTCTTTCTAAACAATGTGTGTTAGGTATTATGTTAGAGTAGCAAAAAGATGATGAACGCACTACAACTTTTTGTCCATTTTCTGTTAACAAAATACCTGAGGATGATAACGTATTAAAAAAAAAGAGAGAGAGAGAGAGGTTTATATAGCTCACAATTTTGGTAGTTCAAAGTCTAACAGTGAGCACTTTGGCCTCTGGTGCAGGCTCCCTTGCTGTGTCACATCGTGATGGAAAGCATCATGGTAGGAACACATGCGAGACGGAGGGGAGGGAGACAGAGAAGCCAGAGAGTGATTCTGGGGTCAGGCTCACTTTTTTATAACAGTTCTCTTTTAAGAACTAATCACAAGTTTGATGAGAACTACCTTTAGTCCTGTTACATTCCTCTGGGCACCACCTCTTAATATCATCACACTAGAGACCAAGCTTCCGACACATGAAGTCTTGGGGGACACCTTAAATCATACCCAAAACATAGTAGTATGCTTCATCCTGTTTATTATCATTCGATCAGATTTTTCATCCAATCATACTGCACTACAACTATACAGTTCTCTTTCAAACATAGAATAAAAAATACACAGGTTTGGGCCAGTGCTGTGGCACTCCGGGTTAAGCAGATGTCTGTAGTGCCGGCATCCCCTGTGGGCACCAGTTCAAATCCCAGATGCTCTGCTTCTGATCCTCTCTCTGCTAATGTGCATAGGAAAGCAGCAGAAGATGGCCCAAGTCCTTGGGCCTCTGCACTCACATGGAAGACCCAAAGAAGCTCCTACCTCCTGGCTTTGGCCTGGCTGAGCACTGGCTGTTGTGGCCATTTGGGGAGTGAACTAGTGAATGGAACATTCTGTGTGTGTGTGTGTGTGTGTCTCCTTCTCTCCCTCTGTAACTCTGCCTTTCAAATAAATAAATGAATACATCTATTTAAAAAACAATACACGGGTTTATTCATTTCCTAAGGTCTTTATTTCTTCATGACGACTGCTGTGTCATGTAAAATGTATAGTAAATAAATCCATAAGCTTTTCTCTTGTTAATCTGCCTTTTGTTATGAGGGCCTTAACCACAAACCTCGGATGGGTGAAGAAAAGATGTTTCTCCTCTCCTGTACCCTAACACTCAAAATTTTACAAAGGATTGAGGACGTTCTAGGTACCATATGTGAAAGGTAAACAAAAAAGAAGTAAAGGTAACCCTCTCCACTTAATATTCAAAACATGATAAACATGAAGCAGCATGTATTAAGTTGTCATTGGTAATAAAAATAAAGGTAAAACCAAAAGCTACCATTCTGAAGTGCCGGTTCCTGTGTTAAACACGTTCCATGGGTTACCACATGGGAAACTTGAAACAGTCCTTTGCAATAGGATCATTACCCCCACTTGGCAGCTGAGGAAAGTGGGGCTCAGAGAGATTAGGACATTCTCCCCAAGAGTCACACACAGAGTAAGCGGTAGGAGCAGCATTAAAATCCAGGTCTTTTGCTCTCTAGAGTCCAGTCCCGTAGCCATCCTGAGTAAATCTGAATTCCCCCCCCAGCCCACTCAAAAACTTCCTGAGTACTTGCTACTACAAGTACGGCTCACGGACCAGGAACATCAGCCTATTAGAATGACTGACTCTCTGGTCCACTCTCGATCTGCTAAAGCAGAATTTGCATTTTAAGAAAAGGAAGATATTCATGTGCACCTTAATGTTCAAGAAGCTCAGATCTAATTGATTTTTCCACATCAGCTATTCTCTCTCACAAATTCATTATCCATACCTCATGTATACTTTTTAAAATCCAAACATTCCATTGCTCAGACTTAAATGGTTTCCCCAATGTCCTCAGAATAAAGTCCAAAATTCTTTCAAAATACAGGCAACAGGACTGTGCACAACACCTCCTAGACCCATGCTATGTCTGCAGCTGCACCACCCTATCTCCTCCAGCCTTTCATTTTCATACCCCAGGCTGCTCATCTTCTTTTCTCACTTCCTCCTTTCATCCCTTTTTCTGAGCTCACCTAGAATATACCACCATCACCACTTTCTCATCAGCCACATTTGTCGTTCTAACAGCTGCACATTGAGACAAGCAAGGGATACCGAGGGCCTAGGTTGTTTCCTTTGCCCATCCCTTCTTTCTTCTTACTGTAATTCTCATCCTACTACCCCTTCCCTGTCCCTAGCATCACCCCTTTGCAGTAACTCACCTCCTAATCAGTAACCTCGTGGCAACTGGAGTTGTCAGCTTTAGAAAGCAGTACTTCTGTGTCCAAATGGCCACTGCCCTGGGATTACTCACCAGCTGGTTGACAACTGCTTTGCTTTAACCCTGGGGCTCCTGGGATGGGCCCTGGTCTTTCTAGAGGTGGACAGAAGGCCCCACTGACAGAAACAGGCCGCTTTTTAATGCAAGATTTCATACACAGATGGATCAGGGACTTCTAAGCAGACAGTAGACCCGAGTCAAAAACTTCCCTATTTCTCTGCCCACACAACAGTGTCATTGTGCTGCCAAGATAGCTTATCAAGAGTTGTGGGTTTCTTCACAGTCTAAATGTGATGGCTAAGCTTGCTACATTAAGAAAACAAATGATAAATCCTTTTATAAAGTAGATACCTGGCTCTAGTTTAAATCCTGAGTAAATCTGAATTTTCATCTATCAAGTCTACATTAAAAATAAGCAAAAAACTATTATTATTATTATTATTATTACTATTAGACTGCAAGCTATTGAGAGTCTGACAACATGGTCAATTTCAAACACAGTTTTTTTCTATATCATCACTATACGGTTACAAATGCTCATTATTCCTATTTTACAGAGACAAAATCAAGGGCTAGGTAATCTCAGAGGCAGGGCTGTGATACAAAGCACAGATCTCCACATACCCAATGTCTACAGTGTCTCTACTTTGTTTTGCTATTTGGATCACTTTCTCATCTGAGAAGTCATAGACACGGACACACCCCCAGAGAACATCTCTGAGGGACACAGCCCCTCAGAGAACATCCTCAAAGGCTGAGAATTTTCTCTGCAATGCACATGTTCAAAGGAAAGGAACCTCCTACATCTTACATTTCAAAGCTGTATTTCTACATTAAAAGAGAGACTTGAGATTTAAGAAAAAAACATGGGAATAGAACTGTGGGGTGCTTATGAATTGTAGTTCCACAAAGGTGTTTTCAGGGACTTGGAGTGGTCAGGAGATCATGGTGGAAGCTGAATGAAAAACACCAGAGACGCAGAGGTTGACGGGGACAACTTTTCATATAGTGACTGCTTTTGGAATGTTTAGCCAATAATTACAAAACTGTTACTTACTTTATCATCTAATTATATAGAAATCATCTTTCACACAAAGGAGGTGAAAGTTACCTGCCTTATTAATTGTGAATACATAATTGAAAGGGCTATGTGTTTTCTAAATGAAACCAAACTCTGGAATAATTCATACAGTTCTGATAGTCTATTAGAGGGCTAGATTTTCACATCTCTGAATGCAGTGTCAGATTTTGTTCCCAAGTGTCTGAAATCATAAAAGAGAAAAGAGTATTGGTAGCCAAAACAAGACTAATTCCCAAAATAGAAGCAGAGCACAGTGAAGCAGCATGTAGCACACACAAATGAAGATGAGGACACAGAAACCTTTCCTAAAGCATGCCACCAAACATTCACAGGCTTACAAAAACCCGCCCCCTCGCCCAAAGAGGATGTTTTGACACAAGCTGTGAGTTGAAGATTGAAAACTACTTTGTGTGTCACTCCTGTCATTTGTAAGATGAAAGACAATTAGATTTACAAGGTCCTTCCAGTCCTAATCCATTAAGGTATAGCTTTTCATCTATGGTCCCTGCACCTAGACTGAAATGAGCACATACAAATATACAAAAAACATTTATTGAATGAATGGACTGTTACACTGATAGTAATAACACACACAAAGAACAGTAATAACACAAAGACTTCACAACAATTGCTCCTTGTGTGTGGCCTAGAAAGAATACATTATAGGAAAAATCATCATCTAAATAAGTACACATCTGGTGCTCCTGCTAGCTGACTGCTGGTGGAATGAACATAACCCTGGACTTGGAAATAAGATGCTTGAGTTGACTGTCATCTCTGACACAAACCAACTGTGTGACCTTGGGCAAACTGCTTTACCACCTGGGCCAGTTTCTTCTTCTCTAACATAAAGATATTATAAAGCTATATATATAGGTAACATTTGTGGAACCTTTACTGTGTGCCAGGAACTGTTCCAATATCTTTGCCTCAGATTTAAAGTATCTCAAAGGTTTTGTAGCTCTAACGTTTAGTGTCTAACCAAAGAGGCAACATGATATAATGGAAAGATTCCAAATTCTGCAGTCAGGAATGTTCGGCTTCCTCTCTGCTCTGTAATGAAAATCAGAAGCAGAAGCAATTACAATCCCAGTACTTGTATTCACTAACTGAGCGCACTTGAACAAGTTGCTGAACGTCCCTAGCCTTAGTTTTCTCGTCTATAAAATAAAGTTATTTCTTTCAAACTCTCTCACATAGCTTTTAAGATTGAACTAAACTATGTAAACATCATACAGATTTTCAGTTTTATTATTACCTATGTTAACCACGGAAAACCAGTCTCCTCTAGTTTTTTCCCATCTACAAATAGAGGGCACAGCATTATTTAAAAAGATGTGAACATGCTATGCTGTCAAAGATAAGCTTCCTGAAAGCATGCACATTCCTATTTAATAACTGGAAAATCAACCACCATAATCCCAAATATAGTATCTAGAACGACATTCCCAGTTTTTTAAAACCTAAATTAAACAGGCAAAGAAACCAAAAACCACCAAGAAGTCTTTACTAACAGATATAGTCCCAGCTAGAAGCAGGTGGACACAGACGATAGCAACCGAGAACGCAAAGCCATATGGGAGCTGTAGTTCTAAGTAAAGGAGCTACGTCACGCAGGGGCTAGACGTGAGACTTCATCTCCCAAGAGACACCTCGCTGCACCAAATGCACGCTGGAAACTGGAGTACCAGCCCGCGGGGAAACAAGAGACCGGACTCCAGCTCCCAGAATCCTCCGCTGTCCAGGCTGCCGGACTTAAAATGGAGCCCAAGTGGGAGTGTTCAGGTACATCCCGCTGAAAAAGGTGCGAATGCGGAACCGCCCTTGACGAATCGAGGCCGGGGCAGAACCTTTCTAAGACAACCGTGGGGCTATTTTCTGCCAGTCCCCAGCACACTTTTGAGCAACCGAGAATAGTAATAGCAGTAAGTCTGCCTGGCAAACTTTGACAAGCATGACCTCAATTTAGATTTCGGGTTTCAGGCAGCATCTCTGGGCCGCTTGAGCTGGGAGCAGCCCGTGAGTTGGCCAGCCAAGGTCACACAGCAGAGGCAGACCATGAACCCACAGCGGAAGCTGCAAGCCCGGCTCACAGTCCACTGACTGGCCTCCTTTTTCCCCCTCACGTGGAGATCCCTTACAAAGTCCGCGTGTGAAACTAAAAAAAACTGTAAACCGTAAACGAGGTGCAATAACGTTCCACACACTTCTGATGAGTTCTGCCACAAGCAATTCATTGCTCTTTTTCTGGTTTTGGTTTACCAAAGGTCCAGTTCTCTCCCCATATACTTCCTTATTTATGCTCTGCTCAACACTGGGCACGTGTTCTGCCCCCCTTTGCAAAGGGAACCCAGAGGTGCGTGCTTAACACAGACCTGAGGGGACAGGGATTGCTGTGAATTGACTAGAAGATTGACAACTACACCTACAACCACCAGGCTGAGAACTGGGGCGTCCCCTGGACCCGCTGGCGTGGCTCCGTGCCTCAGTTTCCCCACTTGCAAAACGCAGCGGAGGAAGGGCACGTTAGGGCTCGGGCCGGCGCTCAGGCTTCAGGGCGCCCAAGTTCCAACCCTGAGAAGACTGGCGCGGGTGGAGTGCGAATCCTCCAGATAGAAGCCTTCGGCCCCGCGAGCGGCGCTGGCCCAGCCCCCGCCCCACCTGGCTGAGGGGGTAAGGACCGCACGCTTGTGGAAACCCAGACCCACGCACCAGAAACTCTGTTCCACTCGGCCGTGCCCTTCGCCCCTACCTTCCAAGATCGTGGTAGCTGAAATAAAAGGCAGGAGAGAGTGCGGGGTAGGACGCCGCCCGAGCGTGTGCTCACTAGGGTGGCCGCCTGAGGGACCTGAAACAGAGAGCAAAAAGTCCCGCGCCGGGACAGAGCGGGGCTGGAACTACAATTCCCAGACGGCCCCGCAGGGCTGGGCAGGGGCGGGACACAAGATGGCCGCTCGTCCGAGGACAGGGGCACCGCCCAATAGGCACAGAGCACGCCCTACACCGGGCCAATCAGAAACCAGAATGGCAGCAATCCCTAATTTAGGGGCGGTTAAGACCGTCCCGAGAGAAGCTGAGGGGAGAATCCCCTTGAGAAGGATTTCTGTCAGGCGGCGCACAGTTGTTGGCGTTTTCCATGTAGAAAGAGAAACATATGAATATGACTTTGCCTTTCCTGCCAAAACGCGCTTGATTTGCGCCCTCACGACTCCCCCAGTGGTCGGATTTGCTTTGGTTTCTTTACCCCCCACTGAGGGCGTTCCTTGCTCTTTAAATCTTCTGCTATGTTTCTTGCAGTCCTTTAACTGATCCAGTTGACTACACTTGGCCCTCCCTGGCACCGTAGCCTCATTTTCCCCATCCTCTCCCCGTTTCTGTGCTGTTTTTCCCTGGATAACTTGTTTTTTCCAAACAAGGTGTAAAATTGACCTATTTGCTCATTAAAATGCAAGATCCATACTGATGGAGATTTTTGGTTTTGGCCACTTCAGTTTCCTAGCACCTAGAAAAGTGCCTGGCACACAAGAAATAAATTTTAAATAATTGAAGGAAATTTAGAGACATTTGTCCCCATTTTATTTCCCCTTTCACTGGTGAAGATCAATTAAACCCATCTCTCACTACCAGTATCCTGCGTGCTTGCTTCCTTATTTAGTTCAAAATGACTTTCTCAATGTATTCTACACCAGATGTCATGTGGGTGCTGGCGAAATCATTGATCCAGACCCAATTCCTAATCTCCAGATGCCCTGGATCTAGTGAAGTATGAGAAGTAAACTTATTTTTTCTATAAAAGCTATTACAAATTGCAGAATAGCTAAATAACTTCCACAAGGCCATGCAGCACCTAGAAAGGGACTACAATCCTGGCCTTTTGACTCTTGCCAAGGCACCATGCTGCTTCCTTTATCCCCTTCTCCTGTTTTTTTAGTATATGTGCGCCGAAGCGAGCACCCCTTCTCCTCTTAAAGATACCCCCTTCCTTGTTGTTCTCTTCCCATTCAATCCTAGGTCCAAGGAAGGAGAGAGATTTGCCAGCCATCTTTTACACTTTTAAAGGGAAAAACAAAGGACAGTTACACTTGGACCAACACTGAGACAAGTCTCCACTTTCCAGGTTACTTCCTCACCCCCACGCCCCTCACATCTTTCTTTGGCTGATTCATTATATGCAGTTGATTACAAAAAGACTTAGGTTTTTCATCCTCTCTGGTGTTTGAACCCCACAGAGAATAGTAAGGTGTCTTACCAAAGTGTCCTGAGATGAAATACAGACGTCCTTGTAAGACTGACTCACAGAAGACGACACACTGGATTATAAAACGTCATAGAGACACCTGGACATGTAAAATATTAGAGAATTCTGAATAACCAGATGAAATTGAAAACAATCACCGTTAAAACAGTGGAAATGTGATCGTTGTGCATGCAGACAAGTTTTGTGCATAGGGATTAAAACCCTCGTTCAGGGTTGCTAGCCTCATCTTCTGACAATTCAGGGTTGTTTCCTATGATACGTCAGTTCTTTCTAGCTTTTACGAGCACAGACTTAGCTCAGCAGTCCCAGCTTTCCTGAAGCTGATCAGCATGAGAGATTTCAACACATGTCAGCAGCCAGATGAAACGTGGAAGAAAATCACTGAGCCATCTGAAACCAGAAAGCTCAACAACCAGACTCCTCTCCTGAGGAAGTATCAGTCTACAATCTACAACTTCCATTTAGCAGACAGAAGGTGAATGTCATGAACATATTCAGGATCTAAACTGGTTTCTAATGATTATTACACCACTGTTGAACAGCCTAAAGTGAGCACATACTTATTACTCCAGCTGTGGACGATGCTGCCTGCTGGGCATTCACAATCTCAAAAAGCACTAAAACGTGACACTTGCCTTGAACCCAGCATCTCCACATACCAAGACAATCAGTCGAGAGATTACTCTCGGAGCTGCACCTTGATTGAGTTAATAATCACCTTAGTTTGGATTTTCCCAGAAGCAGATCCTGGACAGGTATTCAAGTGCAAGGGATGTATTTGTCAAGTAATTGCAAAAAACACCAGTGAGAGAGTAGGACAGTGAGATAAGAAGGAAAGATGGACAAAAATAGCTGCCCTATTCAGCAGCTGCTGCTGGAGGCCACCAGAGCTTCATCTTCCTGAGGATCTCTGGGAAATCATGTGCATGCAACCCGTACCTGAGATGGAGTTATTCCACCACGAAGACGAGAACATGCTGTGGTTTAAACAGCATTGCCATCAATCAATGATTAGGAGCTGCTTTCAGGGGCTATTAGGTCCCTGGTTTATCCGGCAGGCTGCACGAGTGCACAGAATCACCCCAGTGACCAGAAAAAGCACAAGTCAGGCAGGTATACACTGACATAGAAAGGGAATAGGGGACTTCAGCAGGCACAACAAGGATCTGCTCCAGTTGACTTTGGTTTACCATCAGCTCAAGTCACTGAGATTGGCAGACTGAGAATAATTCCAAATTTAAGTATATAAATACAAAAAAAACTACTGCCTTGTGTGCCTCGTGTGAACAATTCGGACTGTACTTTCTAAATCTTCACCAGGACACAAAACCTTCTTTTATGCTGGAAATAGGAACTCTTTGGGGACTTGCACAGGAGTCACAGGGATTGGGGTGGCATACAGCAAAGAGGAAGAAAATCAGGAAAGGGGGAAAGAGAATTTAAAGAGAGAACACTAAAGACAGTGTTTTTCATTTCAAAATATTGAAGAAACACAAGTAAAGGGCTTGGATTTTTCTGCAACAGCAACATAAAGATTTAGATGATCTTTAGACCTCAAAAAATTCTCTGAAAGACTTTGGTGGGTTATGCTGTTAACAGCAATTCTTCATAGCAAATAGCTATCTTTGAAATTATAGTCACCATTTATTTCTCCTGTTTTTCATTTGTCTCTTCTACATAAAATGTAAGCTCCATAAAGCCAAAAATGTTGTTTTTGTCTTACTCAGTAGTAGCCCTCCATCAATATGTGGTCAGTGAGGCAATGAAAGACTATGTTATGGCCACAGAGATCCAAACAGGCTAAGAAGTAAAAGCCTGACATTTGTACCACTTGCAACAGTCAGCTAAGTCATAAAGTTAAGAAGCACAGGTGAACTTGCACTCACTGTCACAAAGCTTGTGACCATCCTTCTGTGTGGAAAGCCTGATGGTCACACCATGGACTGCTTTTCTTGAACACTCTCAACAGCATCCTCTTAAAGAACAGGACCGAGGAAATCTTTACCATGGAAACAGAATTTCAAAACTGGAAAACCTTACAGGTCAAAGAGTTCAACATTCTGCATAACTCATCACAGCCATATGTGACAGGTCATAATCCTGGCTTTCAGACAAGAATCTTGGGGGAGATTTATTTTTCTTAAACATTATATAATATGAAAAAAGAAAAAGCAGTGCATTAGTTTTGTAACACAAAGTAGAGGAGGGTTGACAAACTCTGCTGTATCCAAATGCTCCCATTTCCTTCACAAATTTCTCAACCATAAATAATAATGTTTTTGGCTGCTATTGGCTACTTCTGGTTGCTGGTAAGAGCTCTGATGGCATACTCAAGTTTCTGTAAATTTCACCCTTTTTCTCAGCCATCTTATTTATCCCTTTGTTGTTCACTGGTACATGTATTCCTTGGATAGATTTGTTCGTCATATATTTAGAGATTGGTCTATTCCCTATAGTTAGTGAACATATGCATGCTGTCTCCTTTTAACTGTGTCTCATAAATAATCACACTTAATCCTTCTTACTGCCATCTTTTGCAATCATCTTCCAGTTACCTAGAACATAAGGTGCATAAAACTAAGCTTGGTGTCCAAGCTGTGATCTCACTAGGGTAGCTCAGAGAGATAAGTTGTGATTTTTCATCACTCTCTGTTGAGAAATTATGCCTCTAAAAACATTGCCCTTGTTTCACTACAACTATAAAGGCATTTCATCCTTCCAGAAGAAAGCCTGAAAAAAAATTAAGAAATATTCCATTAGTACAGAATGGGATGCAATATCAATTCAGTTCTGATTTTCATATACTGAAGAGACTGTGCTGGCCATGGTGCTAGAGGTTGGCTTCACCAAAGACAGTCCCTGCAGTTGAAGAGTAGTGAATACTGTAAGCATGAAAATACGTAAACAAATACATTTGATGCCACATATGAGTCAAGGCCAGAATGAGCAATTCTCCCACCTACAGGGGAAGAGAAAGGGGTTCCAGGCAGAGCCAACAGAACATGACAAGCACAGAGCTCAGATACAGTAGATTCATCAGTCTATAGCCTAGACTGGAAGTAGGGCAGTGGTAAAAGGGACTGAAGAGTCCTAAGGATCAGCTCATCAGAGTATTGTAGGCATATTTCTTAGTTTGCAAAAATATAAAAATAAAAAATAAAAAGCAACTGGGAACATTTTAACTATACACTGAAATGCTTAATTTGGAGGCAAAAGGGAAAACACATTCAACAAATATTTATTGGTCACAAATTATATGACAGGCATTGTTCTAGGTGCTTGCACTAGTGAATGAGTCATAAAAAGAACTCACTACCCTGGACTGGGTGTTGTGGAGAACCAAGTTAAGTCACCACTTGGGGTACCCGCATACCCTATTTGAGTGCCTGGGACCAAGTTCACCTCTGCGTCTGTTTCCAACCCAGCTTCCTGCTAATGTACCTGGGTGACAGCAGCTGATGGATTCAGTATTTAGTCCCTGCCCAAACATGTGGGAGACCTTAACTGAGTTCCCATCTCTTGGCTTTGGCCTGGCTTTTGTGGGCATTTGGAGAGTGAACCTGTGGATGGAAGAGCTGTCATTGAAATTCTAGCTTTCAAATAAATTTTTAAGTGAATAAAAATACCCTTATCCTCATGAGAGAAGACAAAACAGACACTGATATACAAATTTATAAGATAGCAAAGATGTTGATAACTGCCAAGGGAAAAAAAGCAGAGCCAGAGCCTAGAAAGTGATACGTGGTCTTCTTTTAGATAGGGTGGGTCACAGAAGGCCTCTTTGAAGGGAGGACATTTGAACAAAGGACTCCATGAAGCAAGGGAAGTCAACCATGGGGAATTCTGTAGAAAGAGAGAATGTTTCAGATAGAAAAAGAATGGTAAATGCCAAGTGCTTAAAGGTACAAACAAGCTTGACATAGAGGAAGAGCAGCCAAGAGCCCCATGTGGCTGAAGAAGAGTGAATTAGGGGAGAAGTTATAGGAGATTAAATCAAACATAACGGATGTTTTCCTGTAGGACATTGCAGGCCACAGTTGGTTCTTAACAGATGTTACACTATTCCATACATGTTGTGGGCAAATAATATATTTAGTATGATTCAGTTGTGTGAACATAATAGGTTTATATGCTACACACACACACACACACACAATTACTGATTCCCATAATAACTCATCCAAAACTTTTGGAACAGGTGTATTTTAGAAATTCATAGGTGATTTTGTTGTTGTTGGTTTCTGTTTGTTTTTTGGTTTTGGTTTTTAGAAAGGTGTATGCCTGGGGCCAGCACTGTGGCTTAGCAGATTAAGCTACCATTTGTAGTGCCAGCATCCATGGGCTGGTTTGTGTCCTGGATGCTCCACTTCCTATCCAGCTCTCTGCTAATGCGCCTGGCAGAGCAGCAGAGGATGTTCCAAGTCATTGGGTACCTGCCAACCACGTGGGAGACCTGAGAAGAACCTCTGGTCTCATGGCTTCAGATCAGCCCAGCTCCAGACATTGTGGCCATTTGGGGTATGAACCAGTAGATGGCAATCTCTCTCTCTCTCTGTCTCTCTCTGCCTCTGCTCTCTGTAACTCTGCCTTTCAAATAAATAAATAAATCTTAAAAAAAAAAAAAAAGGAACAGTATGCCTCTACTGTCTAAGCCTAGGCCAGTCTTGGAATAGCACCCTGTCATCAAACATATTAATATTTCTGAAACAAAGCATGTATGTGTGGGGTAAACACTATAAGTAACATCATATCAGGTGATTCTTTTGGTTTTCAGGGCTTTGCAGATTTATAATTGCAGAGAAGAGATTGTAGGCTTGTACTTGGATTTGTGTAGAAAACTTGCATGAGCATCCAAACTAGTTGTGAACAATGGTTAAAGAAATGAGATGGCATTTGGTGAGAGAAG